>NC_056732.1:1359308885-1359908885 GCF_019279795.1 Protopterus annectens | reverse complement strand
CCCTCATTAGACCCATTATAGAAAACAATGCCCCATTTGGTATCTACCTCTCAAGACATCTGCAACAACTGGAAAGGCTGCAGAAATACCTCACTAAAAGAATCACAGTTGTAAAGCAGATTCCCTATGCTGACTGTGTAAAAAAACTACTGCTATACTCTGTCGCATATCGTCTACTCAGGCAGTCTCTGCTTAACATACAAGGCCATGTCAAACTCAGAGCTGTTGGACATGCTACACTTAAAGAAATCCCAATCCCTCACAGCCACATGCTCCAGGTATCTAAACATTGTCATCACAATGAATAAAACATGCTGGAGGGATAGGTTCCTGACCCAGAGACTCCCCAGACTCTGGAATAGACTGCCCATACATGTCAAGCACAGCACCTCTTTGGCCTTCTTCATAAGGAACCTTGACGATTGGATGGGAGATGGGAAATTCACCCTGGGGATCATGTCAGTCACCCTGCTAGACAGGGGTCCAGGGAGTTAAATATTGTGGGAAGAAATAGCCAAGGAATTGTTATGGCTAGGCCTGTATTGGCCCTAGGGCCGATAGCCTAGTACCTACCTATGAAGCTATGAACCAATTTGCCTTTATTTTGCATTGTATATTATTAACACTTATTTAGTCTATTAAATACAACAATACATCTATGAAGACTAAATAAACCATCTGTCTTGTGCCTGAATACCTAAATTATACTAATCCTCCTAATGGAAAAATAAGATGAACGCTATAAAAAGATAATATAATTTTTCTTGTTGTTTATTATGATGTCCATTTATTCTTTTTTTTTTTTTTTTGACTGCTGACATAGGTAAAAACTTGAAAACTAAACTTGAACTTGATAAATATACAGCTGAGACACATGCACAAAAATCCAGTGGGATAGACTATAACATTTCCCATGTAGTAACTGAAGCCAATAGCAGCATTAGGTGGTACAGAACAATTACAGTGGAAGTGGAAAAGCTGGTAATCCATACCTTCATTAAATTAATTTACTAGAAAATTAAACCATAAGGCTAGTGGGAATTACAAGCATAACACCTTGGGGTACCTGGCAATAGTATAAATAATGCTGCTATGAAAATATTTAAAACCACACGTAAACCAAAATGCATTATTTAATTATCATAAATGTAAGATTTCACAAAAAACACCAACCATTAACAGGGAAGCAAAAAAAGTCCTGTAGGTAACAGAACAAAAGCATTTATTCTATGGTATGAAAGTAATTTATGCAGAGTTTTTTTCAAAATGGTTGTAGTGTTCTTTTTGTGGATTTACTTGGCTTCTTATAGGTTCATAGGTGTGTACTAGGCTAATGGCCCTGGAGCCTTTACAAGCCTAGCCCATAGGCTAACCCTGTCATCATGCTACCTGACCTTAGTTCCCAGTACTTCTGTCAAGTAAAGCCACTGGAGTGATCCCTGGGGTGAAATTTCTATTTTCCATCTACTCATCAAGATTTCTCTTGAGGAGGGCCAATAAGGTGCTCTTTTTGACATGTATGGGAAGTCTATTCCAGAGCATGGGCAGTATCTCAGTTATGAATCTGTCCCTCCAGCATGTTCAGGTTGATTGTGGTAATGAGGTTGAGGTTTCTGGAGCATGTGGTGTGGAGGGATTGGGATTTCTTTAGATGTAGCATTTCTAACAGAGCTGGGTCAGATATGGCTTTGTAAGTCAAGCAGATGATATGAAACAGAATAGTTGGAGTTTTTTTGAGGCTGTCCATATAGTACAAATTTTTAAGGCCTAGGATCCTCTTTGTGAGGTACTTTTGTGGCCTCTACAGTTGTTGCAGGTGTTTAGTGAGGTACATGCCAAATGGGGCATTGTACTGAATGATTGGCCTAATGACGGAAGAGTAGAGGGAGGCAATGACCTCTTTCTTCCTGGATGCAAAACCCTTAGAAATGAGACTTATCTGACCACAGTGGCAATGTGGTGGTCAAAAGAGAGGCTGCTGTCAACCTGTGTTCCCAGATCTCTTATAATGCCTTCTGTGTTCAGTGGGCTACCATCGATGTGGCAATTCATGGGAACTGGATTTTTCCCAACATCACTTGGGGAGTTAATAATAGCTCTCAACTTGCAATCGTCTCTGAACTTCATCAGCCAGAGTCCCTTCAAGTTGGCCTGGACTTCAGAGAAGTAGATGCCAAACAGGAGATGACCCTGGACCAAACCCTGTGGGATTCCACTCATGACTGGTCAGCAGTCTGACTTGGAGTCAGCTACTTTCACACTGTGGGTTCTAACTGTGAGCCAATTTTCAACACACCTAGTGATATAGGGGTTGATGCCTAGGTTAGTGAGTTTTTCTATGATTCCTGAGTGGGGAATGGTATCAAAGGCCTTGGCTAGATCAAGGTAGGCTTTATGAACCACCTTGCCTTCATCCACAGCTCTGGTGACTGACTCATAGACGATGACCGCGTTGAGCAGGCATGATCTACACTTCACAAAACCAAGCTGTGTGGGATCCAGAGTTTGGAGATTCCCTATATCCTTGTTTATTGGGTCCATGATGATGCGTTCCATAGCTTTGCATATCAGACTCGTCAGGCTAATGGGGCGATAATTCCCAGGGTCTGTAGTTGCTCCTTTGTGGAGAGGGATGATTGTAGCAGTGTGCCATTTGGTAGGGACAAAGCCTGAGGTGAGGCTGTGATTGAGCAGGGCACACAGAGGAGGTGCCAGTTCACTCTGTAGTCATGTAGAACACAGGCAGGGATATTGTCAGGTCCCATAGAAGCTGTGTTCTTTGCCTTGGACAGTGCTCTCTTAACCTGTGCAGCAATAATACTGTTTGCCTGGAAATCTACTGGTATTGTGACTTGTCCTTTGGGGGTGGTGGTAAAGCTGGCACTGAATCTGTCGGCCAGTATATTGGCAATATCTCTTGGCTCAGTATAGGAGGCACCATTGTGCAGTAGCTCAGAGCAAATATAGGTATTGCCTTGGATTTCATTACATACTATAGAAGGCTTTGTGGTTGTCTTTACTATCTGCTGAAATTCTGATCTCATAGCTAGCTTTAGAGGATTTGAAGAGGGATCTCAACTTTTAGTTGAGGCTGATAAGAGAGTTTTTCCAGTCTTTGGACTTCACCTTATTCTGCATCAGTTTCCTCCTTCTGTTGTTGAGTTTGTTTATGGCAGGGGCCACCAGATTGACTTCCTTTTTTTTGGAAGAGAACATCATGGTTCTATTGGGTATGGCAAGATCAATGCATTTGTGTATGTGTTTCTACAGTGCATTGGTGTATGATTCAGTGGTCATGTAACTATTCTCCATTTGCATGGGGCGTGAAATTAGCCACCTCTGTTTTTAGGAGCCCAAAGTTAGCTTTGGAGAAGTTTTTCATGGTAGTTACCTTTGCGGGGGGTAGGTATGTGGATTTCCAAGGTGATTAGTTTGTGGTTGGATCTAACCAGGGAAGAGTTCACTACTGATGTAGAGCAACAGTTGCCCATGTTAATAATGACCAGGTCAAGGATGTTGCTACCTCTAGTGGGGGTAAGATCGAGCTGGTCCAGGACATTGGAATTAATGAATTCCAGGAAACGTTGGGCAAGTGTATTGATACATGAGTTGTTTTCCCAGTTAATGGAGGGGTAGTTTAAGTCAAGAGTATGAGAGTGGTAGTTTGGACCCTAATATTCTTCAGGGTGCGTATGAGAGTGGTAGTTTGGACCCTAATATTCTTCAGGGTGCTTAGGAATGTGGAGTGTGAGTCTTGGGACATTTTTGGGGACCTATATCAGGCTATGACCTGAATCACTGTCTTACCCAATGTTAACTGCACCTGAAGTATCTCAGATGTGTTATGTTGGGCTACCAGTCTGGAGGTGTGCACATCCTTTATGAATATGGAATATTACTGCCTTTGGAGCTTCGGTCCAAGTTCTGGGGCTAAAAGGTGTGGAATGAGTTATAGCCTGTTAATGCAGGGGTGCTTTCTGCTGCCTTGAACCAGGTCTCTGTTATGGCACAAATGTCGATGTTCTCCATTTTAAGGAGTGCTTCGAGCAAATGCATTTTGAGATTTAGACTTCTAGTATTGAGCAGCATGACCCTCAGATTGCATTTGTTTGTAGTTGTTACAGTGGTAATTTGGTCTTTGGAACACCACATAGAAAAGGCACTATAAGGGTGGCAAGAGCCTTGTCCAGTATCTTTAAGCCCAGGGGTGGTAGATGCAAGCCATCTCTGGCAAAGCATCAAGATCTGTCAATCATGTCATCCCAGGCAGATAGATACTGGATCCTCTTAGAATGGCACCAAAAAATTAGCCAATTGTTGAAATCAATATTTTTCTGCTTGTACTGTGGTCTCATTCTGGGTGATGGTAGGATGCTGCCCAGGGCTAGGGTCATACCCACCTGGGATACATAATCTGAGAGCTCCTCCATTTCTCTTTTCATGTAGTCCAGGGAGGTACATCTTGGGTCATTCCTACCTACATGTACAATGACAGAGTTATATTTGTACCTGTTGTTGTGGGACCTGAGTGTGTGCATTATGTGGTGGTTCCTGGCACCTGACAGGCAGCTGACTGTTACTTTCTCCTTATTCAACCTAGTGAGTGGGACATTAGTGTGCCTCACTATTGAGTCAGCTATGACTAGTGTGTTGGGCATGCTGTTTTGCCTTAGGGGCTTTGTTTGAGTGGCACACTGTTTAGGAGAGTTATGTGTCCCATGATTAGTGCTGTGTTGTGGTGGTCGAGTGCATTTCTCCCTTGGAGGTCTCTGCTGTTTGGGTAGATTTTTATTGAGTGCCTCCGTGAAGGTGGGTGTGTTTTGTGTTTTGATGCGAAGGTAGTGCTGGTGTTTGTTCTGGAGGGCTATGTGTTCCATGTGGTGTGGTGTGGTGCAATTGTTGACCTTCTCCTCTTGACCAGCTATTCCTGTCTTGGTTGGAGAATGTGTGGCTTCCAATTTGGATATATAAGATCAACTCTCGCAAGTCTGTGTGTTGGGAGGTAAAAGGAGGGGGTGTCAGTGTACATGAGGCAGTTGCTACATTGCCTCTGGATGCCCAAGTTCACCAGGTTAATAGGAGAAAGCACAGGAAACTGACCTTTAGACATGCCTGGAGGGTGGGTATTAATAATAAGTACTGAAGCTGTTTCCTTGTAGAACGTTTATGTGCTACAATAATTGCTACAAGAAGTCTGGTAAAGTGCTAGACTAACAAGCTAGTAAAAGTGCAGGAAAGGAGAGAACTAGCAGATTTAAGGGAAAATTGAAGAGCAGACTTTGACACCTCTCAGAAGCTTACAAACACTCCTGGATACAGCAAATCTGTATCTGGACTAGATTAGTTACAGGAAAGGTGGGAAACAAGCACAAACACAGGCTTTTTAACCAGAAAGTTGAAAGAGATGGAAAAAATGCCCAAATGGCCAATAAACTACAATTTCTGGGTCAGAAACCACTCTTCTTGTGGTAGATAGCCTACCTAGTGGTTACCACTCCCACTGAAAAGCTAGAAGACTTCCCTCCAACACAGAAAGGCTGGGGGGCTCAGAAGCTTACAAACAGTCCTGGATACAGCAAATCTGTATCTGGACTAGACTAGTTACAGGAAAGGCAGGAAACAAGCATAGATTATTTTAATAAAGTGGAAAGGGAGAAAGGAGGAGCAGAAGATAATTCAAGGTTAAGAAACTAAGTGGGTTGGCCTTCTCAAATGTTCTCTCTGTATTAGGTAGAATGACCTAATGACACTAGACTGAGAGGAGTGTCCCAGATCAAATTTACAGTAGGGGCGGGCAACTGCAAATCCACCAAGTATAAAAACAAGACACCAATAGCGAGGGATAGTGGGAAACTAAAATATGTTATATGATACACTCCTTGGCAGAAAATCAGAACAAACAAACATGTTTAAGAAATGGAGAAAATTTCCAGTTAATACCTTACACACAGTGGAACTAACTAGAAAAGATTTACAAACAGTGTGACAGTAAAAACCTTATTTATCAGGCTCTGTGAGGCAGACAATTTTAGTACAACCATGTAAATTAGTTTATAGCTGGGAAATACAATAAGAAGTATGCAGCAGACAATAAAAGTACTATAAATATCTTAGAATAAGCAATAACTAGTAAAAATAAGCAAAAAAACAGGATACTTAATGTTATATATCACAGGTCAGAGTTTTGCTCCGATTAGCTCTTGGTCCTTGTTTGCTTTTGATTGCCACTGTTGAAGTGACACCCTAACCCGATATGCAAAAATGGAAAAAAAGGGTTGTGGGTGTATGTAAGGATAGATGGCTGGATGGAATAATACAAGTTTGCATGGTGTATAATAACTAACTCTCTCAGTACAGCTTGCCATTATTTGTTTTCTTTGTTTCTTTATTTATTTACTGACATTTTATTACTGGAAGAGTCTGACTGCGAAGGTGCCCATTTTCAGCTGAGGCCAAGGTAGAAAAGCTGTGAAGTATTGCAAAACATTTTAAGAAAAATAATTTTACAAACTTAAAAATAATTCAAATAACAACTACAGCTTAAATATTTGTACCAAATTAGTAATAATATGAAAGCATTGTTTTAGAATAAATACAAGTTATATGACAGTAATTTAATATTTAGAGAACGTTTAGGTAGTTTATACAGAATTAAAGGTAAGTTTGTATAATACAAATGGGAATTGCAATATGAAGTGACAGAAAAGTAGGCTTATGCTATGTATAGACAGAAGGTCAGGTGCAAAACATTGAGAGAAGTAAGAAAATGAGTGACAAAAGTTGAGTACGGTATGAATAGATATCTGTTCACATTTAGGGATACAGTTTATTCTGGTGATGAGCTATAAAAGAGTCAGCTTTTGGCTAGGAAGCCTTTCAGAATGGTTTTGAAGGATGGGTGGGTATTGACCTGATGGATATAGGTAAGGAGTTACAGGGCTTAACAATGATACAAGTACAGATAATGCCCAGCAGATTTAATAGGTTTGTAGACAGACAGGGGTTTTTGGTCAATGGATCATAATGACTGACTGGGAACATAGCTGTGTAGAATATTATTAGTGCTGGACAAGCAGATGGAGTCTAAATAATTTTATATGTGGTAATAAGCTGTGTACATGTTACTTGATTGGGTAGTTCTAACCAGTTTAGGCTTTTAGTGCAATACAGTGGTGGGTTCTGAAAAGGGCATTTGGTGCAAATTTAGCAACTTTGTTATATCATTGTTATATCATTGCTTAAGTTTTGATTTTTGTGATGTCTGGAGGTTAGTAAGAATGGGAGTACCATAAAAAGTGTGGGGAGGAGCTAAGTAGTGGCAAGTGTATCTCTAAAGCATAAACATTTAGAATCCTGCAACAGCTGATCTTTTGTTTTCAATGTTTCTTCTCTGGGAGCTTGTTCCAGATTGCCTGAGGCAACTTTGAGAATGTACATTCAGCTGTGACTGTTTTGAAACATGGTGTAAGCAAGCAATAATGCTTGACAGGGTGTGTGTTAATGTATCATTAACGCACAACATCTACACCCCTGAAAGGGCGTTAATTACACATTAAGACACACCCTGGAGGACGTTATTGCACTTGGGGTCTATGTAAAATTGTTTTGTTTTACTTGCTTATTTATTTTTTAAATACTATATATTTTTTATATTTTTAATGTAAAATAGTTCCTCCACCTATTGTTTTAAACTTGCTGTAGTACTTGTTAATGGTGTTGGAGGAAGCATTTTACATAAAATATATATAAAAAAATAATATAGGGCTAAAAAAAAATAATAAGCAAATGAAACACAACAATTTTACATATGGCTCATTCTCTCTCCCTCACACATACACAGTATCTTCTGTTTTGACACACATACATATACACAAAGTTTCCTCTGCTTTAATATACAATTCAGTCTCACTATCTCTCAATCGCTCTCACAGGCATCTCCTCTGCTTACCTACATGCATTCACTCACACATCACTCTCGCTTTCTCTGTCATTGTCTCCATCTATCTCTCTCTCACACACACACACACACACACACACACACACACACACACACACACACACACACACACACACACACACAGTTTCTCTGCTTTCACGCATGCATTCACACACACATGCAGACAGAAACAAAAACAGACTCTTCTGTTTCACTCAATTGATCACTCTCTGTCTCTGTCTTACTCGCATACATGCATACACTCTCTCACACATGCTGTATTTTGTTATTATTTTTTTATTTTTTTTTTATTTTACACTCAATAAACAGCAAAGGCGCTATTTAGCAGGTGTAAAATAAAGGCTCTCATTCTCTCACTGATATACACACATACAGTCACACACAGACATACACACACACACACACACACACACACACACACACACACACACACACACACACACACACACACACACACACACACACACACACACACACACACACACACACACACACACACACACACACACACACACACACACACACACACACACAGACACTCACATCTTTTTCGTTATTGTCTTCTTTTTTATATTTTACACTTGCTAAACAGCAAAAAACACTGCTTAGTGAGTGTAAAATAATGGCAGCCTTTCCGTTTCCTGAGTCTGAGGTCCAGACAGCAGCTTGATAAGCTGCTGTGAAGCGGCGGACTTGTCTTCACTGGGCATTATTTGTACATTAATACCCTGCTGGAGAATGCTTGTTCTCCAATCAGGGTATTGATGTACGGTTTGACCATTGTCTGATGTACAGTTTGCCCATTGTCTAATGACTGTTAAACCCTTTTCATGACTGTCTATCAGAGAGAAGTTTGGTTATTTAATTTGAAGCTTGGATTTTAAGGGTGAACAATGCCCACTTTTTAATACTTTACACATCTGTGAACTTAGTAGAAGGTTTGATCTTTCAATGACAGGTAGGGACTTAAAGCATTGAGAGAGTTGGCAGTGATGGCCATTTGGCTCAGCCAGAAGAGGTAAATTTACAGATCATATTTATGATTGATTGCACTGGAGGATAAGAGTGAAATGCTTATAAAGGGAGCCCAGTCTCAATTTTATTTATTTATTTGCAGTTGGTTTACCAGAATAGTCCATTGGGCCAAGATGAAACCGTTTTCAATGGAGTCCTGGGGAGAAAAGCTCCAAAAACAGGGTTACATATTTTTTAGATATGTATGACAATATTTACAAAATTATACGGTTAGAGCATCATACTGGTGATGAACATTACAGATGATACAAACTAGAAAATGGGAGATCCATATTACTATATTTACAAATTTATACAGTTAGAGTATAACATTCAGGTGATATTACAGACGAAACAGACTAGAAAATGAACATTTCAATAGGGATACTGAGAAGCCATTGTGTCTTAGGTAGCTAGCTAAGGAAACAAAAGTTATGAGAGGCTCAGGCAGTAGCTAGGAAGTTCATGGAAAGGAGGAGGAAGGAGGTAAGGCAGTGTAGAATTATGATGGATGGGTGCAAGAGCATTCCCACTGGGTTAGTAGATGAGAGTGAAGAGATTTTTTGAATATAAAGTGGTTGAAAGTGGTGCGAATGGCTGGAGGTAGGGAGTTCCAGAGACGTGCTAGACCATATGATAGGAGATTTTTTCCTGGGGGTCGAGTTGGTTTATATAATTCAATTAGGTTTTGGTTATTAGATCTGAGTACTCTGTTGGGGAGGTGCATTTTAAAGGCAGAGGAAAGGGATGGACAAAGGAAGGGTTTAAAGATGAGCTTATGAGCAAGAGTAAGTTGAGAATAGATGAGTTGGTTGGGTAGTTCTAGCCATCTTAGTTTGTGGAGAGATGAACAGTGGTGGGTAGATGCTTTATGACTAGTAGCGAATTTGGCTATTTTGTTGTAGCATGAGGAAAGTTGTGTTTTGAGGGAAGATTGTAGGTTAGTCAGGAGTGGGGCTCCATATAGAAGAGAGGGGATAAGAAATGTGGAAGAGAGAGTGATTTTAGTAGAGGGTGTAAGGAAGCGATTTTGTTGGTAGAGCATGCCTAGTTTTTGATGAGTTTTTTTGATATTTAGGTGTATGTGGGAGTTCAATTTAAGCTGACTATCAATTTGAACCCCAAGTAACTTAGCCTCTGGCACCAATTCCAAGGATATGTTGTTGTTGCTAGTTATTGAAAAAGAGTTTGTGTTGATAGAGATGAGTTTAGAGGGAGTAAATACCATTAATTTGGTTTTAGAGGCATTGAGTGCTAGGTGGTTTTCTTTCATCCATAGTTCAGTGATTGAGAATGCATCTTGTGTAAGCTTTTGGAGAACTGGGATGGATGTGGCAGAGCAGATAATAGTTGAATCATCTGCATACTGGATGATATTAGAACCTTGGGGGACCCCAGTTGGGGTGTTAATGAATGAGGAGGTGGCTTTTTTCCATTTGACTGCTTGAAATCGATTAGATAAGTAACTAGAGAACCAGTTAAATGAGGCGGGAGATAGGTTAAGCTGGGAGAGTTTAGTTAAAAGTAGTTTGTGAGAGATAGTGTCAAAGGCCTTTGAGAGGTCCAGTAGCAGGGTAGAAACAATGTGACCGGAGTCCTGGGCTTTATTTATAGTTTCTAAGAAGGAGAGGAGGGCTGTCATAGTGCTGTGGCCGGGTCTAAAACCATGCTGAGTTGGAGTCAGCAGGTGATTGTCTAAGAGGTAAGGTAGGAGCTGCAGATGGATACACTTTTCTAGGAGTTTAGAGATGGGAGACAGGCTAGCTATGGGACAGAAGTTTGTTGTATTGTTATTATTGCCACCTTTATGCAAAGGGGTACTGTGCTTTCTTGGATAGAGCGGTTGATTAGAATACTAATAGGGTAGGCAATGGCTTCTGCAGCTATGCTAAGGAAGTATGAAGGAATATTGTCTGGGGCATTAGAGCATGGCTTTCGTTTCTGGAGGAGTTTTTTAATGGTAGATGTGGGAATAGGTTTTAGTGAGAAAGGTGGAGGAAGGGGAGGTAGGGTATTAGAGGATGGTGGTATTGGAGAGGAAGTGAGAGTGGTGATGGGAGTGGAGGGAAGGGTGTTGGTAAAGGAGGGTGGGGGTGAGGTCGAGGATGTGTTGGTGTCGGAGAATGAGGAGGTTAGTTTGGGAATAGAGTTAATGAAAAAGGAGTTGAATTGGGTAGCCAAGTCCATGTCAGTAGCATTGGGATCTGGGCTAGGGTTGACTGTTTTGCCAGGGTTGATAAGGGTAGAGATTCTTTTCCAGAATTTTTGAGGATTTGTTTTATTAGTATTTTGGAGTATGGAAAAGTAGTTTTGTCGATCGGTGATAACAAACCGTTTTACTTTGTTTCTAAGTGTTTTGAATTCATTATGGATGAGTGGAGATTTATCTTTCTGGTAAAGTGCCCAGACTTTATCTCTATGTTGCATGGCTGTTAGTGTGTTTTTGGTTAGCCAGGGAGGTGGTTTTTAGTTTTATTCTTTTAGTCCTTAAAGGAGCATGGTAGTCTAGGAGGTTTAAGAAGGTTGTGTTGAAGTGGGCCACAGCATTATCTAGAGGTAAAGTTTTTAGAATCTTCCAGTCAACTACTTTTAGAGAGTCAGAGAAAGCTATTGGGTTGAAGTTTTTGTAGTTGCGGGTAGTAATATAATTATGTGTTCTCTGTAAAGGTACAGGGAGTCGGTATGTGAAGATGGGTAGGTGATCACTAAGGGAGTCTGGAAGTGTACCACTATCAGAAAAATAATGGGGGTGAGAGACTAAGATCCAGTCTAGAATGCTACCATTGGAAATAGTTTTTGAGGGGCGGGTTATGTTGTTAATTAGCTGTGAGAAGTTATAAAGGTTGATATTAAGTGGGTTTGTGGAAGACTGAATGGAGGACCAATTGATATTTGTGTCACCCAAAATTATGATTTCATTGCTAATGTTGGTGGAGAGCCAGAATAGGATATTCTCAAGTGTTGTAATATTATCTCCAGGGGGGATATAGAGGGAGGCTATACATATGTGCTTGTATTTATTGACTTGAAGTAGTGATAGGAGTAGTTCAGCATTATTGAAATTTGGGATGGATTTGTTATAAGGGGTGTCTGACAAGGAGGATGAGTATAGTAGAGCTACTCCACTCCCTTTTTTGTGGGATCTATCTTTTCTGATGATTGAGTAGTTTGGTGGTATTATTTCATGGTCTTTTATTTGGGGTTTTAGCCAAGTTTCAGAGATAGATAGGATATCAGGTTTATTATGTGAAAGCCAAGCATGAAGGTGTAGGACTTTGTTTACTATGCTTTGGGAGTTTAGAGAGGTGAATAGTATAGACTTATCTATGGTAGTAGAGGTGGAGGGGCCTGGGTTTAGGTGTATATCTCCTGATAGTAGAGTGGTTATTAGATATAGGGTTAGGTTGAAGAGGTGTTTGGACTGCTTGGAGTTTAGGCTAGGCTTTATTATGTTGATAAAGGATTTGTTAGCTACTATGGTGGTATGATGTTTTTGAGGGTTGATAAGTTTATAAGTAAAGAGTAGATGGCTTTGTATAGGATAAAGATGGGGAGATATTCCGGTATGTGCTTTTAAAGGAGGTGAGTTGAGATGTATTGTTATGTGAAAAGCCTGTGAGTGGTTAATATATATGGGCTGGGTGAGGTAGTAAATGTAGACTATATTGAGGAGAAGTAGTAGTAGAGTGGACGAGGATATGGCTTTTGGGAACATTGTATAGATGGCTTTTTAAAAAGCAAGAAATAAAGAAGATAGTTAAACGTTGCTAAGTGGTTGCAAGTAAACTTTTAGGAGCAGGAGGGTTCTATGCACTGAAAGTAGATATGTCTCTGAATAATTGTAGGAGGGTAGTATAGAGTAATGGTTTATATGGGCGGGGTTAGGTAGTGGGTGTAGGTTTGAGTAGAGGACACTAATTGGTGAAGTAGGGTTTTGTAGGGGGATGAGTGATGGTTAGAATGGGCGGGGTAAGGGAGTGGATATAGAGAGAGTTGTGGAGTGTAATTGGATAGGTGATGTAGTGGGTGTGGTTTTGAAGGTATAAATGTAGAGGTACTGCGGGCGGGTGGGAATTGGGGGCAGGGTAGGGGAGCGGAGTGAGCCCGTAGGGCGAATGGAGCGGGAAGAGCCAAGGAAGGCAGGATGAGAGCGGGAGCTGGAGCTGTTGAATGGAGAAGGTAAGTACAAGGGACAGGGGAATTAGTGGGATGGAGTTGCCAACGACATTTGGAAAAGGGAGAGAGAACAGAAAAAGGGAATTTAAAACATGTATAGAATACTAGGTTTCCTGGCAAGGGAGCGTACTAAACAGCTAGCAGGGCTTTAGAATTCTTTAATAATACAAGGTTAGCAGCGGTTGTACATACATTCTTGAGTTCTTCTATGAGGAGCTTAGTCCTATTCCCATATGGGGATGAGGCAATATAGCTTGTTATGTTTTATGTTATGTGTAGGCAACCAAGCCAGGCGTAGTCACAGGGAGTATTGCAGGGTTAGAAGAGGAGAGAATGTAGAGAAAGAAATTGCACTTTGGTTAAACAGTTACAGAAGCACAGTGGCCCACAATAGCATATACTTTTCAATATAAGAGTTAAAACGCAAGTATTCTGAGCAACATATTCATCACACTTTCAAAACAATCTATACTTTTCAATATAAGAATTAAAACACAGGTATTCTGAGCAACATATTCATCACACTTTCAAAACAATCTATACTAATAAAATGCACTTTAGTAAGCAGTTCAGAGAAACATTGGCACACAGCAATAGCATACAATCACAAAGAGTTAAGTCCGCAAATGCTTCAGAGCAACATGCTGTACAAGCATTCAAGGGAAAGCAAACAGTCTAATTCCACTAAGTAGGCAGTGCGACGTGGGCTAGGTGTTATTTCAGTAAACTGGTCCTTTAAACAGCATTGGGGAAGCGTTTTGAGCAGGATAATAATTAGGACATCCCAGCAGAACACGTGCAGAGTTTGGCGTGTCCGGTTATTGTTTCCCAGCACACTCAGCGAGCTACAGTTAGGTGGCTGTAGTGGTGTTCCCTTAGGACCGGCTAAACGCTACCCTTCATTGTACATTATCCTACACTCTTATTTAAGCTTGGAAGTCCTTGCTGCTTTCTCCTTTTATATTAAATGCATGTAGTACAGATTTATGGTTAGTAAGTGATGTGCGCTGAACGCTTAACCATCACATGTGCAAGGGTTGGTGTTATTTAAGTACTGTTTGGCCAGTACACCCAAGAATACGTGAAATCTATATTAAATGCATGTAGTACAGGTTTGTGGTTAATAAGTGATGTGCGCAGAACGCTTAACCATCACACGTGTAAGGGTTGATGTTATTTAAGTATTTTTTGGCCAGTACACCCAAGAATACGTGAAAACAGGTCTGAATTGGATAGCGTTTCACCACTTACACATCACACATGCAGGGGTTGGCGTTATTACCATCTGACTAGCACTCTCAAGAAATACGCACAATACTACGTTAAGGTCAGCTAGCACACTGCATTGACCACTGAACCATCATACAGTACAGTTATCGAACCCATTCAGTGTAAGGATATTGCTAGGTATCAAGCTGCTATCTCCCTTCCTCTTGTGTTCATTTTAAAATACAGGCATACATAAATAAACAAACAGCAATTACTTCATTATACAATTACATTTCTAGCTTTAACTTTGTGAGGAAAGGTGGTGAGGACATGGAGAGCTTGTTGCATAATTTTAGTTATTTAAAGATTTTGCTAATAATACTATCTGTATGGTTTATTAATGAAAAAGCAGGATCTAAAATGATGCCTATATATATATATTTGTGGTCTGCTACCAAAGTCAACATGTTACCTGATTTCTTAGTTATTGGTATTTGCGGAGTTTTTGGTAGTTTCTGTGGAGAATCAAAGACCATTATGTTTGATTATATCTTTATGATAACTATAAAGACTTAGCAGTATCTTCAGTACAATACATTATACATAGACAATGACAACGTATTTTCTGTCTCCCTCCATGACATTTTACACCATGCTTCTCAATAAGATACAGCTCTGTCAATTGTAAAACTCTGAATGTAAATGTGAAATATAAATAACAAGTGATGAATAGTTATTAATAGCTCCAGTATAGGCCATCATAGATTAATAATTTTGTTTTCATCCCGTTTGACCTCATTTTTACCTCCCCTGCTCCCAATTTCCCACTTTCACAGTCGGTTTACCTGACATCATCCTAGACTATCACAGAGGCATGCATCTGGAGCATTTCTCACTAGGGCTCCACTGAAAATTAGCTTAGTGCCAAGTCAGACTTTCGCAGTTAACAAATATTAAATAAATAAATACAGAAAGAAAGAAAGAAAGAAATCCTCCAGGACTTACATGTTGCTGGGGATGATTGCGGATCTTGAGGGCATCCCAGGAGCTTGGCTTTCTGTGATTCCATCCATTTTTTCTTTCTTTCTTTTTTTTTGTTATATGCCCTACACACTTTTCCACTCCCCCACCTTCCATTTTCATTGATTACATCTGAGGGCAACTCATTCATTTACATTCTCTCTGATAGCCTTGGTGCATAAAAAGAAGAAAGGTGAGTTTTGTTTCATTTACCACCTTTTTTTCTAATGGGTCATTGTTGAATGATTGTATCAACAAACAGGATGTCAAGGTTCAGCACTCATCCCTAGAGAATAAACCAAGGATCATTCATCAGTTTAATCATCCTTGGCTGGCAAAATCAGACACAGAATCATCTTTTGACTGCTTCCAGTGTGGCAGAAAAGACTGGTACCTCCTAGGCGTGCAATTTGATGACAGCTATTATTTTGATATGGGCATGTCCATGGGCTGTGCATCACCTTCAAACTGTTTAGCACAGGACTACAGTGGGATGGGAACAGAGAGCCCCAAAACAGCAATCAGTCTACTTCCTTGACAATTTTTTTTGATTGTTGGGTAAGGGGACTAAGAGACTCTAGAAAGTATTTCACATTGAGGTTTGTCAGCAATAGGGTATCCCTTTAGCAGCTTATGATAAAATGGAAGGCCTTATTAAGTCTCTAATATTTGTAAGTCTTGAGGTGAATGTGGTTTCCTCCTCCTTTACATTACTGCAAGTTAAGTTGGATCATTTCAGTTCATATATCACATCTTTACTATCAGCTAAAAAGCTTGGGTTATCAAAGTGATGGAACTTTTTGGCTTCTTAAAAATTTGCATACAGAGCAGTGGCTCTGGTTAGAACCTTTTAAAGACCTCTTGCAAATTCATTAAAAGGAGGTCATCCAAAAAGGTACAAAGTCATTATTAATAGGATAAAATCAGACCTTCATCTTTGGTCGTGTTTTTGATGGACTTTAATGGTCATTCTTTTTGTTGTTGTTCACAGATGCAGTTGGGATTTTCCTCACTGTGGCCTTCCTCTTTGTCTTCTAAGAGAAAAAAAAAGACATAACATTCATGGAACTCATACCCATTTGGGTAGCAGCAATGGTTTGGCAGGATGGCTTACATAAAAAGAAAGTTATAGTCTGTTCTGACAACCAGGCCACAATGTAGGTTTTTACTAAAAAGTCATCCGAGTCTTTCTGGATTCAGTCTCTTTTAATATTATTGGTCTTCCTTTTCTGATAAACACATACCAGAGGCTCACAATGTGCTTGCTGATGTCACCTCTTCAGGTATCCGAGTTTCATCAGCTGGAACCAGATAAGGCAGTTTCACCCACTCATTTCCCTGATCACCTGTAAATGATTGGAGAAGAATAGCTCAGCTTCTTTGCTGCAAATTTGCGACAACCAGTACAAAGAGACTATATGAGAGGCTGCCATTAGGTCTTTGAATTATTTCTGCCAGACTACAGAAAGAAGATTAGCTGTGGTTGCAACACTGGGTTAAGAGAGAAGCCCCTAGAATTGTAAAGATAGATTTCTCAGCTCTTACATCTTTTGTCAAGAGTTGCTAGACTCAGATACTTTAGCAAACACTGACTAATGGGTTCATCTGCAGACTCACACTACCCTATTGTAAAACCTTTGCTAAGGACTATTTTACGGGGTGAGCATGGAACAGCAAAGTATTATCAAACATATACCCAGTGTTTCACACTGTTCACCTGGTGATATGCAGGAGCATTACACAGTTAACACAGCAGACAGTAGAGGTGGAGCTTGACATGGATGTTCACACTTGGGTATATAGCCTCACTCTTGGAACATAACTTGGAAAGGCTTTTAAGGCATGATTTAGAATCACTTGTTACCAACACTACATTAGCTTATATTTGAGTTAACTCATTCAAGCCTATTGTATCTTTTTATATTTGGCCAGTTAACACCCATAGCTCCTTATGGCATTCAGATATTTTTTGCGTCAGGCTTCTTTATCTAAGTAACTTACCAGCTAATAATAGGCAGTATTAGAAAGGTAAGGAATAATTAACAAAATGACACTAAGATTGGTAATGTAGAATGCCCCGCAGTAGAGAAATTAATCACTTTTTGCCATCAATTGTATTAATATTTTCATATTTATGTTCATAGTTTCATAACTGAAAGACCTACATCCTATTGAGGGATATGGTGTGAAATGCTATGGTGGGAGACAGGAAAATTCATTGCCAAATTCAATTTATATTACATTATACGGAAGATACTTTGAGATTTTTGTTAGTAATTATGACAATAAGAAATATTTCCATATATATATATATATATATATATATATATATATACTTAATACTTCAAAAAACAAGGGACTTACAAACTATTACATTGCATCAAGTGAAACCTTAGATATTGCTGAAGATAACTGTCACTAATATTTGCACTGTAAGTTGCATAGCTTGAGAGATATTTAGTGTCATTTATATTTATTTATTAAAATAATAAATGTAAAATAAAATAAAATAAATACATATTTGCACTGTAAGTTGCATATCTTGAGAGATATTTAATGTTATTTATATTGCTAATTATACAATCAAGTATATGTTTTCATATTTCTGTAAGTATCTCAATAAACATGCATGCAGAGAGGAATTTCATGTTGTCACATCAAGGCTTTTGTCTGGTTAACAAAAGTGTTCTAACAGTCTAGATTATATAGTTTACAAGGTACAGGTATGGCTGTTTATGAAAGTTTAGCAAAAATATAACTCTGGGTTTGTGTGCATTATAATACATTATAGTACTTATGGAAAGACTATGACTGCACTGACTACTATTGCTGTAAATGATGCTTCTTACTGATAATGGTATTTGTATAGTTTTAATACCTTTAATTGTTCACAAAATGGTAACATGTTTATCTTATGCATTTAAATTGATTTTTCAGAAAATGCTCTGGAATGCAAGGATGTGTGTAGGCTGCCAGAGGTATCACATTCCACACCACATAGGTGCTAATGAGTTACGACACACATACAACCTCATTACTCATTTAGTTAATAATGACACTGGTATGATCCTCAAGTGTAGGTTACACTCTGTTGTTCTTAGAGACTCAGTAACTATTTATCATTTATATCTAAGACTGATGATTGCCTGGTGGTCATCCATAGTTCCCAGAATATTTTGGCATATGGCTCTGTGCCTGCTGCTTTAGAAACTGCTCAGAAATTCCTGAATCACAAATTCACATGGGCTACCCCTGGCTTGGGGTTTGCAGTTATCATCCATTGAGACCAAGGAGATAAAAAGAGCATTTGGTATCCAGAGGATGGAGTTCACTTCTCTGACATGGGGGGTGGGGTTGGGGCTTGATCAGTCTTAATCTATGTAGTTTATTTTTGCAAGGTTTGCTCTAAGACAGGTTTAGAGCTTTGCTGATGTAATCCATTTGGTATATGTTGTATATTCAAGTTTTATTATACTCTTGGAATGAAAAGTTTAATAGCCATTGTGCTTTGGGTTTTATTATTATTTTAGCTATTTTTTTCACTTTGCTTAAGGCCAGAAAAAGGGGGATAACAGGCTACTAAAAATAGCAACATGGTGGGTGGTCATTGTACAGCCTTCCTACTCTTTTCATTCCACCCTTTCCTTTCCTGGGTCAGTTGAAGTTTCATGAATGTGGAAGCAATCAGTCTGGCCAATGGTCAGTTTTGATGAGGGGGAAGTGTGCCTATGTCACTCTGTTGGTATGGGACAGCACATATCAGAGTTGGCTGTCATCCTGCCTAGTTGACAGGGGTGTTCAATTTACTTTGGCTATTATGATGTTTTATGAGTTATTTTATAATATTCTGGTAATAATATGTTGACTTTCATTCATGACAAATTGACATGTTTTGTATATAATAATCCATTTACACTGCCTACAAGTGTCCTAGTCTTTTAGTGTATATGTATATGTGTGTGTGTGTGTGTGTGTGTGTGTGTGTGGGGTAACTGGGGTATGGGGACAATGAAGTTTGTAGCACAGACTGATTTGTTTCCATTGCACTCAGGACTTGAGGTGCCTGGTCACCAGCCACGAGGGACAGACATTACTTAATTGCTGGTCCACATGCTTGCACCACCTTTTTGGTGTAGCAGTCCAGTGGCTCCCCCCCCAAAACTTTCTTCAGGTGTGAGAAGTTGCTACACCCCCCCCCCCCCAACACACACACTCTCCGTTCATTCATCTTTCCTTTCCTGGTCCAGATGAAGATTCAGGAACATGGAAGTAAGTTGCCTTTGATGCTGCATTTGGCCAGTGGGCAGTTTTGCTGAGGGGCAGTATAAGTATGCCACCTGGTAGTACAGAACAGCCCAGACTGGAGTGAGCTGTCTGTCACATTGCCTGGTTGACAGGTCTGAAAAGTTTACTTTGGTTATTATGATGTTTTATGCATTAATTTATGGTATGCTGGTAATAAATTTGTGACTTTTCTTCATAACAAAATGAAGTTTTTTTGTTTTGAACTGGTTGCAACTTCTACAAGTGTCCTAGTCTTTTATGGGAGAGGGGTATGTGTGGCCTGGGAACAAAAAAACAATTTTAGACTGAGGGTTTTAAGATGCCTGCTGAGCAGCAGTTCTCTTCAGAAGCCCTGCAGATATATGAATAATTTGACAGGAAAGTTCTATACTACTCATTTAAAAAGGGAGTCACTTCATTTTTGTGAACTTTATTACACTACATTCTTATCAGGACTGTGAATTTAAAAGTCAGGGATAACATTCTTGTCTTTTCCAATGCTTTCCATTTTTTATCATATAATACAATGAGTAGTTCAAGACCTATTTAATAAAATATGCTAATGAAAAAGATATACACCAGAAACTAATTTCTTTACAGGAACTATCTTAGGAAAGAACAAATTTTCTAATAAAATTGAGATTATTCAGAAGAATAGCAATAAACAAGCAGAAGTCTTTAAAAGCATGACTCAGCAACAAGGAGTTTTGGTAAAATATAGAAAATTATGTGGCATTAACACAGAAGGAAGAATAAAGGTAAATATACAAACTGAGTTCCTTTTAAAACAAGCACTTGTTTTTTTGGATAAAGTATAAGAAATATAAAACAGAGGAAGATAAATAATTTGAGAATTTGTAGAAAAAAATAGAGGGAAGTAACATTGTTTATTTCTTAACCAACTGACTGCTAGAATGTTAAACCTACAACAAGGACATTCTTATGGGACTGATGGTCCTCACCCACCTCCAAAACAGGAACTCCTCCATAATCCACAACTGTAAGTTCATTTCCAGTTTTGAACAAGGAATGTATTCCAAGAACCACCTAGTCTAGTCTTCTTGTCGAGCTGGGTAATAGTGATATGATATTTTATTATGTCTTCTCATGTAAAACTTTGGGGTGAAGAGTAGCATTATTTGCCTCTGAGAACCCTTAAAACAATATTATCAAAGTGCATAATTTTTGCCAAGCCAGTGCAAATGTGTTTCTGCCTAATAATATAATAATTATAAATACTCTTGATGAAGCTTTTGCTTACATTAAAAATAACAACATTGTCATTACCTGTGAAGTAATGGATTGGAACTATTTATCTCTAACTAGATATGCTAATGTAGACAGCTGTAAAGTAGTTGTCACAGCAGAGAAAGCAAAGGATAAGTATTTTCAAAGCTATGTAATTTAATTATTGTATATAATTAAAGTTTCATTTGGTTTGCCATAAATTTACTTTGAAGGTCAATGCAGCATGTCATTTAGGTAGGTGGTTGGCATAATGGCTAAGGTGTTTATCTTGCAGACAAAAGATGGAGGGTTTGATTCTCACATGGAGTAATTGGCTAGGCTTAAAATGGCCCATATGGGCAGTTAAGTATGAACTTGTGAAGGGGAAGAAAAATTTACAGAAAAAAAATAAAAAGATATGTTAAAAGTCATTGGTTTTCCATTATTATTTGAAAAGGTTTAAAGCTATCAAAGTTTTAAAACAAAGGTAAACCAGTTCTGCTATATCATCTGGAAAAGTTAATGCATAATTTAAATAATAATTCAGTTCATTAATGGATTGCTTCCATCATATTAGAAAAGTATAATGATGCATTTAAGACTGTCATTTTATTTCCATTCTTTTAAACACATCTCAGTAACATTAGCATATCTCTAATTTTGATTTTTGAGTAACTTGAAGGCTTACAAATACAGGGGATGCATATAGGAGGGCTGGAAGGTGATATGTGATAGAAGTAGTCTTTCAAGCTATGACTGTGACATAGTGGTTGGCTCTGTATAGGAGATCTAGTTTTTTAATATAATTTCTTGTATATGTTGGTCATATTTTAGGTTACTATCAATGGTGAGACCAAGTAATTTTGTGTGTAGGGGAATTTCTATACTTGTGTTGTTGGCGGACATGACTGCGAAGTCAGTTATTTTGTTGACCAGTTCTTTTGAGGAGAAGATAATTAGTCTGCTTTTCTTTGGGCTTTGAATTAGGTTTGAAGTTAGGAGCCAGGATACTGCAGAAGAGAATGATTGTTGGATGAGTGGTATCTTGTCTAAGCTGGGGACATCACATGTGAGGGTAGAGTAATTTGTGTGCTTAACTGTGGAGGCATGTTTAGTTGTGATATGTAGGTTTTTGATGAAAATATTAAATAATAGTGGTCCAAGCATGGAACCCTGGGGACACAGAGTGACAGGTAGAAATGCTAAGAGTTCTCTTTGCCATTCTACTGCTTATCAGTTAGTAAAGTAGCTGTGAAACCAGGATATGGTGGTGATAGATAGACCAAAATATGTCAGTTCTGTTAGTAGTTTATGATTAGAAAAAGTGTGAAAAGTTTTTGATCTAGAAATATGGAAGACAGTGGGCAGGATTCACGAAGGCTTGCATGGAGTCTAAGAGTAGTGTAAGACTCCATGCAGCCTCCGCGATCCAGGAACAGCCCAAAGTCCGTGTAATAGACCAGCTAAAATGTCTCTTACACGGAGTGGGCGTGGATAAGCTAATCACCTCACTTGCAGCCGAATAGCATGCAAATGAGGATGATTAGCGATCCAGGAAGCCCAAAACAGCCCGTGTAAGAGCCGTTTCTGCAAAAACCACAATGGAGCCATGTCAGCTCCAAATAAACGGTGCATATGTGTCAGGCAGCATGCCAATGGCCAAATATGTGGCCATTGGCAAGGTAACCTGATGCAAAAGTAATAAAAATAAAAATTTTAAACCCAGCGCAGCCCCGCACAAACGGGCTGCGCTGTATAAAACATAAAAATGAAGGTTATAAACCCACAAATGTGGGGTTTATGCAATACATGGATTTTCAATGCCGGGACCAGCAGACCAAAAACAACATGGCCACCGTGTAGTGGTTGCTAAGGGGGGGGGAAGCTGAGTTTAAGAGATGTAACTAAGCATTAATAGGCAATCTGATGCAAATGAGTGTTAGGATACTGAATTCCACTGTCACATAGCAAATTAGCACATTCTGAGTAGTGTAAGAGTTACAGAAGGGAGAGGAACAGAGTAGGAGATAGGTGACATCACAGGGGGGAATGGCAGAAAGAAATGCAGTTCATTGGAGGTCAGAGTTACATGACAGATGTCAGACAGATATCATGGAAAGAGGAGTGCCACAACATAAGCATGGGAAAGTCAAGAAATGGAAGGTGTACACTGTTGCCTACACCAAAGTTTCTTGCTGGGCGTGCATGCACACGTGTGCACGCCATGAAGCGCGAGTAGGACGGTATGCGCATGTGTAAGGCAGCCTGAGCATGTTGGAGCGTGTTGGTAGATGTTTAACACTGTTTGTGCTTGTGTGCGCACGTGTAGGGCAGACTGAGCATGTGGGAGCCTGTTGGCAGACTTGTAAGACTGCGCGGGTGTGCGCGTGTTTTAACCCGAATAAGCAGATTCTGAACCGTGTAAGCATGTGTGCGCGCGTGTAAGCCACTGTGAGCGTGTTTCTGCTAGTATGCATGCTGCTCCCCCATGAGGAAACAGAAAGGAAAAAGGAAGCAACAGAATTAGTAGGAAGCTAGCTGGGAATACTGCTGGAGCTAGCAGGTGAAAACAATTAGAAGCAGGCAATTAGACAGGCAGAATAGTAGCTCAGCCCAACACTTTAAACTCTGCAAACAGCAGTGCAAGATGTTTCTCTCAAGAGACACTGCAAGACAGGAGTAAGCTATTAGAAGTGAAAACTGAAAAAGCTGAACTCAGAGCAGAAATTTTAGGGGCTGCCATAGCTGTCATAATGAGACATAGGTGACTTGCTGAGAGTGGTGACAATGCAGATGGTGCCAGACAACCCACAGTGAGGAGACGGAGAAGAGTGTACAGGCCCAGGGTCACCTACCACGGGTTACATGAGCTGGAGATAGTAGAGCGCTATAGAGTGGACAGAGACCTCCTGCAGCAAATAGTGGAGCTGTCCAGGCCACGCCTCACACACAGAACCAACAGAGGGGAACCCATCCCAGTGGAAACTAAGGTATGTGTTGGCCTAAGAATACTAGCAACAGGTACCTTCCAGAGACCAACTGGTGATATGATGGGGATATCACAGGCATCAGCCTCCAGGGTACTGCACCAGTTCATGGATGCCATGTCAGCACATGTCGGTGATTATGTATATTTCCCCAATGCCCGTGAGGTATTGGCCAGCAATATGCATCTCTTCCAGCAAATAGCGGAATACCCTGAGGTAGTGGGTGCAATAGACTGCACGCACATACGCATCAAAGCACCAGCCGGTAAGCGGGGTAGGGCCTACATCAACCGCAAGGGCTTCCCCTCCATCAACTGCCAGGTCGTGTGTGATGCCCAGGGCATAATAATGAATGTGTGTGCTGGCTGCCCTGGGAGTTACCACGATTCCCACATCTGGCATTTGACACAGCTGTACCAGACATTTGCCAATGGGGACATCCCATACGGACACCTAGTGGGGGATGCAGGGTATGCACTGGAGCCGTGGCTGATGACACCCGTCAGAAACGCACACACACCTGAACAGGAACGCCATAATGAGGCACATGCACAAACACCTAATGTAATAGAGCGTGTGTTTGGGCTGCTCAAGTCACGGTTCCGGTGTCTGGACACATCTGGTGGAGCCTTGCAGTACACACCAACTACATGTACCCAAATTGTCATGGTATGTGCTATGCTACATAATATGATCTTGTGAAAACAGCTGCAGCAGGACCAGCATAGGGCTGGGCCAAACAGCCCCCCACCATTGCCAAGGCCATCACAGGCAGAGCGTGACTCGGAGGAGGAAGAACCTGAGCCTGCCCCAGTAGGAAGAAGGAGGCGTGTCCAGTATGCCCTGGCCTTGGCAAAGAGGCAACGCATAGCACATACACTGGCTCAGTAGGAACCCTGGGAATGATACCCCCTCTGACTCACTCAAATAATAACATGGATGCCTAAAATGACATGACCTGCTCACAAACATGTACAGGGAAGTGTAATATGCGCATCTGACAGAGGCAGCCCTGCAGCACCACCTGAGGCATGAATGCCATGTGTTAAGTAATGTAACACCATGTACTATATGCACACCTGAGGACCCTGACTAACATCCTACCCTCACCAAGCATCATGCCACAATATGACAATGAGATGATCAAGTACAATAATTGACTGAAGTATCGCAGTTAGTCAAAGGGGATCCAATGTGTGCCAGCCTGGGATGACATGCTGAGCATGACATGATGCTCCACCTGCTAGGACTGGCGTGCACCTATCAGTGCAGGCCGTATGGATACTGGCAAAGGCTGTTGTTACCCACAGCATGCCCTGAATAGGTAAGGCTCAAAACACAAACCTAAATCCATAGGTATCAGAAGGGATAAGAATAAGTTAAGGGATAAGTCGAAACAGCAAGATGTATGCAGTCTAAACTCACCCAGTATGGAGAATGTTGATATCTGTGCTGTAACAGAAAACTGGGTCAAGGCTCACAACAGCACCCTAACACTACCAGGTTACACCTCATACTGTGCTGTACAGCCTCAAAACATGGAGCAAGCTACAAAAGGAGGGTGACTAGCAATAATTGTCAAGGATAACCACACCCCCATGTTGGTACCACAACAAGAAACAGCATGGACTAGCCATGGTCAAGTAACAGTGGCTAAAACTGCCCCCCAGTTTATAGCCTGCTACAGACTACCATCCCCACACCAAGAACTGCACCTGGCCTATGCTGGAATACATGAATATATCAAGTCCTCCAAACCACATTATATTGGGTGACTGAAAATACCCAGACATAGACTGGGAGCATTATACTAGCTCCAACACTGTAGGACAAAAGTTCATAGAATCCATAAACCAAAATGCCCAGGAACAACGTACCACTCCCACAAGAAGGGTAAGCATACTGGATGTGATAATCAGCAACATGGGTACTGGATGGCAAGACGAGAAGTGTATTGCTCACTGGTAAAACCAGACCATAGAGTAATCACACTGGATATACAAATCCTGACCACAGTCCCTGGCCAGAAAACCACAGTGGAAAACATGTGTAAAGCAATATTTGCACTACTCCAAACTGATGTGGAATCCATTAAAGGTCCTGTGCAGGTGCAAAATATGGGCCACACCTCAGAACCTGTAATACAGCCATTCCATGAACACTGCCAGGAATGCTTGGATTATGCAATCCTAAATTAAAACAAGACACAATGCCATACACGCAGGCATCTGGCATGGTGGACACCAGACATAACCAAACCATGCAAGAGAATGAGGAAGCTACTACATGATAGAGCAAACATAAACAATGAAGTAATCACTGATCAGTAGTATGGCAATAAAATATGTCCACACATACAATCCACTAAGGCCAGCCACAACAAGTTGAATCTGTGAATCTTGAGGCAATGTTACACCTGCCCTAAGTACACAGACAACCCCCAACTCCCCCCAAGAAATACAAATATATGTGAGAGATGCAACCATCTATCCAAACTGGAGGCTGAGCTCCCTCAACTCAGTACTCCCAAAACTAGTCAGGAGGAGAAGGTAACCACACACACCACAAACACAGTCCCACATAGACCTATCACAACTGCAAACCAAAGACATAAACACAGAAAAACATTCCCGGAGGCACAAATTACAAACACAGCACACCAACAGAGGCCTCTAAAGCAGACACCCAATCAAACAACTTCCAAACATAGCACATGCAACACATAGTACACAAAGCTGGTGTGCCAAACAGTCACAGGCCAGAAGGAGAAACAACATGCCTGATACAGTTGTAATAGGTGACTCCATAGCGAGACACACTGCTGCCCCGCACACCAGACTGAACAAGGGAAAGGGTACAGTAAGCTGCCTGTAGGCTGCCACAATACGCCACACAACACAAGTATGCAGGTCACCCCAAAGCAAGTAGAAATATGATGCAGTCATAGTCCATGCTGGTGTGAATGACCTGAGATGTACCTCCCTAGACTACATGAAAAGAGACATAGATGAGCTCTCTGATTATGTAGTCCAGGCCGGTATGACACTCACCGTTTGCAGCATCCTACCCTTACCAAGAATGATGCCACAGTACAAACACGGAATGATCAGTTATGGCAAGTGGCACACTTACTGGTGTCATTCCAAGGGGATCCAATGTCTGTCTGCTTGGGATGTCATGCTTGACAAGCCACGCAGCTGTTCCTGGGATGGCTTGCACCTGTTACCCCTGGGCGTCTGGATATTGGATAAGGCTTTTGCCACTTCCATAGAGCCTTTCGTAGGCAAGGCTGAAAAGACTAACCCACCACCCTAGAAAACATAAGTGGAAAGAAACATAAGGGTAATGCTGACCAATGCCAGATGTGTAAACCCCAATATGCATGCTCCCGAGGCCATCCCCAGTATGGAGAACATCGATGTCTGTGCAGTGACAGAGACCTGCTGCAAGCCTCCTGACAGCACACCAGCACTACCAGGTTATACCACATATCATGCGTCATGGCCCCAAAACCTGGAACAAAACATAAAAGGAGGGTGAGTATCCATATTCAGCACAGACACCCATACGTCCAGGTAACTGACAATGCACAAGGCATTGGAGTCCACCCATGTGCAACTAACTGTAGGCAAGATTGCTGTACAGTCTGTAGCATGCTACAGACCACACTCTCACACACAGGAACCCCACCCAGCCATCCTGAAGACACTGGACAGTATGAATGTCCCACCAAATACCAAACAAGGTACCACAAATTACCACATAGGTGGTAAACCATTATATATGGAAGGAGTAATCAGGGATCTAGGGACACAAGTGGACAGTAACCTGTTATGTGACACTCACATTGCCAATGTGGCTAGGAAGACTGTCTACATTGGACACCGTATCATGAAAGGATTCACATCTACGTCAACAGAGGTCATTGTGCCCCTATACTGTTCTCTTATCACACCCATAATCTAGTACAATGCCTCATATGGGATGTACCTTACCTGACACCTGCAGCAGTTAGAAAGACCTCAAAGGTACCTCACCAAGAGGATAAAGAGTCTCAAATATATGTCATATGCTGCCTGGCTGTAGACACCCCAGCTGAATGCAGTCGCATACTGCCTACACAGAGGCATTGCATGCCTGTTGTACAAGGCCATGCCCAACACAGGAGTAATGGACATGCTCCACCCCAGAAAACTCAAAGCCATCAGAGCTGTGAGAGTGAGAGATGTCAACCTCAACAAATAATGAAATAGGATGTGCTGGAGGGACAGATACATAATCCAGAGGCTCCCCACACCCTGGACCAGAATCCCACTCCATGTTAGGCAGAGCCCCTCACTGACACTCTTCAACAGGAATCTTGCCAAGTGGATGGATGATCATAGAGTTACACTGGGGGTCTTCACTGTGTCATGTCCAGACAGAGGCACAGCAAGGCAAATCATAAATGGCCATAATATTCACATAGCAAGGGGTGGCGAAAGCCACACACACTCTGGCTAGGCTAACAAATGCCCTAGGGAGGACAGCCTAGTATGAACCTATGAACCTATGAAGATACAAATTGTACAGGACACTAAGGATAATCCCAAGGCTTTCACAACTGATGGTAGGAACCGTGTTGGGAATTCACAGATATGCTCTGAATCACACAAATATCACAAACAACATACCAAACACACACACATATTGCCAACATACATCCTGACAGGTGCAGTGCAACCCCCCCCCCCCAGAATGCAAAATATCTATCCCAGCAGACTGCTGGCCCCCTGACATTGCAGATGCTGAGGTAACAGCCAGCATCTACAAAGCAAAACACACAGCAGCAATGGTATGAGATGGTGTCCTGGGCTGAGTCCAACATGGACTCCAAGACGGATGGAATGCCAAATCACACTACTGCTCAATGTCAGCCTTACCACAGGATATGTACCCAAAGAGCAGTGTACAACAACAGTGGTCCTTCTCAACAAAGGTGTTGCCTGAATGGATACTGAAAACTACCACCCCAGAATCCTGAGAAGCTCGGTCTGCACAGCTTTGGAAAGGATCAGCATGTACCGCAGACATAAAGATATTAGGGACCTACTGACACCGGACCCTACCCAGTGTGACTTTCTTAAGTGCAGATCCTGCCCCTAAACATGTTTGACTCAATTGAAACAGTCATTAAGGTCATTGATGAGGGCAATGTGGTCCACACAGCGTAGCTGGACCTTGCAAAGGCTTCTATACAATACCCTATGTGTTCATTATAGATATGCTCACCAGCTTAAATATAAACCCCTATGTCAGTAGAGGGGTTGCAAACCAGACCAAGGACAGAACAGACATGGTCAGACATGCTGCAGCCATGTCAGACTACAAATCAGATATAACTGGCATCCCACAAGGCTTGGTCCTGGGATCTCCCTCGTCTGGTATATATGTTCCATAGGTACAGGCAAACATGGAAGGACTGTGTCTGAACATGTTTGCAGAGGACTACAAACTGCTCACCATATATGATCCACCAGCTGACACAAGCATCCCACAAAAGGGCCACATAGAAACAGACAACTGGTGCCATAGCCATGTCAGCAAGCTAATTGCAGAAAAGTGTATAGTCAACCCCGTGGATATACAGTAAGTGCCCACCAATTACCACATAGGTGTTAACCCATTACGTACTTAACATGTAATGAGAGACCTGGGGACACAAGGTGATAGATATCCTGCATTGGACAAACATGTGCTGTAGTGTTTACAGAAACATACCATATACCCACCTAATCATGAAGGTTGTCAGATCTAGATAAGGGGAGGTCATTGTGGCTCTGCAGTCATCCTTCATCAGCGGTACAATTGACTACAATAGCCCCTGTGGGATGTACCTCAGCAGACACCTCCATCAACTGTAAAGTCCCCAACAGTACCTCACCAGGAGTATCAAAGAGCTTGCACAGATGCCATGTGTTGCCTGATTAAACAAACTGCAGCTACACACACTGCCATACTGCCCACCCAGAGGCAAGCTGTGCCTGATGTATAAAGCCATGTCCAAGCTGGTATCAATAAACATGCTGCACCTTGTACAATCTGAATGGCAGTGAGCTATGCACATGAGAGACCTGAACCCCAGCACTGACTTACATAGGACAAGCTGTACTGCATGATCCATAACACAGAAGCCACCCCCACCCATGAGTAAACCCCCAGTACAGGCTACCCATAGAGTCACTTATCGATTCTCCTCAAGAGGAATCTTGATGAGTGGATGGGAGATGGTAGCTTTATCCTGGGTATCACTGTCATGTCACAGGTAGACAGAGGCACAGTATACTAACCATGACATATGTCATGGAAAACTCCACTTACAATGTGTGTCGAAGGACAAACACACTCTCCGACTAGCATTAGAAATGGCCTAGGACACATCGCTAGTGTTTGCAAATGTACACCTATGCTGTGGAATACACTACCAATGTTGGACAAGCCTGGTTTAAGTAGTTCATATCTGAACATAATGCAACATGGTCAGATGTGCACAACTGGCCCCTAACCAGGCTGTTGTGCTCACTATGGAAATGTAAAGCAGTGATAGGACTAAAGCCCAGGATACTGTCCACCACAGTCAAAGTACTGAAACAGTACACTATACAGTACTACAGTGTTAGGTCAGTGTGAAAGGATGTTGACAACTGTATGCAAAGTATCCCATGCAAACCCTGCAGGCACAGTATAATCCTGTTGTGTTCACACACAAAGCAGTTGTACAGTAACTACACAACATGACACACAACACACAACCATAAACGGGAGATATTTGTTGAAGTTCACACTCATCCACAAATGTGGTGGGCTGCAGAGTTCAACATATGGAATGCTCACACTGGGCATGCTCACACACTTTGTTAAATGAGACATATGTCAGACAACATGCCATGGGAAGGCTGAACTGGGCATGCTCACATACTTAGGCCAAATCTCAGTTTTTCAGTTGGCCACACATATCTGGTATTTTTACGTGTTATTCCAGGAACCAACCACATTACAGCAATCTGCCCAGTGCACACAGTTAAATGACTACAGAGACATACGTGATATAGTGGATCCCTCCCATATGCAAACATCTTCCACAGATACACAAGTTGTTCATACAAACAGGGAATGCTATGGCAATAAAGACGTGCAAACAGTCTATCAGCAACAAATAATGTGCATTTGACAATTAAACATATGGGTGTAGAGGTCAACACTAGGCTGTTTGCCCTAGGGAATGACAGCTTAGCCAGAGTATGCTTGGAGTCTGCCCCCCCACAGGATGCACATTCCCCTTTCTAAACACCGATGATGTCAGCACCCTATAAGTACAGCAGGAGAAAAGAAACCTCCCAATAATGTGAATAGCGCGCTCCGCTCATGTGTCCGTTTCAAGTGTCATAACATAGTTAGGTAGGGGTTTGAATCCTGCAAATGCTCAGTGTGTGTGTGAGTGGGGTTGGTGTGTGTGCAAGTCTGTGGGAGAGAAATGTCCCTTTTGGCAACTGGGAAAACACACTACAGGATGCACATTCCCCTTTCTAAACACTGATGATGTCAGCACCCTATAAGTATAGCAGGAGAAAGGAAACTTCCCAGTAATGCGAATAGCACGCTCCGCTAATGCGTCCGTCTCAAGTGTCATAACATAGTTACGTAGGGGTTTGAATCTTGCAAATGGCAAGTGTGTGTATTTGGCTGAGGGGGGTTATTGTGTGTGAGGAAAATGTCCCTTTTGGCAACTAGGAGAACAGACTACAGGATGCACATTCCCCTTTCTAAACACTGATGATGTCAGCACCCTATAAGTACAGCAGGAGAAGGGAAACCTCCCAGTAATGCGAATAGCGTGCTTCGCTAATGCGTCTGTCTTAAGTGTCATAACATAGTTAAGTAGGGGTTTGAATCCTGCAAATGGCAAGTGTGTGTGTTTGGCTGAGGGGGGTTAGTGTGTGTGAGGGAAATGTCCCATTTGGCAACTAGGAGAACAGACTACAGGATGCACATTCCCCTTTCTAAACACTGATGATGTCAGCACCCTATAAGTACAGCAGGAGAAGGGAAACCTCCCAGTAATGCAAATAGCACACTCTGCTAATGTGTCTGTCTCGAGTGTCATAACATAGTTAGGTAGGGGTTTGAATCCTGCAAAAGGCAAGTGTGTGTGTTTGGCTGAGGGGGGTTAGTGTGTGTGAGGAATTGTCCATTTTGGCAACTAGGAGAACAGACTACAGGATGCACATTCCCCTTTCTAAACACTGATGATGTCAGCACCCTACAAGTACAGCAGGAGAAGGTATGTGGCATGGACAATGACTGAGTCATATGTGTCCATGCCTCTGACTGACCTGTATGCTTGTGTTATGTGGTGGACCATAGTGCCCCACAGGCATATCACTGTGACCTTCACCTTGTCCAGCCTGGTGAGCGTGACCACACTGTACTGGACAATAAAGGTAGCTAACACAACTGTGGCAGGTGTTGTCTAGTCATACAGGCTGTGACTGGCACACAGGATTTGTGTGCTATGTGTTATGTGTGATGTGTTCAGGCATAACGTATGCCTGTGTGCCAGCTACAGAGGTGTGTGCCGCTCAGGCAGGATGCTATTCTAAGGCTCCACGAATGGCCCAGTGTGTTCACGTGCTTGTATTGCTGTCAGTGTAGGTCTACATCAGACTGGTATTGTAGTCACTGTAGTATTGCATGCCACCTGACAGGTTATGCCAGTACTGGGTTCAGAGTGCTTAGTCCCCAGTTTGGCTATGTGGTTCCATCTCATACATGTGTTGTACGTCCATGTGTAGGGGAGAGGGTTGACTGTGTACATGTGGCAGCTGTGACATTGCCACATGACCCACATATTCCACAACTGTAGCATAGAGGTGACTGACAACTGACCTTTGAACATGCTACCATAGTATTGTGATTGCCATGGTGATTAACAGCACACAGGGCCAATGGGGAACAAGGTACATAGGTTCATAGGTTCATAGTGTCATACTAGGCAATCTGCCCTAGAGCATTTAAGAACCTAGCCAGAATGTGTTTGGCTGTCGCCATCCATTGTACATATATCTTGCCATGCCCTTTTCCGAGGTTAGTATACTGTGCCTCTGTCAACAGTGACACAGAAGTGATACCCGGGGTAAACCTACAATGTCCCATCCACTCATCAAGATTCCTCTTGAAGAGAGTCAATGAGGGACTCTGCCTAACCTGGACTGGGATTTTATTCCAGAGTGAAGTGAGCCTCTGAGTTATGAATCTGTCCCTCCAGCATGTCCTATTTATTTCAGTGCTGAGGCTCAGGTCTCTCAAGCGTGTATCCCGATGGGATTTGGATATTCTCAGGTGCAGCATGCCCATTAATTCCGGGTTCGACATGGTGTTATACATTAGGCACAGATTGCCTCTGAACAGGCGGTATGCCACTGAGTAGAGCTGGGGTTTATGTAACCGGTCAGCATATGGCATCTGTTTGAGCCCTTTGATCCTCTTGGTGAGGTACTTGTGGGGTCTTTCCAGTTGCTGCAGGTGTCTGGTAAGGTACATCCCGACAGGGGGATTGTACTCAATTATGGGCCTGATGCGGGATGAGTAAAGAGGCACGGTGTCCTCCCCTGATGTAGATGTGAATCCCTTCATGATGGGGTGGGCTATATACAATGTCTTTCTAACCACTTTGGCCACGTGGTTGTCAAATGAGAGATTGCTATCAACTTGGGTCCCCAGGTCCCTAATTACTTCTTCTGTATGTAATGGAGTACCACCTATGTGGTACTTTGTGGGCACTTTGTTTTTGCTAAAGGGGATGACTATACACACTTTTGCATTCAGCTGGAGGCCATGGCTCTGGTACAAGTTGTCTGTTTCTATGATGCCCCTTTGGAAGATGCTTGTGTCGGCTGGAGAGTCGATTATGGTGGCCAGTTTGCAGTCATCTGCATATTTGGTCAGCCACAGTCCTTCCATGTTGGCCTGTACCTCCGATAAATATATACCAAACAAGAGAGGTCCCAGGACTGAGCCTTGTGGGACACCACTCGTAACTGGTTTGGAGACTGGCATGGCTCCAGCAATTCTAACCATGTGGGTTCTGTCCTTGAGCCAGTGTGCAATCCATCTAGTGACATAGGGGCTTATATTTAAGCTGGTGAGATTCTCTAGAATGCCCGAGTAGGGTATTGTTTTGAAGGCTTTTGCGAGGTCCAGGTAGGCTGTGTGAACCACCTTCCCCTCGTCAATGCCCTTGGTGACTGTTTCAAAGAAATCAACCAGGTTTGAGAGGCAGGATCTGCCCTTAACAAAGCCAAACTGGGTATGAACCAGTGTCTGTAGGTCCGCAATATCTATATTTATGTGGTCCATGATGATCCTTTCCATAGCTCTGCAGACCAAGCTAGTGTGGCTTATGGGGTGATAGTGTCCAGGATCCGTTGAGGCACCACCTTTCTGTAGAGGGACCACTGTTGCTGTACGCCACACTTTGGACACATATCCTGTAGTAAGGCTGGGATTGAACAGTAGGTTTATGTTTGGTAGTAGCACGTCTTGGAGGTCATGTAGGACACAGCCCGGGACACTGTCTCATCCCATTGATGCAGTGTGTATTGCTTTGGAGAGCGCGGCTCTTACCTGAGCATCTGAGATGTCAGGGGGGCAGCACTCTGCTGGGATACATATTTGCCCTTTCAGTGTGGAGGGGGGTGAGAAGTTTGCACTGAACATGTCAGCTAGAAAGTTGGCAATGTCTGTGGGTTTGGTGTTTCTATTGACATTTTGGACTACCTCTGAGCATATCTGGGAATTACCACCCAGGTTCCTAACATAACTAAAGAAAGCCTTGTGATTATCCTTAGTGTCCTGTGCAATTTGTCTCGATGCTGGCCTTAGACAATCTTATGAGTGCCTGTAGTTATTTGCTAATACTGATCAGTGATGCCTTCCCTATTTGGGAATTTGCTGTATCATTTAGTAGCTTCCTCCTTCTATTGTATAGTTTGTTTATGGCTGGGGTCCACCAGACAGGACGTCTGCCTTTGGAGGGTTGGGTCTTGGTTTTATTCGGGATCACATGATCCATGCATACCTGAAGGTGTCCATAGAATGCGTTTATAGAGGAATCTGCGGTCCGGTCTGTAGTTTCCACAGGCCCGGGGGCTTTGAAGGTTTCCACCTCAGTTTTGAGGAGTGTGAATTTGCTTTAGAGAAGTTGTTCACTGTAGTGTTCTGGGCAGGGGGTGGGGTCGGGATGTGAATATCCAGTGAGATTAGTTTATGGTCCGATCTTACCAGTGAGGGATACACTTCTGGTCTGGAGCATAGAGTCCCCATGTTGGTGATGATCAGGTCCAGTATGTTTCCCCTTCTTGTGGGAGTGGTAACAAGTTGTTCCATAGCATTTAAGCTCATATATTCTAGGAATCTTTGGCCTAGGGTGCTGGAGCTAGAGTCATGCTCCCAGTCCATGTTTGGGTAGTTGACATCGCCCAATATAATGGTGTTTGGAGAGACCTTCATATTTCCACTGTTCACAGGATGGCCGAGTGCAGTTCTTGGGTTTGGGAGGGTGGTCTGTAGCAGGCTATAACCTGGATGGCAGTTTCACCCATTGTTAGTTGCACATGGATAGTCTCTGATGCTTGGTGCTTTGCCACCAACCTGGAGGTGTGGGTATCTTTGATGAATATCAATACTCCCCCTCCATTTGTGGTTCGTTCCAAGTTTTGGGGATGAAAAGCATGGTATGAGGTTAAACCTGGTAGTGCTGGTGTGCTCTCAGTAGCCCTGAACCAGGCATCTGTTATGCAATGTGTCACAGGCAACGTACATGTGAACAGGACAAACAGTGACATTCTGTCAAGTGAGACATGGACATACATATAGTAAGCTATGCAGATGGCACTAGGAGTCCACAGAAGCTCTATAACTATGCATTGCAGGTGGGATCAGTATTCCAGGGTAATTGCAAGCAAACATGCATGCAAACAAAGCTACAGTAAACAGGGCTGCATGTAGTCCATTGTACAACAAACAAGCTGTACTACTTCCAGTAGGTAACACTGCAAATATGCAGGCACTATGCACATGTACATGGAAATATACAGGTCAGATGGCTAGGGTCCAGTCTCAGCGCACACAAGTGTACAGACCATGTACTGTCAGGATGTACAATAACTGGATGGAAACCCATGTGCTCATACCTGCAGTAATACACATGTCAAATAACAGACACTGAGCCTTCACTCAGTGGTTCCATACTTAGTAGGATGTATGCTACCTGGCCTGCCACCACAGTATCCCTGACATATATGGGGACTCTCCCTCCTGTGACAGTTAGTTTTGTGTGTTGGGGCTGTCTAGCATGGTATGAGATGTGAGCTTGCAGTGCTAGGGTGCTCCTGTGTGTCCTGTACCAGTCGTGTAGTACTGCACACACATATCAACATCCTCAAACATCCACATTGCAGAGTCCAGTGTGGGCAACATGCCACTTGCAGTTTACATGTCCATCATTGCGTATTACATTCATTACCTTATCCCTGTGCTACCTATGTATGTAGCCTTCTGTTGACATCATTACCATCAGTATGCCAACATGTGCAGATGATACACTATGGTACTTACCATGGGTGTAGACAACAGTACATGACAATCACACCCTTACTGCATCAGGCATGCTGTGATATACCCACAATTAATTCAGCACACAGTACTGTTAACAACATGATACTATTACTACACGTCTATGTGGTCACCCTGTGCATCAGCAACATGTTAACCTGTACCTGCACAGTTGTTACAGATTGCAGGAGGTGGCACAGTTTCATCATATGCACAGGGTGTGAACTTGGTATGCCTGAGTCAGCCACCAATACCACCGATTGACATGTATGTGTATGTGTGTTGGTGAGGGACAGCAGTAGGAGGTGGGGCAATGTTGATGCAGTGTGTGCGTGTATGCAGTAGCCCTAGGTGTTGTCAATTCGCATGTGTGTATGGATGCACACAGTTCCACCTCATGGCTGCCATATACTGGTGTTTGTGGACAGCCAACAGACTGTACCTGCCAGGTCATACAGATCAGTGTCTCTGGCCACGGACACGGTACCTGTGCCTTGCAGGGATGCTACGGACCATATCCGGTACCAACCCAGACTGGTACTGTCATCAGAAGCAGGTGTTCGTTGACTGGACACAGATCCCTGTCGGGCCTGGCCAGAGCCATGTGCACATGGTCTACTGGGGCAGTCTGATGACAGCACAGACCCAGCATTGCTGGGGCTGCTGCTGGTACTATGGGGGCGGCCGCGGCCCTGTTGTCATCTGCGACGACTGCCAGCTGCTGCTGTTGCTGGCATACGGCCACGTCGACGCCTCAACCATCCACCATCGCCCTGGCTCATGGACATGTTGTTGTGGAACCGGTCTAATATGTCCCCACAACGTCTGTCTATGACATCGGTGAAATTACGGATGGCAGCTGCAATGTCACGCATACTGTCAGTCATGGCTGTGCGACATGCTGTCAGCTCCCTCAGACCCTGTCTGGTGTACCGTTCCATATGTGACTGTGCCTGCATGACAGCCCGAAACATAGCTGAGGTTGTAAGACCTCTGTGGGCATGTCTGACAGGGGCAGTACGCCCACGGATGCTCCCACGAGAACCCCTGGACATCTGTCTGTGTGGTACCATCTCTGGGCCATGCCCATGGCTGCTGTGTGGGGAGGCATGTGCCACAGATACCACATTACCCTGGTCAATGCCCACTGTATGCTGTCCATCACCTAGGGACATTGGTGACAAAGGGTGTATTGGCAGGATAACTGTGCGCATTGATGGGGTCGACAGCTGTGTACTGTCAATCGGCTGACCAATGGCGGACCCTGGCATACCTTCCTGTGCCATTACACAGATGTCATCATTATCAGTACCCATGGCACCTGATTCAGGTTCCCTGCTACATGACACCAGAGCAGCACCAGAACCTGTGGGAGGGAAACAGGAAACACAGTTTACAATGTCTACACATTACCAGTGATGCACACATGCACACATGCACACATGCACACATGTACAGGTGCACACATGCACACATGCACAGGTGCAAACATGCACAGGTGCACACATGCGCACATGCACAGGTGCACACATGCACACAGCACAGGTGCACACATGCGCACGTGCGCACATGCACACATGCACACATGCACAGGTGCACACATGCACACATGCACAGGTGCACACATGCGCACATGCACACATGCACACATGCACACATGCACAGGTGCACACATGCACACATGCACACATGCACAGGTGCACACATGCACACATGCACATGTGCACACATGCACACATGCACAGGTGCACACATGCACACATGCACAGGTGCACACATGCACACGTACACATGCACACAGTTTCACACAATTGTACAGTACTCAGTATGCGTGATATCAACACACACACACCTACATGCATACAAAGAGCACTATTAAGTGAGCCTAATATTACTATTACTATCAAGACTATTACAGGTATTGTTAATACACACTCACCACCATGGATAGGCTGCATTGCTGTTACACCGGAGGGACCTGCAGACGTGAAGAAACTAATTTCAGTGGGCACAACTGTGCCATTGTTACTGAGTATGATACAGGTCAGTAGTACAACAGTCGCCTTTCACAGGTCAGCTGCTAATATTGAGGATATCACACTTGCACATTAAATACTATGGTGACAGCTACAAACCAAGGACACACCTCACACATGCATTAACTACCAGTGTACACAACAGTCAACTATACATATGGCATATTACCTGCACGCTCACTGTCTTGCTGCTGCGTGGCTCCAGCCTCCATCATAATGCATGTCTGCTGCTGTTGTTGTTGCTGGCGGACTGGAGCCACTACACTCATGAGTAGTCCCTCCAGTCTGGTGAGTGGGGGATGTGTAGCCACCCCACCACCTGTGGCGACCTGTTGCCTGTGGATATCCGACGCACGCTGACGGACATTTCTGATTAAATCACTGCAGTGATGTCATACCTGCTCATATGTCCTATTATGCGTGCCTATGTCATTTACCCGATGGACCAGGTCTTGCCACAGTGCAGCCCTCTCCTGCTGATTCTGGCTGGTGCAGGAAAAGAGTATTGCATAATCCTGCACCAGGCTCTGGTGTATCTTGTCATCCTCAGCTGCGGAGTAAGCGGGATTCCGCAGGTGAGCCATGTACCTGAAAAAGAAAATAACCTGATATCAGCAATATATGTCAGCAGAGTTTGGCACACATACTACACATGCTACTCGACTGTTATGATACAACATATCTCACATATATAGCATCTGTCTGTCTATTGGTGGAAACACATGTAAATGGCCAGGTATCAGTGCTCAGCCAGCAACTGTGCAACAGTACCTGGCACACTCCATATGACATACTACCAAACCCCAGCAGTCATAACACTGATTCAGGTCAAGAGCACCTCCTCACTCTGGGGGTTTGTATCTAGGTACTGTATGGCCTACATCATCAACTACTGTGAGCTGACCACACACTAATTGCCCTGGATATACATATCCCACCTCCACCACCAGCACAAACGACTATAGTGAATAACATTGCAGATGCAAACTTTACACTTTCTAACAGTGACATGATATCCTTTCAGCCCACTGGGCCAGTGGCAGATACAACCCACAATGCTGACCCCTACACAAATGCTTTCTACAGACATCTCCGAGAATGCATGGATCATGCAATCCCATATATGACCAAGACACTCTCCACAAAGGGACAGCATCCTGTCTGGTGGACCCCAGCCATAGACAGATTGTATTACAAAAGATGGAAGCTACTGCAAGACAGAGCATAATTCCATAAAGGGAAGGCATGTCTGAGCAGCACTAGTAAGGATCTATTTTCCATCATACAAACATCCATGGGCAACTTTGAGAGGGAAATCAAGAGGGACACTACAGATAACCAGAAGGCCTTCTTCAGTTATGTTAGCAACCTGGTCAGAATCCATCCTCTATGCCCATAGTTAGTACACAACAACAAATATTTCACTGAAACCACAGATATTGACAACATTGTGGCAGACAGGTTCAGTGCAGGTGTCACCCCGCCCTCTCCACCAAAATAAGACATAGTTATCCCAGCTGACTGTAACCTCCCTGTCATCACAGATGTCCAGGTGAGAGCTGCCCTCATGAAAGCAGAATACACAACATGACTGGGACCTGATGGTATCCCCAGTTGCATGCTACATAAACTCTGACAGGAGCTAAACACACATATAGAAGTGCTATGTAACACTAGCCTGACTACAGGATATGTATCTGTACACTGGCGCACAGCAGCAGTGGTTCCACTCCACGAAGGAGGCACCTCAACATACCAATACAATACAACACAATACATTACATTACAATACAATACTATACAATATGCTATTGCCCCTGGGACTACAGCAGCATACTGTTCTGCTACCCTGACCATTGTGACACATGTGGTGTGATGGTACCTGCTGCTGTCACACAGTTACACAGGTTGACTCATATGGAATATTAACAATAAAACAGCCAACACAAACCACCAAACAGATTAACTTCACTGCAACTTGAAATAAAAAGTCAAAAATATAAGTCCACATGCAAGTGAAGTGAATGGCTGTAAAATATATCACTCTCAGTCTTCAAAGAATTGGTTCCTTGTTCCAAACCACGGTAAGAACACCAACACGAACAATTCCAGTAAAAAAGATTTATTGTATGCTAGCACTGTCAGTAAGCGCTTTCACCTCCATGGCTTTATCAAACTACAAAGTGCATAGTCAGTAAAAACATTTAAATATAATGAAATCAAACCCAATAGGTTCAAATTAAAACAACTAGAAAAGACATCATTAAATGAGGGCACACCTTTCCTAAGTTAACCCTTAGTGGTGAGCATATACTATGGTCTAAAAATCCTCTTCCTCTTGAGGGCAGGTTTCACTTGCACCTTGTCATTAATGCCAGGGATTTTATCTGCCCTGACCCTAATAATCCATTTAAGTTCACATTCTAAAAGGCAAGTATCTACATCCCCTCCCCTAATATTGGTCTTTAATTGTTGCAGTACACTAAATACAAACTCATGCTCAGCTCCCATTATTTTAATATGTTTCGCTAATGCATTACTGTCAGATCCAGTTCTGACTGCATATAAATGTTCGATATCGTTCCCTGAGCTGCCTACAGGTCTTCCCAATGTAGAACGCTGTACAGGAAGCATACGGGCCAAATAAACTACATATGTACTAATACAACTTGTATCTGTGGTGAACACATACACTACTTTCGTTAATGGGTGTTGAAAGTCTTTCCTGTCATCTATAAAATGACACTGATTACAATTATTACAAGGGACCGTGTTACGTTGTTCCCTCACCATCATATTCCTAGTTAGTGGTCTATTACACAGCTTACTTTTCAAGTTCTGTTTATTCTTATATGTAAACCGTGGACCTTCTCCCACCAACTTACTCAGACTTTCATCTAAATTCAACACCTGCCAATGCTGTCTAACGATGTCTGTGATCTTGTTTACATCCCTGGTATAAAATAATGGAAACCTTAAGACATCCTGTGCTAACGGATGGCATAACCTAATATCCTCTTTTCTTGCTGAGAAGTAAGGTTTCGCTGAACCTTCTCTTATTGCATCCACTTCCATCATATGTTTCATTATATCCTTCGGATCATACCCCCTCTCAATTAACCTATTCTTAAGGCTTCGTACTTCCAATTCATACCCTAGGGGGCTGGGGTTCAACCTAGATGCCCTCATGGACTTTTTTTAACGTTTTTAATTTTTTTTAATAAAACTTCCAAAACCAAAAACCATGTTTGGAAGTTTTATTAAAAAAGTTATTGTGCATTTAACTTGCTCTGGATTCCACTACTAATTTACTTTTTTGCTCGTTTGGCAAAACGTGTATTTGTTTAGGGTACTGGAGTACTCTTTATTGTTGAACAGAGCAACTAAGCAACACTTTCAAACGTGGTGTTCCAGGTCCTACTCCGAAGCTGAGGGTTTTGTTTCTTCTGTTTGTGGACGTTTATTGGTGTTGACGTGTTACTATGGTTGTTGGACATCTGTCATGGGTGTGACTTACGTATGTAAATCCGGGAGTGGTAACCTCTATGTGGGTAGTATGTGTGTACTCTGTGGTGTTGTCAGTCACTGTGCATTGGTAATGTGTTTGAGTGCATTGTCACAGTGTTGTACATGTCACTGTGTCCTTCTCCATATCTGTAGCTGTCATGTGAGGTCCATACTATGGCATCCATTATGTGGTGTGGAAGGGTACACCGACCTACATGTCCATAGCTGACACACCATGTCTACTGACACATACCATGTGCATGTATTCCAGGAATAGTGTGCCACTGTGAATATCATTGGGGCCACTATTGTACACATTTATGACCCTGTTCACCCCTGAGACATGCAGTGGTGGACAGCCAATCACATATCTGCTGGTTACTGGTGTAGGTGATTTGAAATGGGGTATGGTACTCCGGTTTTGACACTGGTGTTCACTCCATGCCTTTGTCACCAGGCACCTGTTGCAATACATCTGTACACATGTGCCTCACTCAGAATTTATATACATCTCTCTCTCTCTCTCTCTCTTTATATATATATATATATATATATATATATATATATATGTATATAGATATATCTATATGTATATATATATATATATATATATATATATATATATATATATATATATATGTCTGTATACATATACACATATATATATATTGATGTACATATATTGCTATAGATGTGGAGGGGACACAGAGGGGGTGCGAGTGACAGAGGGGTGGGACAGGGGTGTTGAGGTCGTCATATACAGTCATACCTGTAGATAGTCAGATCAGTCTGTCTATGTATATGTATCTACATATATCTATATCTGTATGTGTGCATTACATATATATGTTTGTACATATTCTATCTATCTACATCTGTCTATGTATTCCTACATCTCTCTCTATGTATGTATACATATATGCATATTATATATATATATATATATATATATATATATATATATATACATACATATTTTGACATACATACGTATCCATATGATAGACAGGTATATCAACATGTTTGTCTACCATACTGTATACACACACTAACATACTGCTAAACATACATAACTGTGAAACCTACTTTGTACATTGCACTACAACCTACAGTCAACCTACATTGATATGTGCACATAGATGCTCTCACATACAAATGTATGTACAGCCTTCACTGATAGTTGCTGTATGTCCCCTGCCCTTTACACATCTTCATATACATATGGATACAGACCAATGACACATATGGAAAGTTCACAGTATGTAGACCTTTATAGTATTACTTTACATTACCTGTGTTTGTCACAGCTGCTTGTGTTGCCGTCTGGTTTTCTGTCCTGCTGCTCCACTTCCCAGTTGTCAGCTTTCAGGTGGCTGTTGCTGAACAGTTTTGTTTGTGTCTACTTAATTTCAATTTTCTCTGTCTCTGTCTCTGTTTCTCTCTCTCTGTCTATCTGTCTGTCTGTCTCTCACGTCCTCCTCAGGGTGCAATGAAAGTATTGCATGTGTGGACTGGGAGTACAGCATACATTTGTAGGTATCTGCATATGCCCATGTGATGGCCTCTGCACCAATTGTTAGCCAGCATTTGCTAATTGCATGCAGCCAGTTGTGTACTGATTGCAGTTCTCACTGTGATTTCAGAACAGTGCTATAAAAAGGTATTCAGATTTTAAGGGCAGGGACCATGCTGTTATGCTGTGGACAATATTCTGTGAGTGTAAAGGTTGGTATCTCTCTCATATTTCCAGCTGTGTTGTAGATTAACATTCCTCCATTCATTTCTCCAGTTTCCTGTACTAACTGTAAGAGTACACTGACACCTACAACTACTACTACTGTTAATGTGTGTGTGTGTGCTTTCCTTTCATTTTTGCTTGCACTTTGTTGCTAAGGCTTCAATATTTGCCCTTTACAGTCACTACTTGTATGCCTGCTAGGTGTCCTGACTGTAGTGCGCTGCTGTAGCTTTCCTATTTTCCATGTACATTCACACCTTGGAATGCTTGCTATATCTGCTAGGGTGTTACAGCATACAGTGTGGTCTGGCCATGGTGTGGGCCTTGACATCTATTAGGGTATTTGAGCATGCTGCTGAGCAAGCCCCAGAGACTCTCAGGTTCATCTGTTATCTGCCTCATGGAATGGTACATATCAGTGGGGTACACCCATTAAATTGTCTGGTATGCTGCAGTTGTGACTGTGGGTTAGCATGAGCATATGTATTACTACACTTATTCTGCCATGCAAGTGGTGAATACTTTCAGGACTCCATAGTTACCATTGCATGTGTTGTTACACCTTTCTGCCTACTGTTTGTACATTTCACATGGAGTCTGTGGGGCATCCCTGTAAGTCATTCACTGTTGCTATGTCTAGGCTCTTAACTATTCAAATATGGTGGTGTCAGACCTCTCATGTGTACAAATATTTGCAGGTTGTCCACATTTCTGCCTCATATTTTGGTCAATATCTCATGCACAGCTTTTTCTGGCAAATCACTCTGGGCTCAAGTCAGAATATAGTGACAAACATTCAAGTTTCAGACTTCATACCCTTCCAAACATCCCACAAAATGCAGACCCTGTTACTCTCTGAACTGTCTGCATTTGTTGTAACATTATTTGTAATGTGTTCCTGGTTTTGTGCCTTTGCTCCACATATTTTATTACTTGGTCCGGATGTGTTCCTGTAAGAGGTTGTGGGGTATGGGCAGTGATTATCCTGCTGTGAGTATGTGTGTGGCTTGCAAGGTGCTACAGTGACATTATTACCTACTAGTTACCAACTAGCATGGCTGTTTCTGTTCACACACTACTATTATGGAAATCCACTAGTTTTGACAGTAATTCTAAACGACATGCTTTGTGTACTACACATCCTATATTCCCTTTACATTAATTCCTACTATTACATAATATATTTATTTTAGCACAATGTTCTTGTATAAGAGTCATGGCTTAGTGTTAAGTCATGCAGACTACTGTTTCCAACGTCCTGGGTTCGGGACTGCCAGTGGGATTTTATTTTGCTTCTGAACTGACTACAGGACCTGTCAATCAAAGTGACTAAGGCACTTTTAAGCAGTTGTAACCGGGTTAGCGCTGGTTTGCGCAGAGCTCACGCATGCGCACTGGCGTTTAGCACCGCGCACACAAGCGCAAACCCGCTTACAACCGCTTAAACGTGCTTACTCTTGCGCACACCCGCGCTATTTTCTTTGAAAGAAATGAAAATGGGGAGACAGGAAAGTGGTGAAAAAGGGGTCACAAAGAGGGTAAGACAGTAGGGAAACAAGCTTGGGTTTTGCAGGAGGGATGTAGGTAAATGGGTAAATGTAGGGTAGATGTATGTAGATATGTATGTAGATAGCTGCCCATTCCTTCATCAGCAACAGCTGTGCATATGTTTGTAATTTGGTGTGACATTTGATACCTTCTACCCCTGAGAGAGGTGTAAGGACAACAGTAATACTTGTTGTACAGCCAATTGTAATTGATAGTTTCCATGTCTGGTAGACCTATGTGCGGAATGGGCAGCTATGTATGGGGCGTAATTTTTTTGTGGGTACAGAGTGCCCTTTTTTTTTTTTCAGGTGAGAGTGGTATGTCAGGTGAGGGAAGTCAGTATAGCTGGGGAGGTAGGTTGGGTAGGTCAACAGACAAGACAAACAAGATGCATACAGGGGCGGTGTATGGCACATGTGGGGGGGTTACAAAATTGACGGGGACGGAGGTTTGGATATCCAGAGCCCATGAGCCCACAGATGGCAACAATGGAACTGATATCCCCACCCATGGGCAGTTGCCACTGTTCCTTCACTGCCCAGGACAGGGCTGTGCTGGGGGCTGTGTAGGCCGGGCAACAGGCATGCCCGTAAGATGTGCCACCTGTGCCTCATGCTGGCGTAGGGGCTCAAGAACAGAGTCCCGGATCTCCCTACGCACCACAGTCTGGACGCTATGGAGGGTGAGTGGTGGTTCTCCTCTGGCCATGCTTGCAGAGGGGGGACGGGCCCCATCCCCTGCAGCGCTTTCACCTGCAGGTAGCACAGGGCCACCGGAGGAGGGTTCAGACTGGGCACTAGTGCCAGGTGCACTCGCCAACTGAGGTGGGAGAGGTGAGTCCGCTGGAACCCGCCTTCCCTGTCATTCTATGTTTTGCATTATGTCATGACAGTTTGGGTTAGTAACATACAATACCATTCGCAATTAGTTGTAACAGCATGCATTAGTATTCCCATTAACCAAACACCCAGATATTCACACCATTGAACAGCGAGCATAACACATTCATAATTTGAACAGCAATACACAGTCCAACAACATGCAGGGTTGATTGATGGCAACAGGCCATCAGGTTTGGATGTATGAACAGGGCAGATGCATCAACGGACATGCAAATATTTAGGACCCATCAGGACAAATGTCCAGAGGTGTTAATTGTGATTGCACATACCATTTTCACGTGGAATGGATTATATGTGGTTATAGGGTGGGGTGAAGAAAATATTATTAACACCTTTGAATACCAATACATATGCTGTACATTTCTAATAGCTACAGATATATACACACTACTGTTCTAACTACAGTTTCCTATATGATAACTACTTCACTTTGGTGATAGGACTGTTACTGCTACATCAATATACATTTTATTGTTATTCATACACGTTCATATCTGGCTTTGTTCAGCTACATCATCCTGCTACATTTGCTTTATATAGCTATAGACAACTGTGGATGTTTGATATTTCAGACAATCATACTATCTGCGTATTGCAGACTGAGAGCAACATATCCAGATTTTGGGATACACATTCCAGCTGCAGCAACACTTTGGACACATTTCACAGTTTGGTTCTACTTGTCACATTCATTTCATTCTGTACTGACTGCAGTATACTTTATACAGGGGTTATTACTACTTTATTGGTGGATTCATAACTCTTTCTCACACCCTCTCACTTGTTTTCATTTTACTATTCAGGATGGTACTTACTTCTAGGCTTTATTGACATGTTTTACCTGTAGTTATTACAATCCTTTCCAGCAGTCTCACTTCTGTCATGTTTCAGTATTTCAACAGGGATATATTTCACACATGTGAGTTGCTCATCTTCTGCAGCTGTACTTTTCAGCCTGCTGCAGGTTGTGCACTATGATATTATAGGTGGGACATCTTTATTTCAGAATTTATTTCAGACATTTTCATTTTTCTGTTTGGATTTCAGACTGCAACACACTTTTGTAATCAAGCAATACTTGCAAACACTTTTGCCCTGTTACTTGCACATTTCATTCCTTAGTGACTACACTGCACTCTTTTGCTAACTGTCATACTTTTATATTTCTTTACAGTTACTGGGAGTGGATTACTGACCTGCCTGGTAGTGGATTACTGACCTGCCTGGTGGCGCAACCGCACCAGCCTATCGCCATAGGCTCATCGGTTCACAGAACGAACACCTGCAGCTGTAATATAAATGAAGTAATATTGGAATACACATCTCCATAATATCAGCTAATTTAATTTCTTACATACATAATTAAATGTAACTTACTCAGTAGTGGGGCGTTGGGCATTTGCCGGGCCTCCTGGATCCAAAGGTTCAATTGGTCCTGCTTGTGTCTCTTCAGGTCCGCCTGGTGGTGACGGACCTGCTCACCAGTCCTTGGAATCCCTGTGGCACTGGTAAGATCATGAGCCAACCGGTCCCACGCATCAGCCCTATATGCTCCCCACAGGACCTGGCCCTGCATGAGTTGGGCCTCATGATTGTGGACTAGGAGCCAGACCATGTATCTGGACTCCTCAATGCCCCACCTCTGTGCTCGAAAGCAACTACCCTCACCTACACCTGACATTCTGGCTGCAAGTCAGTTCTAGAATCGTTTATGCTGTGTATTCCCACCTATGGGGCTTATATATGCCGTTTTTCCCGCACTTATCTGTGATTGGCCATTTTGGAATTGTATCCACTTCACAAAACCTGCTTTGTCATGCTCCACTTTCTATTCATTCCTATATATTTGCTATTACTGCATTTCTGAGTACAGCTGTCATAGCTTAGTGGTTAAGTACCTTGACTATGGTGCATGGTATCCTGGGTTTGAACCTGGCCACTGCTTTTTATATTTTATGACTGTCTAGACAGGCTAGGGGTGTGTTTGTGTAAAGGCAGTTTTGTTACAGCTTGCTCAACATTGCCCGCCGGTTAGCTTGTTAGCGCGGTGCGCAGGCTTACGCCTCATTTGGCTGTCAGCACGCATAGTGCACTCAGCTCAGCAAGGGGCACACAGTTTGAGCGTGTTAAACCACTGCTCAGCTACGGGCACTCATTTTGCACCTGTTAAACCACTGCTCACCTACGGGCAGATGCACTCACCTTGTTAAGCTGTAGCTCAGCTATAGGCACATCTGGCATTTTTTATTGTTTTGTTACCTCACATTTCTTCAAAATAAATGGACTATTTCATTACATTTTACATAACATGTGATTTTATATGTGTACATGTTTGTCAGGGACTTGTTTTGTGCTTATTTTGCTAAAAATAAAAGTTGGTGGTGTGGGGGCTCGAACCATGAATGCCTGCTCTTCAGCTGACATCTCTACCGCTACGCTATTGCTTCCTGGCTTACTTTGCATACTTAATTCTTATATGCTTTCCCACTGACTGCTAACTGTAGCTGCGCTACGGGCACGCCCGCGCAAACGAGCGCACTCACGGGCAAACATCTTTACAATTTAAAAAAAATATATAAGATGTTCATTTATATATTTTCTGTTCATAGTCTGTGGGGGCATGTGTTGTGTTTATTCACATTTCCATGGACTCTGTCGTGGGTGTTTACTTTGGGCACTTTTACTCTTCTGGGGGCGTGTCCGCTTGCAGGGCTCGACCTACGGACATGCCCCCTACTGTCTTACACGGACCGTGTTAGACTTAGGTGTGATTCAGCATGCTCTCATGAACATGCAGAGTATGCTGACATCATTCCGTTTAAATGCAGCCTCCGTGTAAGAGTTATAACTCTTACACGGAGGCTTCGTGAATCCTGCCCAGTATGTTTCCATTGTTTCTATGGACATTAATAATGCTGGTGAAAGTTAGGAGGGCTGTGGTGGTAATATGGTTGGACCAGAAACTGTGCTGTGTGGGAGTGAGGAGATTATAATCTAGGATGTGTTTGAGTAACTCAGTATGCATGCATTTTTCGAGGATTTTTGATAATGAGGTACTACAGTGATGGGACAGTGGTTTGTTAAGTCCCTAGATTTTTCACCTTTGTAAAGGAGAATAATATAGGATTTTTTTCAGTGCAGGGGAACATAGTTTTCACTAATGGACCAGCTGATTAGGATGGAGACAGGATATATGACAGCGTCGGATGCCAGTCTGACACATTCGGTTGGTAAGTTGTCAGCGGCTAGAGTGGTAGGCTATATTTTGTGGAAGAGACTTCTGATGGCAATAGTGGGGACTGGTTGCAAAGTGAAGTAGGCAACAGATTGTTAGTTTGTTTGGGAATGGTAAGGGAGTGATTAGTATTTTTGATGCGGGAGAGAACTGAATTGATTAAATGAGTTACATTGGTTTGCAATAGTCTGATTATTAGTTACTGAGGAAGCAGTGACTGTTTGACCTGGTTGCAAGAGTTTTAAGGATGACCAGAATTGTTTAAGATTTGTTTGTTGTATGCGTGTTGCAAGTTAGTGAAATTTTTTTGTCTGTTTTTATTTGGTACTTTGTTTTATTTCTTAGTTGTCTGTAATATTGCAAGATTTGCCTCTAAGTAGCATAGCTTTATTTGTGTTTTTAGTTAACCATGGGACTGGGTTAGAGTTTATACACTTATTTTGAATTGCTGTTAGAGTTTAAGAGTATTGAGAAAGATGGAGTTGAATTTGTATACTACTTCATCCATGGGTAGGGTTTTTAAGATATTCCAGTCACAATGATTTAGGTTGGAGATAAAGGTTTCCTTATTGAAGGTAGTAAGTCTGTGGGCTTGATTATAGTGGGGTTGTTTGAACACATGAGATGATTGTCTTAGGGCAAAAGTTTGGATATGGTCACTGAAAGTATGCAGCAGGGAGCCAGAATGTGTTACATAGTTAGGAGAGTTTGAAAGAATCTAGTCAAGAAGGGATTGTTTGTTATTTGTTATTTTTTTATCATGTCTTGTTGAGGGCAGTTATGAGTTGGTAGAAGTTGTAAAGATATAGGGCAGTGATGACAAACCTTTTGGGTTAGGCATGTCAGAAGCTCATAATACAAAATAATTCAGTGCACTTCACATGAACAATGAATGCAAAAGCAGTGCTTTGGTAACTCAGGTGTTGGTGATCGCTGGCATGTCACCCAAAATGTTGTGGTGTGTGTCACCTTTGACACGCATGTCATAGGTTTGCCATCACTGATATAGGGAGAATAGAAGGGGCAAGGAGTTTTGTTTTAGCTAGTTGATATTTAAATCCCCTAGTATGATAGTTTTTGAGACTGATATTGTCAGATACCCAGGAGGAAATATCTTCAGTGGTGCTGATGTTATAACCAGGAGTTATACAAACTCAAAATACTGCCACATCAACAGCCTCTCAAACCTGCTTATACTCAGTGGTGACAGCCACCCCAATTCCAATCCAGCTCACTTGCATGAACAATTACCCCATACATGAGTTATGCAGATGGCTATGATATTCAAGGTTTTATGGTTGCAGAGTTTAAGGTAGGCAGCTATTAATTCAGCACTGTTAAATTTTGGAATGAATATTGGATGGGAAGATATGTGTTGAGTATTAGGATATTGCTATTCTTTCTCCTTTTTTATTTTCTTGGTCTTGCCTAAGAATATTATATCCCTCAGGTAATATTTTAATGCCGTTAGTTATGGGTTTTAACAAGGTTATTGCTGGTACTAATATGTCTGGGGAGTATAAGTCTAGGTGAGTGTTTAGGTGAGGTAGTTTAGTATTAATGTTTCTTAGGTTTATGTTGTGCAGAAGGAGGAAGCTTTTTATTTTTATGGGGGTTGGCTTTGTATGGGGTAGTTTTTCATGGGAGTAAGTTTGACAGGGAATGGGTGGATGTCACTGCTGAGTATAAGTAGGTTTGAGAGAGGATGTTGATGTGACAGGATTTTGAGTTTGTATTTTAGTTTGATACTAAGTTTTTGAAGTATTAGTTTGCAGAGCTGGTACCTGTGTTTGTAGAGTTGGGAGATACGTATGTTGAAGATAGTGGGAGCTATGTAGTGTGAGAAATGGGTTAGATTGTGTGAGGGTGAATGGAATGTGTGATGAATAGTGTAGAGGATGTTGGAATGATACTGCACAAATTAGTACAATGAGCATATGTTATAGGAGCATTGTGTGTGTAGAGTGGGAGGACTGAGTTAGGTAGAGGCAGGGATGAAATTTAATACTTATGAGATAAGTGGTTTATTCATTAAAGTTTGGGATTAGAGGTTAAATAGTGAATTGATGTGAGGTAAAGATGAGATGGAGGTTAAGGTATGGTTAAGTGATTGGATTACTTTAGTGGTGGGTGTGAGTTGTGAGTGTGGCATAGGCGTGGCTTTAGTATTTCAATTTAGAGTAAGAGGGGGTGGTTGGGAACTGGGGGTAAGGTAGTAGAGCAGAATGAGCCTGAGCATAGCGAGGGCAAATGGAGTAGGATTCACCGAGTACAAACATCCTTTGGCTAATAAAGAGAACAATCAGCCACTGTTATATGCAGGTGAGACTTAGATGATAGCTAATAAGAATAGGTATCTCTTTTGATTTTATTATGTGTCTGGTTTGAATAGGAGAAAGAAAGGATGCTTTTAGTTCAGCTTTAGAGTAGTTTAGACTCAATTGCTAATTTCAAAAGAAGTAAAAGAATTTAAAGACTTATTTAAGTGAAACTATTTATACTACATAGAAAAAGGCTAATCTGTATGAAAAAAGATGTATAGCTGTATTACTGTACAACCTATATACAGGGCACATGTGAAGGCACTTGGAGCTGGAGTACACTATTTAAAGTAGCCTTACAGCAGCAGGAATGTAAGCTTATTAGTTGAAATATAGACAATTAGTTGATTACAAGATATAAGAAAGTGAAGGGAGAGAACCCGTGAGGGGTGGCACAGGTGAAACAAAGAAGGTATATTACTATGGAACAGAAAGTGGATTCATAATCTTAGAAAATGACTTAGAGGGGCAATTAATATTTCTGGGCATTGTAAGTAGTAAACTACGTCCAATGGATAAGCGTGCATACATGGATACAATATTTTAGAATATGACACTTAAAACTTAAGATTAGGGTAGCGACATACTGGGCTTGAGTAGTCTGTGACTTGTTTCCCATTCATTAGGCTGTTCTTGCTGGTATACACTGAGATAGGGCTTTGTCTCTTGGTATTTATAAACAGACATGGATGGTGTAAGAATCATAGGGAAGAGCTTTGGTCAGTATCTACAGCATCCTTCAGTAGGGTTGTAAGCATGTACCAAAATGTGTTATTAGAGACATGTTTTTCTGTGAAGTGGACTGCTGTTTCAACTGAGCTGGCAGGAAAACCTACCTACTATTTGTAATATCCAAGTGTATGGTCTAAACAATTCCCATTAATTCTTCTAGCAGCCATTTCCTACAAAACTGACTGCTTGTCCAAATGACTTGCATGCAATCTACACACAGCTCTCATCCATCTTTCCATTATTACTGGTCTTTATAGTTCCTGTTTTATTATTAAACATACAGCTTTGTTATTATAAGTTACAGAAAATAACAAGCTATACAAATAGCTACCATGTATTTGTTGTGCCTTTTGCACTGCTGCTAACAGGTTTATGTCACTTTATGTATTGAAATATTGGTGCATGATAACCACTTCAGCACTAGCAGGGGTAATATGTATCAATATGATCTTGTCAACAATGCCTACAGAGGATACTTACAAATACAAATTAAAACTAAACTGGCTTTGTTCTAGCAGTGGAATATAGTATGTGGCAGAAACTTTTCATTTGGCTGCTTCCTTTAGATAACTATTGTATTATTTTGCCTTAGCATATTGCCTCATTGTTACACTCTATCGATATTGCTGCCTACATTTACTTGTATTTCGTACATCATCTCTATAAGATAGGAGGTTCGTACCAAATAAGCCTGCAACATGAGTCATGCGTCTTGGTTACCATGGTGTGGTGGATCAACAGACCATTATTTAAATAGAATTGAGCTCTTCCCTTTGTGTGTACCCTTCACTTCAAAATTATTCTATCATGCAATGGTGTTAGAATGAGATGTGCCTCCAAAAATTCTCCATGTCACACAATGCATTATTTTTTCTGCATATAACATAGAATGACATAGCATGTCTTAGTCTCCTACTTTAGATGGGGATACTGCATGCCTCTCTGTCTCACTCCACGTCAGTATAAAAAATCTTGCCTTCTGGATGTCTTGTCCTCACCTTCACAGACAGGTCCAGCTGTTTAATTACAGTTCAGAACTATGGTAATTAGCATTTATAGTAACAGTTCAACGTGATAAGAAAACCCTGGAAGGAAACAAAAGGGAAGCATGTCACGTCGATGAAGGTCATTTCCATGAATACTGTTTGCCAAAACTACTGTCTCTGACAGTGGAGTCTGTCTTTTTCTCCACTTTTGTATGACCTTGTAGTTAAGTCCAGGGAGTGTCCACCCCTACATTGGGGGAGCAGGGGAGCTTGCCCCCCCCCACAAAAATAATTGTTCTAATGTTTGTCAAAGGTAGTTTCAGAGAATGTTTTTCGATTCACTTGCATTTGCCAAAACAACCTTCAACAACTCAACATGAATTCAAACAAAAGAATAAAAAGAATATTGAGTTTTACAGTAGCAAGTCTGTTTCCAAGTGGAAGTGTACCAGGAAGAAAAAATAAATTAGTAAACATGGATTACTTATTATGATAGAGAGACGGAAAACTAAAGACTGAGTGAGCTTTAGTCTATCTGGAGTTTTTGTACTGGAGAAATTGTGTATCTCAGTTGTGACAGAGAACTTGAATATTGCTGTCAGAGGGTGTGAGCCATACTTCCTGTAAACACAGCAAACAAATACTGATTCTGATGCATATCAGGCAGTGTGTATATTTTTGCAGTATTGCAATGCACTCAGTATATTTTGCATACTGTGGCCTGTGCTAGTAATTATACATTTTGCCAAGTTACCACATTTTAGAACAAGCTGACTGGTCAAGATATGCAGTTCTCACTTAATAGGATAAAAGTCTTTATTGTGATTAAAATAACCATTGCTTGGCTACCAGCTAGTTTCCTTGCCAATCGAGTCAGCAGTTTCAAGATGACTTCACTCTGTATGCTGTCATTCCCATCAAGTGGAATAATTCACATATTCAGAGCTTCCTCATGTCAGAAGCTAACTGTGTTGCATACCTCTCAAGTTCCTTTGATTTTTTTAGGGACACCACTGGTTTTGCCTCTAAATTTTGACCTGTACTTCATTAACATGCAAGAGTTTAAAAAAAAACAGTGATGTGTAAAGTCATTGCATAATTCTAGGCATTAGAGTTACAGTTATCAAAAAAAAAATGCATAATAGCACACATTCTCTTATTAGGTAAACTTTCTAAAGGAATATTTTCAGTTTTTAAGTGTACCTAATTTTGGGCCTTAGTCCCTGATTATTTTAGGCTTTGAGTTTGATTTTAGAGAAAAGAGCTTGAAAGCTATATATGCTGTACTGATGATTTAATGATTTATCTTCTTCTAAATTTGACAGTGCATCAGAGAACAGAATAGATGACAACAACAATATAGGTAAAAGGGTAGTGGGACGGAAAAAGAGAGAGTGAGAACTACCTACAGTAAGTATAACATTTTGCTTGAAGAGTAATAATAAAATGAAACTTCTGCCAAGGCTATGCAACCAGGCAAAAATTTACCAAAGGCAGGATGGCAAATTATCAGTTTTTATCTGCTGTATAAACAAATTAGGAGACTAAAAAAATCTGAAATTTATAGCTGATGTCCTTTGCTACACCAAGCCTTTCTTTTCAGTTTGTCGCTTTTATGTCATCAAAACCCAGTCAGTTTTATAAATGTTATAATTCACTTACAGCTTCTGTATTATTTCCACTTCTGCTTCTTGACTTCTCTTTCTCTTGCCTGCATTTAACAACCGCATCTAACTTGCTAGAGGATGGCTTCATTGTGACAGAGATAGGAGGGAGGGGCTACTATGAAACTGTGCCAACAAGTAAATGAGATTATTTCTCTGCACTTAAAAAAAAACATTTCCATCACTCTCTATCTCAGGGTTGTTTTTTCATTGATTCAGCTGAGGTTTGTGAACATTATTTTGTCATTCTCCTCTCCCTTTCTCTGTTTGTATATGTACTGCATTCCACAGTAGTCCCCACAGTCTGCAAGCTACACTCAGCCTGTTTGTCCATTGTACTGTCATTATGCAGATTCCCTTCCTGTTTAAAAATGAGCTGACTCATTTTTTTTTCATTGTTAATACTGTTACTGACTATGGTAAGCTACAGGCTAAAACATTTTCTAGCCTTCCTATCTAGAAGTCTTTAAAGGTGTAAGAACAACAGACAATGAGAACTATGCTTACTTACTACTCACTACTGAAGTACCTTTGAGTTTTGTGAAATATCCACATATGTGATACTATATATATATATATATAGAGAGAGAGAGAGATACAGATATATATATATATATATATATATATATATATATATATATATATACACACACACACACACACACACACACACACACACACACACACACACACACACGCAGATAGACATGTATATCATCTATCTATCTGTATATCTATCCATATATTTTATAAGTTAAAATACTGACTGAATTTGAGAGCAGTTCCATTGATCAAAGCAGAGACAAGCTGAACTGCTACAATGCAGTCTGAAACTACATAAATGAAAAACAAAATATCTTTTAAACAATTTTTTGCAAATGTCCTGCATCTTCCACGAGAATAGAGTCATCCAACCCCAGCAAACTTAAATATACCAACTCTGCAATCAGATAACTGTGTGAAGTAATAAAACACCAAACCCATTCTGTTATGGGATGATAGTTCACTTACACACACATATTTGTTTGTAACTTCTCATCAGTTATCACAGAGTAAAATACAATCAACAAGCAGGTACATTGATGGAAATTCATGTACACAGGAGCTCAAATAGTTTTTCATGTGGTGACATTGAGTAAAGGTAAATTATATCAAACAGTGGTCTATGAGAATGGCAATAATGCCAAGTTGACCGTAGCAAGTAGGAAAGGAGGTATGGGCCTCCCTGATTTTTCAGCCTACACCAAATCTGTACAGGTAGCAACTTTCTAGCATCCTCTTCCTAGGCCAGTCCAGGTTTACTCTGAACTTGAGATGGTGGGTTATGTTAGATCAGATTCACAATACTGTGACAGGGACAATATTTGGTAACCCAGAGGTCTAGAAGACAGGATATAAAGAGAGATGAGAAGGGTAGGACTAAGAGTAGATAGGCTGTGGCTATGGGTAAGAATATGGTCATCTACATCTTCTAAGGTTAATTTGCAATCAATACACTGGTAGCCATGGCTTTCTGGGAGCTCTGTCTATTACAAAGACTTGGTAGTTGACTCCCTGGGAACCTTAATGTCTTTTTCATTGTGTGTTAAGCAGGTGATGCATACCACACTTAGATGATGGCAATACCTGCAGAAGAAATCTTTAATTGTTAACAAATGCCTGTCTCAGAGCACTGTTGGATCACAGGGTTTGGAGGGGTGGATACAAGTCTCAGAGGGCTGTTGGACCACAGGGTCTGGAGGAGTAGATAGACAAATTTTTGAGGAATGGACCATGGACAGAGGAGCAATTTCCTTTTGGTATGCAGTTCTTATGCAGCATTACTACTCTGCTATTGAATATGTGGAAGTCAAATGACAACAGATGTCAAAACACCCTTTTACATCACAGCAACCGTTGAGGACTTTAATGGCATAGAGGAGTCTCTTATATGTTGCCCTTTTATTGTTTCCAAGTTGAAGATGTTATATCTATGGCACACCATGCGACTGTCATGGCAGATGAGGAACCTAGGTAATGCAGCATTTTGTTGGACATGTGGACTAAGAGACATAAGACATCTGCATATGGCTGAGGTTATGAGAAGCAGTCCAACGGGCTTTAACCAAATCGCTTCCCCTGCTTAGATGATGGGAACTTTTGGGGTGCTACGGTTGGGGACTTCAGACATCCCACTGTGTGGTTATGGTTGAGATCTGTAATACTAGTATTTATGGCTATTATCTTTAGGGCCTGGAGGAAAGGGACAAGTGGAAAGTATGAAACTCTAATGTCTGGCATTATTGACCAACTGAAATCCTAATTGATTAACTAGAAAATGAAGCATTTCTGAGGGATACAGCAAAAACATGAGAAAAATCAGGTATTGTTTTGTAAAGGTTTATGCACTTGACAGTTGTAGTTACCGGCTGTATGATCGATGATAGTACCAATAACCATAGTCTGTACGATCGGTGATAGTACCGGTAACCATAGGCTGTATCATCAATGATAGTACCAGTAACCATAGGCTGTATGATCGATGATAGTACCAGTAACCATAGGCTGTACAATCAATGATAGTAGCAGTAACCATAGGCTGTATGATCGATGATACTACCAGTAATCATAGGCTGTACGATCGATGATAGTACTGGTAACCATAGGCTGTACGATCGATGATATTACCAGTAACCATAGGCTGTACGATCGATGATAGTACCGGTAACCATAGGCTGTACGATCGATGATAGTACCGGTAACCATAGGCTGTATGATCGATGATGGTACCAGTAACCACACCTTTTAATTGTGCAGAGTTTTGTAGAACATCTCTGAATGTTTTCTTATTTTGCCCTCTCCTTTGTAAAATATATTAAGGATTTCCTTAACTGAGCATATCCTAGCAGAAAGTGTAGTTGCCCAACAATACTATAGTAACTGGATTTCTTTATATTTGAATATGCTTGATTTCTAATGAGCATGCTGATTGGGTGTTCAGTCAGCTTGCACAACTGAATACTAATTTCCGTTTATTATATAAAGCTGGCATATACAATGTTAGTGGGGTGGGGGACTTGTCCCACATGGGAGCATGCAGGAGGGATTGAACCCTGTAAAAAAATGTTTTGCCTTTTTTGGGGGAAGTAAGTCTGAATGAAGAGGTCAAAGAGAGAATCAGAGGGACTGCAGCCAACTTGAACAAAGTGTCAGGGGTAGTGTGTGACAGAAGAACCTGAAAAAAATGAAAAGTAAGGTGTACAAAACAGTGGTGCTGCAACCAGCAGATAGATAGAGCATTAGATAGACAGCTAGATAAATAGATTAACAGATAGACATACAAACATATAGTTACAGATGTGTGTGTCTGTGTGTGTGTGTGTGTGTGTGTGTGTGTGTGTGTGTGTGTGTGTGTGTGTGTGTGTGTGTGTGTGTGTGTAAACTGAGACCAAAGTATTCCCATATTCTCTCTCTCTATGTCTCTCTCTCTGTCTCTCTCTCTCTCTCTCTCTCTCTCTTTGAAGTGTTTCTACCTTGCAAGTGTGCTCAGCAGTTAGAGTTCTATGAACCTTCTTTATACAGACTGTAGAACACCTCAGATGAAAACGTTATGTCTGAAAGATACAATTTAAACAAGTAAGGGCCAAGGAATGCACCTTGTGGGACACTCGGACTGTAACCAAGAATTTAACTTGTCCATTTGCTGCATGATACTTGATATGTCCTATTTGTAAGCCATGCAGCTATCCATCTTATCAAGAGTACATTGATGCCTAGTTCTAATTTATTGATCAGTGTTTCGTGTATGATCCTGTCAAATGCTGAAGTTAAATCTATGTAAAGTACATCACAGCACAATTTTTCATTCATAGCTGTTATTATATTGCTATAGAACACCATGTCACAGGTGGTAATAGATCTTTTTCGGTGTATGCATGCTGATATATGGTTTCAAGTCCCAAGTTATCCAGTTCTGACAATAACTTATCCAATATTACCTTCTTCATTATTTTTCCAAAACATGAAAATAGACTTAAGGGTCTTTATGAATCTAGGTTTGTCTTACTCCCCTTTACCTTAAAGACAGATTTAATAAGTGCATGTTTCCAATCTTGAGGAATGTCCCGTATTTATATGACCTAGAAAATAACAGATATAATGGTATATTCTTTTTTAATTTCTCCAAGTGTTTTGGGTTTCTAATACCATGACAGGAATAGACTCCATTCCTAAGTCAAAGTACAATTAAAGTTCATGAAATTAGTATTGTTTGAATATTTGATGTCAGCTTAAAGTGCTTTTCGCAGCACTTGCAATATGCCCAGTAATGACTCCTGCAATTCATATGTGGTTACATGTATTTTTAACATATCTAAATATGATTGTAGATTCTTTTTTATAAGACCCATTGCTCCTACTACTATTGTAATGTCTGGGTATCTTTCTTCCACATTGCTCTTGTTTCTGCCTGCAGATCCTGATATTTTGTGACTTTGTGTCTCTCTGTATGCAAGACACTATACACACTGGGTATGGCAATTTCAATGATCAATGCTACTTTTGTCTTCTTTTCATGGGCCACTATATCCATTTTTCTAGCATCTATCTTTTGAACTGTTGATAATGAATGATCCCATGTGATGTAGACTTCATTTTCTATGATGCTTTGTGGCTCATGCTTCCAGTGTTTTTCAGCTACTTCAATATTATAATGTTTGCACAATCCCCAGTGCAACAGTCTTGCCACATTATTATGCCTTTCAGTATACAGTCCTTCTGCCACTAGTATGTCACAACCAGCAACAAGGTATGCAACTGTTTCCAATTTGGTTTTACAAAAGCTACATTCGTCTGTTTCTCCCACATGTTGAATGGACTTTGTAAACCAGTGAGTACCCATCCCACTATCTTGGGCCTCCAATATTAACCTTTCATCTCTTGGTTTGAATTTGCCTGCCCTTAACCATTCCTGCATTTGTTCCTAATCAACATGAGGTTCTTGCAGAAGTTTTCTATACTTGCAACTATATTTATGCATTTGCTACATTCCTTGCCTTCTCGTCTGATCCTTCACCTTGTATTCTTTCTTTTGTTTTTTTGGCACATTCAGTTGCTGCCTGATTTTTATCTACTTTTGAATTAATTTCATTCCTGCTAGATGCCAATATGCTTCTGCTAGATTAAGCTGATAAGTCATCTTAGATTTACTCTCTTCATGTTTCAAAACTTTCACTATGTTTGTCTCTTGTGAGATCAGCAGATATGTATGTAGTCCCCACAATTGCAGATCTGTACATGTAATCAATTTAAAAGTGGTCCATCCCTTCTTCAGAATGGAATTTGCACTGATTTTTATACATCATTTGGTGAGCATGAAGCATTCTTCTTGTTTTCCTATCTAATCTATCGAACACATTTTGGGGCCAGTCAGTCACTCCAAAACTGTAAGTTAGGACAAGAAGAGCAACTTGGTTTATAGCTTGGATTTTGTTCCTTGTATGTCAACACTGTTTTCAGGATTAATTTAAGTCTGCTAAAGTATTCCTTACTTAAGTTTTATTCACATTTGTTCATGTTTTATTGTTGGTCCTTCATCAATTCCCAAATATTTATACACTCCCTCTTGCTCAAGTTCTTTTATATCACATTTTGTGTTCCAAACTGATGTTTTCTTGGTGCTGCAGTTTTCCTGCTTTAAAGGTTGGTTTTGCACATTTATCAAGACCACATGGCATTCTTATATCATCTGAAAAAGTTTTGACAACTTGCAGTTGTGCTTTCAGTTCCTCATCTTATGAGTTATACAGTTTTAAATTATTGACAAAGAGAACTTGAGAAGTCCTTACACTTTGTTGTTTTCTAGGAGCCAAATTATAGTCATGGCCTAAGCTGTTAAGTAGACAACTTACTGGGTTAAGGGCAAGACAGAATAACAGCAGTGACAGAGAGTAACCCTGGAATATCCCCATTTTAATTTTTATCCCTGGAATAATAATTTGTCCTTTATCATGGCTTAATTGCAAAGTGGTCTGCCACTATTTCATGGTAACTGTAATGTAGTGATCAGTGTAGAGTGTATCTTATACATTTTTAAGCACTCTTTTATCCATGAATGTGGAATACTATCAAATGCTTTTTTATAGTCAGTCCATGCAATAGTTATATTCTTCCCCTTTTTGCAGTTCTCCACTATGACTTTAAACAACAAGTGATCCTTTCTTCCATATGACTTTCTTTTATTGCCCTTTTGTTCTACTGCCATAATTGAGTTTTCTTCTAAATGACTATAAACTCTGTCAGCATCAATTCCAGTATATAGTTTATATGTTATCAGAAGGCAAGTTATTGGGCTATCGTTTTTAGGGTAGCTTGCAGGTTCACTCTTAAGCAGTAGCATTGTTTTTCCTGTTGTTAGCCAGGCTGGCGTCTGTTCATGGTGCACATATAAATAGTTCTTACTCATAGCTAAATCTTCGTGCAAAGATGGTAATACTTTTAACCAGAAATTATGTACTGCATTTGGGCCTGAGGTTTTCCATTTGGAGGCTTTTCTTAACTTTGTTTCAATTTCTCTGTTACTTCATCCCATTTCTTATCCTATACATTAAAACTTCTTATTCTTTCTTTTAATTCTTCTGTCCATTTAGCATCTTTGTTATGTTCCACAGGATCTTCATAAATACTTCTCCAAAATATATCTATTGCTTCTTTTTTGGTGGTCTTTCAAGTCCTTTTACCTTGTTTCCCAACTCCATATAAAACATTTGGGTCATCAATAAATTGCTTATTTTGCACTTTTCCTTTATATTTATCTATGTATCTTCTAAGCTTTTCTGCCTGTGCTGAGATTTTTAGCTTATTTATGATAGTGCATGATAGATCATGGTCTGTTCTAATACTGCATATTGCTTTTATCACATCTACCTTTCTTAGTATTTTTGTCGATTTGTTCCCTCTTCTATATTCTTCTAACAGTGATACTTCTTGTCTTAATTGCTTTATAGTTTTCTCTATTCGATACTTCCATGATGGTATTCAAATTTTCCCTTCTTTTCCCTCACTACCCTGTCTTCTTTAGGACTTTATCAGTTATTAATTTAGCTGCACAGTAATAAATCTTGTTTACTTTTGTTATATCACATGGATCTCTATGGAGAGTCCTAATTACTGTGCTCATTTGTTTTACCAAACGCCTGACTTTTTGGGCTTTATTGACCTTCTGCAGTATATTTCTTTTATTGATCTTAATATGTCTATCTATCTCTGTTAAATCAAACAACTCTTCTCTTAGCTCGTTTTCTTCTAAACTGAGGGCACATTTTTTATTTTCAATTTCCTGTGGACATTATATAGAAAGTTGTATAGCATCTTCCTGTGGCACATTCTCTTCATTTTCATCCTGTGCCATCTGTTGCTCTGTCATATGGGAACTTACTGGCCTATCACTCCTCAAATTGACTGCATCTCAATTTCCACAGTTTCCTGTTCATTCCCTTGCTGTCCAGCTTCAAGTGAACATTTATACTGGTTTCCTGTGGAAGGCTTTAAAATATCTTCATATGCAGCTGACCACTTGCTTCCCATTCCACTGGTTTCCCCTTAATTTGGATATCTATTGATCTATCCCGTTGTTGTGCTTTCTGAATTAGATTTTCTACACTGAATCCTTCATTTTGCAGGTACTCCATAGCCTCGGTTTCTATTTCTTTAACTTCTTCATTGCTAATCTCCTTTACTAGTTTTCCTCTTTATCTTCTTATTTTTTGTACTGTAAATTTTTCCATATCTGGATTCCTTTGCCTGTATTTCTCTTTGAATATCTTTGGTGTTGCTCATTTTGTATTGGTTAATTTTGCCTTCTCCTTTGTATAATATTACACAATATTAAATCTTTTTCTTTCCCATGTCCATATTGCTTCTTCAGATGTCTCCTGATCTTCCTGCTTAACCTTACTTTGTAGACTTGATCCATCTTGCTGTGATGTAACCAGTGTTAGACCTTCTACACCAAATCCTTCACTTCGCAGGCACTCCATAACTTTACCTTCTATTGTTTTAACTTCTACTATACTAATCTTCTTTTCTACATTCCCTCTTTGTGATATTATTTTCTTTATTTTGAAATTTTCCATATCTGGATGCCTTTGCCTGTATTTCTATTTGAATGTCTTTGGGGCTGCTCTCTTTATATTCATTAATTTGGCTTTCTCCTTTGCAAAACTATTGCACCCTAACAAATCTATCTTTCTTTCCCATGTCCATATTTCTTTTTTATACTTTTCAAAAATCTCTAGGTTTTGTTGTTCATATTTTTGCACTTCCTCATATGCTTCGTTTTCCAAACAGGTCAATGTTTCTTGATCTATATACTGTTTTTCACAAATCTGTTGTATTAATGAATACAGATTTTTATTTGAAGCTTCTGACAGTTTTCCTCATGAAAGTATTTTTCTTTCCTCTAATTTCTCTCTTAATCATTTGTATATCTTGTATCTGGAAATTCTGGGCTTTTTGCATAATAGTAACAATACATAATTTCTTTTTTATCCTCAATAGTTCACTTTATCATCTCTATGGCTCTTCTTTGGCCTATCAGTACTGTATATTCCTGCTGAAGTGTTCTCAGGTCATTATTACTAATACTGTCTACTCCCTGTGCTTTGTTTAGATCCAGCCTATGTAATTATTTTTCAATATAACTTAATTTAATCCCAGTATCTCAGGTTACCTGGATGTCACTAGGACAATTTATCACCCTCTTTGTGGAGACAAACTGTTTTGCATAGGATTTTGTAAATACATCTATAATCTGTTGTGTCTCCGAAAATAAATTTTAGAATCTATGCACAGTTTATCAATTTGTATGTTTTTACTCCTTCCACATCTTATGTATCTATAAAAAGGTTTCCTGTTATGCTCAATATCTTTATATACATTTTCTTCAAAATGTTCTTGATATTGTTTCACACTATGGTTAATTTGTTTGTCCAGCTTGCTTATGTTAGTTTGACTTCTCTTCCATTTCTTATTTTTTTTTTGTCTCTTACCTTAATCAGGTATCTTGTTCTTATGAAAGTATATACCCCTGACATTGCATGCCTCAATCCTCTATTTAAAATTTTTTTTGATTTTTGCACTCAAACAATTTCTCTTTCAAAACTTTCCACATTCCATCTGCAGTTTTTGCACTGAACAAATCACATCAGTTAGTTTTACATAATGACTCTTTTGCTTCCGTATAATCTGTAATTAGTCTTCTATGCATTGGTTTGGATTTCAGTTTGGCAGAATTATCTAGCAACAAAGTAACCTTTACAATCCCATGATCAGTGGTGGTAAAACTTGACTTGGAGTAACAATAATTTCCTTAGGAAAGCAACAATGTCTAGTTAGTTCTGTTCCTTAGTAGTTTTTTTACAATCTGAAGCAGTTGCTGATCCTGAATATACATTATGAATAATGGCCATACTAATGTTGTTGAATCAATATTATTCCAGTCTGTTTCTGGTAAATTTAAGTGCCCAGCTAATATTATTCTTCCCTCCGGTATTTCTTATGAATTCCTCTAGGTCATCAGCACTTGACTTTGGTGGTGTATGCACGCCGACAATTGTTATATGTTTCAGGGTTGTCTTAATTGTCACAGTTACACAATCTATAGTATTGGTGTTATCATTGAACATGCTATAATCACAGGTCTCATAACTATCTTTAATCCCTATCATAACAACTTCACCTGATTTTTTGTTAGAATGTCTGTTACAGTAAAAACATTTATACCCTGACAGAACTGGTTTCCAGTCATTGATATTTAACCATGTTTCAGAAACAATAATAACATCAGTCTTGTGAGAATGTAGCAACTTTTCCAATAAAAAACTTTATTATTAATGCTCCTTGTATTAACAGCCATCAGAGAGGCATCAAATGTTGCTATCTGTGAACTGTTAATTTTTTGACCTGGCATAAATCCTGCCTAGTGTTTGCCAAATACTGCAAAATATCTGCTGCAAAAATTAACTTCCCTGATCCTGACAAATGCATGCCATCCTGGCTGAAAACATTTATGCCCAAAATTAGGCTTGGATGCTCTACACATTTTCATTTTTTAAATCGAAACATTTTTTCATGTAGGCATCTACCCAAAAAAATCTTTTCATTCACAGTGACCTGATTATCCTTTCTATATGAGAGTTGTGAAAAATATGTCCTAACAGCAGTACAAACTATACTAAGAGGGCTGAAAGTTCCCTACTAACAATAATACAGTCCTTGCAGATGAGATCATTTGTACCTCCATGAAAAAAACAGATCCATACTTCCTTACATTAAGGCATTCCAAGGCTTCTCTCACAGCTTCTATTTTTGCTCCTGGCAAACATAATACTATTTGATGTTCATTATCTTCTCTACAAATGTAAGTATGAGGTTGTCCAATAATTGAATCTCCAATTACAAGAATATATTTTCTGACCAGATCTGAAGAATTTTCAACTTCTAATTCAGTAATATCTGCTCTATACAATTGTTACAAAGGAATGATCTCCATCACCATCTTTGTGTATTAAATTTACAAGCATACAATTCTCATCCAGTTGGTTTTGTACATTCACAGCTTGAGCCATGTAGTCAGCATCTGTCTTTCTCATCTTTTTACTACAGTAATGTTCTTCAATCCTTCCACATTCAATTTTGATTTCTTCCTCTTCACCTGCCCCTTGCCTCTTTTTTCTACCTTATGTCTTGGAAAAATTATGCCTTCTTCTGTAGATGGAAGATTTTCCTGATAGAAAAAATGTTATCATTCCCTGTAATCTGCGTGTTACATAATAAAACAGTGCCCATTTTTGTACATATTCTCTTTACGTTACAGTCATTTATCAGTTTCTTTTTCTCCCTTATTTGTTGTGAACCTCTTCCTTTCTTTCTTTTTTTGTTTCCTTCTAAATACTCTGAATCCTCAGATTGCTGAAGACTTGCATCCAGAATTCCAAAGTTGTCAGGGGCATCGCCTTGTTTCATAAGGTTTGAATGATCTTTACAGATACTAGACACATCATTTCCTAAGTGTGTTCTATTTGCTCTTTGCCTAACATTATTTATTTCACCAGTCCAGTCATTAATATATGTAACAACAGTTCTCCAAGAAGTGCTAATTGCACAAGTGCAATCATCATCAGCAAGTCTAGATTTACTTCTAATAATGGTGAACAAATCATCCGACTTTTAACATTAGGAACACAAATCACCAGTGTTATCCAGTGTTACTTTTAAATATGCATAGCATTTATTACACTGTGGAAGATATTTGTGCTTTAGCAAATCATTAATGGCATACTAATTTAAGGAATCCATATTCAGCATCAAATAAATACAAATTATAAAAGAAATGAAAAGAATAATCAAAATCAGTGACCACAGAAATCAACAAAAACTTAAGTCAACTTCTGTGAGAAAAATCACACAATCAATATACAACTAAATACTAAAGTAGGTACAGCAAAGTTGTTGGTCTGAACGTACAGGTTCTGAAAGACAGATACAAAAGCTGCAATTCCTTTACTATTGATTGCAGTCACACTTCTATTTAACACTAAAGATCAATAAACCACAAACCAAGACAGGATTGTTTTGTTTTGATAAGCTCTGGATTGTCCTCTCTGCAGCCTGTGTGAATTTATAGCTGACTAGGCTCCTTGGGGTGGTTAGAGTTTACCTGTCTAAATCCTATCCTTTTCTAACAACCAACAGTGAAAATTAAAGGTAAAACAACAAAATATAAATCAAAGTAAAACTTCTTGACTACAAACTATCACTTCCTTCCTTCAAACAGTGAAAAACTGTGGTAAAAATAAAATATAAATTCAAATAAAACTTCTCTTACCAGTCAACTCCACAGTAAATCACAAACCAAGACATGATTATTAAGATAAGCAGTGGATTCTTGTAGGAGTTGGCCAGGGTGAGACAGGAATGATGAGGCACATCCAGCTTACCTCTGTCTAGGGGAGTGTGAGGGCAACAGGTGGCATCCATCATAGTTATGGTTTGCTGTGGAGAACAGAATATGGAAAGGAATGTCAGCAGCAGTAATTAAGTGAAGAGGGCTTGGCTTGATTAATATATGTCCATGTAGAAGGGAACATCCACTGAGAGTAATCAGCATACAGGGTTGTAGGGATGCAACAAAGTAAAACCATGACTTCTTGTGCAGTATGATGCCACCACCTCCCATCAGTTGATCCTCGCTGCTGAGGACAGAGTTAGGAATGAGTAGATGAATTGAGTGGCTGTCCAGCCCTTATCCTAATGAGCCATCTGATGGAATGACTGGGACAATGAGGTGGAAGCAGGGATGTAGGGCTCAATGGGCAAAACTAGGAAGCTGAAGCAAGAAGATATAACAAAAATATATAATATACTTCTATTTATGTGCTGATGTTAAATAAGACATTGAAATATTCAAACTCTTGATTATGTAGTCTCTGGAATTTACATCCTGAAGCTGTCCTAGGAGTCACTGTTATTTAACACTGCAGAAGGTTGTTCCATAAATCTCTCTCTCAATTTATAATTATATAGATATGTATGTAAGTATATATATATATATATATATATATATATATATATATATATATAATAAATACATATGTATATATATATATATATATATATATATATATATATATATATATGTGTGTGTGTGTGTATACAGGTTGAGAGTTTAAGAGACTGGATTGAAGGATAGCTATATCATATGCTTAAAGAATGATAGGAAGGTTAAGAAGGTAGTTTGGTTTTGGTTTATAATTTCATAAATTTATACTAGGCTAACCACCACTAGGGTCTTTACAAGCCTAGCCATGCAACCCAACCCAGTTTTGTCCCTGAGATACTTGGACACCTATATAGTGGGGTATATTAGTAAGCAGATAGCTAAGGGTTATGTGTTTGGTATGCTAGTTAGGGATTAATTTACTTACTTTCAACTTCTGTCCCTGAGAGACATGGGGGCCAGACTGAGAGTGAATCTTCAATTTCCCATCCAATGATCAAGGTTTGGTTTGAATAGGATCAGGGATGATCTCTGCTTCACGTAGATAGGGTGCTCATTTACATAGATGGGGAACCTGGGGATCCCTTGAAATACATATCAGTCCCTCCAGTATGTTATATTTACGTCAGAGGAAAAGTTCATGTCATTGATTGTTTTGCAGATGTGCAAGAGATCCATCAGAGATGGATGTGAGAATGCCTTATATGCCAGGCATAGATCACCTCTCAGTAGCCCATAGGAGACTGAGCACAGATATAGAGCCTTAAAGTGATCTAGTGTAGGATAGGGTATTCATGTCTTAGATTCTCCTGGTGAAGAACCTTTGGGGGTGTTTCCAACTCTTGAAAGTGCCTGGTTAGGTACATGTTAAAGGGAACATTGTACTCAATGAATGGTCTGATAAGGGCTAAGTAGGGTGGTGCTATAACTTTGTTCGACCTGGATGCCTTACCCTTGCTTCTGATTTGGGTGACATATAATGATTTTCTTACTATCTTGTCTACGTGTTGGTCAAACGCCAGATTACTGTCTACATTTTTTCCCAGTCCCCTAACTACTGGGTCAACTCTTAGGGCTGTTTTATTAATTAAGTAATTAGATTGGGTGAGCAATTTCCCAAAGAGTACTATAATGCATTTCCTCACATTAAGTTTTAATCCTTGGCTTTGGCACCAGTCATTTGTTTGAGTTAGACCCTCATGTAGGATGTTGGTGTTCTGTTCAGAAGCTATGATAACTCCTAATGTTCAGTCATCTGCAAACTTGGTGAGCCAGCAGCCTTTGACATTAGCCTTGACTTCCCAGAACTAGACACCAAACAGCAATGGCCCCAGCATGTAGTCTTAAGGTACTCTCCTGGTGACCAGTCTCCTAATGGAGGTGGTCTCACTGATCCTGACTTCTTGAGTCCTATCTGTGAGCCAGCCAGCAATCCACTGAGTAATGTTAACTAAATGCCAAAAAATGCATCACATTAATAACAATGTCCTAAGCACACAAGCAGTTGTGAGGGACCTGGGCACCCAAGTTGACAGCAATCTGTCTTTTGAACACCATGTTGCCTCCATTGTACAGAGAGCTTTCTACATGGCTCACCCCTTTAGTAAGGGTATTTCTTCCAGGAACAATGAAGTCATAAGTTCCCTTTATTCCTCCCTTATCAGGCCCATCATGGAGTATAATGCTGCTTTCAGCATGTACCTCGTCAAGCATAAGCAGCAGCTGGAGAAACCACAGAGGTTCCTGACCAGGAGAATCCAGTGCTTCAAAAATTGATTCTACAATTATAGGGTAAAGCCCCTGTCCCTCTACTCCATCTCATACAGACTCCTCAGTGGTGATCTATGTCTGGCATACACAGCAATCTCTGACCCCACCTTGATGAAATTGTTGCATATCCACAAGCCATACTCCACTCGTGTGACCCCCACCAAAACCTCAACTTGGTCTGTGACATCAATAGGACTTACTGGCAGTACAGATTTGTATTCCAGAGACTTCCCAGCCTGTGGAATAGACTCCCTCTGTACATCAAGCAGAGTACTTCATTATTCCTCTTTAAGAGGAATCTGGATGACTGGATGGAAAATAAAAAATACACCCCTGGGATTCCACTTGTGTCTCTGCTGGACAGGGGCATCGGGTGCTGACTTATGTGAACATAAGCTAATTTATTGGCTATGCTTATAAGGGCCTCAGGGCCAGTAGCCTAGTAACTTGCTATGATCCTATGATCCTATATGCAGATGACATCATTCTAGATACTAAGCACATGAATGGAATAGTAGAAGTTATAAGCAAGTTGAATTTGTATTTAGATAAAATTGGTATGTGTTTGAACATAGAAATAAGTATAGGTTTGGAGCACGAACGTAAGATTAAAATATCTAAATTCAACTCTAAAGAAATAAAGTTATTAGGCAGTAAATTTGTAAAACAAAATGCTGTATTACTACAATGGTAAAATGTTATGAAAAAAATCAAAAAACGTGTTCTATTTTAAGGTACTTTAAACTTTCTTTCAAGAAAAAAGTTTTTGCTTACCTCTTTTGTATTAGAAAATATTTCATATATAATTAGTGCATTTAGTATGCCATTTTCAATTTAAAAATATATTATTAATACTATCTTCTTTATATGGGGATTTCATCTTAATCCTGTAAAGAGAGGTATGCTATATGTAGCAAAATAAGATGGTGGTTTAGGACTTATAAATCCAATGGTATTTGCAGTTTCATTCCATCTATATAAAATACTTTTATGGTTAAAGAAAAAAATGGTAATTTAATAAGTCTATTATTTGATAACAAATATAAAAAATGGGATATGATGAAAATGTGTTAAAGTGTATATGAATGAAGAAATGTAAACACATCAAGAGAAAATTGTAATGTGGAAAAGAAGTACAGAAGATTTAGAAGATGAAAGTAAAAAGTGGTATAAAAAAGTAATAGTAAAATATTTTTATTATACCCATGGAAAGAAATGGAGGAAGTGAAAATCAGAGCTAAAAGCAATAAATGATAGATTTAAAAGCAAGCAAAATGTCATGATTTTCAAAGCAAACATGCCATATAAAAAGTGAAAGAATATGTATTTTTTGTCATGAAGAAGAAACTACTGAACATCCCCGGGATTCATGAACCTTGCGCCAGGCGCACGCATGGCGTAGGCGCCACAACGCCAGACATGGCTGCCGAGCGATTCAGGTATGACCCAAACCCACGTGCATCAGCGGCGTACGCCTGCGCGCCCGGCGTAGGTATGTTAAATACCCCATGTGCGGTGTTGCACCATGCAAATGAAGGCAAGTAGCGATTCACGAAGTGGTGCGGGCGTAGCATAACAGCACGGCAATGTAAACCAAAAAAAAACGGTTTACATATATCCAAACAAGACATAGGAGTAATGGAAGGCTGCCAACGTCATGTGTCATAGTGGTGCAACATGGCAATGTGGAAAGAAATCGAGAATGTCAAAGGAAAACCTGCAGAAAATGTAAATAACGACATAAATGTCATGTACGCAGAAACCACAGCAGAACCCCAGGACATGTCCGCGGAAGGTGAGGAACAATGAAGTAATATGACAATGCCATAAAAGAGCAGTATAACACACATCAGCATCACATCCACAATACACCATAGTATGAATGGAAAGCCACAACCACAGCCCAAGGGTTGCCAAGGAGTGGCGCGGTGTCTGGCGCCGTAACCATGTATTAGTAGTCAATGCCATGCAAATGAGGCAGATAATACTGAATCGCAAAACCTCCGCTGGCGTAATGCTGCACCAAACGGCGCAGCAGTAAAACACCGAGGAGTGGCCTAGAGGGAACACCTGTCAATCGCAGAGGGTGTGCCGCGTAGGAGGAAGCACATTGGAGCCCAGCAAACCTGGGCTGTACAATGCACATCACAGCATCAGGACCGGCGGTGAGGAAATAGATGCGTGAGAGTATACAATGCGCCACAGATGCATGTGCATGAGGATGACTACGTTCCCCAAACCAGTCATGTGACGGCCGCCCCGTCAACAACCATGGATACAGGAAGGTGATGCGGAGAATATGAGGAAATGCGGAAGCAGTGTAATTGGAGTCGTAATGAGCAATTAACACCAATCAACCGACGGAGGGCAATCGGCGGCAGCTGACAACTCTGCATGCAAAAGTCTGCAAGACGGAAGAGGGGACCAATATCAGTGCAAAGAAAGTAGTGGATGTTGCAGAAATGCAAAGAGCGAAGAACCGATACAGCACAGCCAAGGAGAGAGTTAGCATAATGGCGGCAGCAGACAAAGTGCATGACATGTCATGTGCCTGCAGGATGCACTCCCGTAAATAGTAGGTGCAACGTGCAGAAACAGTAAAGTAAGGTTTAAAGCTAAACCAATGCAGGCAAGTGTAATGTAACACCAAAGGCAACAGCGTTGCAGTGCCAATGGTAAAACACGGTAGATAGCCCACAGATACGGCAGCAGAGACACACTCAATGACATCACCGGGTGTACAGTGGAACACTATAAAGTGGGAATGCACACAACACACAGCGCGAATTCCCAAACGCTGCGCCTTACGGTGTAAACACACGGGAACTTTTAAAATGTATATGTTGGGTGCTGCCGTGGCCGTGATGCATCAGCATGTGTTAGAGACAGACGGAGTTGCGGAGGAGGGTGCCGACAACTACCGGAGGCCTCAGAGGAGAAGGAGAGTGTTCAGACCAAGGGTGACCTACCAGGGGCTGCAAGACCTGGAGATAGTAGAGCGTTACAGGGTGGACAGGGACATGTTACAGCAAATAGTGGAGCTGTGCCGCCAAGCCTGAGAACAAGAGACAACAGAGGGGAGCCCATCCCAGTGGACACAAAGGTATGTGTAAGCTTGCGAATACTGGCAACAGGTACCTTTCAAAGGCCAACCGGGGATATAATGGGCATCTCACAGGCATCAGCATCCAGGGTACTACACCAGTTTCTGGATGCCATGTTACGACATGCCCATGAGTATATATACTTCCCCAGATCTCAGGAGGAGTTGGCTAGCAATATGCGCCACTTCCACCGTGTGGCACAATACCCGGAGGTACTGGGTGCGATAGACTGTATGCACATAGAAATCAAGTCACCACCCGGTGAGCAGGGTAGACGCTACATAAACCGCAAGGGATTCCCCTCCATCAATTGCCAGGTCATGTGCAATGCGCAGGGCATTATCATGGATGTGTGTGCTGGCAGCCCCGGAAGCTACCACGACTCCCATATCTGGCATGCCTCACAGCTGTATCAGGTATTCGCCAGGGGGGACATCACACAACGTCACCTTGTGGGGGATGCTGGCTACGCATTGGAGCCATGGATGATGACACCCATCAGAAATGCACACACACACATGCAAGAATGCCATAATGAGGCACACGCACAAACCAGAATAATCATAGAGCGTGTGTTTGGGATGTTGAAATCACGGTTCCGGTGCTTGGATACATCTGGTGGAGCCTTGCAGTACTCTCCAGGCACATGTGCCCACATATTCATAGTATGTGCTATGCTACATAATATGATCCTGCGGAAACAGCTGCCGCAGGGAAATAATGGTGTAGGGCCACCAAGCCCGCCACAACTGGCAAGGCAAGCACAGGCACAGGGCGTTCAGCACCATGAGCACACTGTGCCAGCCCCAGTAGGCAGACGGAGGCGTACCCAATATGCCTATGCCTTGGCAAAGAGGGAACGTATAGCACATACTCTGACAGCGTAGGCCCCATGGACTGACACCTCCCTACCTGCACACACAGTGAAATGGACGGCACACAAACATGTCCGCCCGTAATGTGTACTGTATGGGTGGTCCCATGTGTGACTCCAACATAGGTAGCAACCAAACACTGCACAACCAACAGCCAGCGGAGCATGGAATGGCAACACCTCAACCGCACGCGGGTCCGACAGCAGACGGCGTAGCCATATGCTGCCACGTTCGGCGCAAGGTGTCTACACATGTGCATACACAAATATGGATATAGATATCATTACACACGTAGAAATATATGTACACATACACAGATATAAAGTACAACAAGTTCAACAGGGAATCACAGGGATGCAAGGTTACAGATGCAGTAAGATGCGAACTCTCAACATAGTAAACATACTGAACGACAACCCGACTATCCGGGAGGGTGGACAGATCAGGAACGCCACCCATGTAAAGGTCAACCCACCTAAATGCATATTCGCCATTCGGGATGATCGCCAGGCCACGATACAGTAACAGGACATGTGCGTGTAATATTCTCAGGATATGAGGGCGAGGTAGACACCGCCGCGACGGTTCAACGAGGTACTGTGTGCAACCGCCGCGAAAGCGGCAGTATGTCTATGTGTGAGGTGAGGGTGTCATGTGTTCCGCTGTGCCAGTGTAATGTGTGTGACACTATAAAATGTGTATGTAGGTGGCATGTGACAGGCGGAGTGGAATAACATGTGTAGGCATACAGTATAGGAACCACAGGTGTATGTATAGCAGTACCCACAAAGTAGTACTGAGAGCTCCTCACTGGCTAGGCGCGTGGCGACGTAAAACTATGCAAATCGAAAATTTCCCAGAATGTACCACAGGAGTATAGCCAACATGACATGCAAAGGACGCATGTACAAACCATCACCGTATGTATGGCGCCAACATGTTAATACCAATACGATATATCTGCAACGTTACGCAGCAATAGTTATGTACCGCGGAAATATGCATGTGCTACCCCGGCACCGATCGTGGACGATCGTCCGTAAACACCGCTGTGTGTTCTACGAGTGTTAAACAAGCAATCGCCACCCGAATAGGTGGCAACCGGTAGCATACAGGCCGTCCCAACTACAGGACCACAATGACCGTAAATATCCGTGACAAAATGCCAAGGGATAGTCGGCACCTACGAACAGCTGCAGATATACTACCGATGTGACGGAGGAATACATGCAGGAAGCACACAAGCAGGCGGTACCGACAGTAGACGACATCAACAAAACCTACACTCCTAGAACAACAGACAGGTAACTTGTAACTCCCCAGGCAGGGATGGAGCACACACAGAAGCATACCGTATGTACAAATGCAAGGCCCACAACCCGCACTCACCCACAGCCGATATACCCCATCGCACATATCAAAGGGATACAATCCGAAATAGCAGCACAAACATACAGGCAGTTAATGACAGCGGCATACCCGCAACATCCCGTGTAGGAACCACTATCAGCAGCGGATGCATACCTGCATCCGTTGTGTACAGGAATACAAGAGCTATGTTACACATCAGAATGCTAAACGCCATCGACAGACGCCGCAGGACACGGACACCCACATGTGGAACATAATACCATACCCAACACACACAATCCAAGGCTAACACCACAGCCAAATGTACCTGACGCTAGTCACACATAATATAACACAATACATACCATCCCCACGAAGGTAGTGCAGATAACCAACGCCCAGACGATGAATGAACTATGGCCTAGTTCCGATGAGTACCGCATTTAATGGAGGAGATGCACAGGTGATATGCGCATAAGTACACACCGAGGAACAGCTATTGGTGTGATGAACCCACATGCCGCAGGTGACGACGGATATAAGGAAGACTCCCAGGATAGTCAAACTGTATGTTCATACCGAACAAAGATGTTATTCCTACAAGAGCCGATCACTTGTCAGTAGCGAGACACAAACGGAATATGGAAAGCAATACAGGAAAGGTATGTAGAACCCACGAGATGTACTTGTGTGTAACGCATGATATGTATGACGAATCGGCACTGTATGTGAACGGTGTTTGTCAGGAAAGATACCTGTCCATAAAGGAGAGAGTGGTGAAAGGTGGTTATGTAGTGTTAACCTGCTGAGTATACCAACCACTGTGGACACCGTGTGCACAGCAGTGGGACATCATGTACACAGCTGGGATAGGCCAAGGGGTGCCATCGTGATTCAAAACACAGAACAATGCCACCACCCACGCTGATGCTGGCAGTGGATGTCCAACAATGAAGTGCCACAGTAGGGGATAGGACATGTATGTATAGTGTCACAGCACACATGTGTATGTGCAGATATTGTCGATGTCATACGTAATGTGTGCACGACATGCACGTATGCCTCGCAGTAGGGGTGACCATGTCAAGTATGTATAATGTAAAGCTATCATGATGGATACGCTCAGACATCATACACAGTATCACAGGCATAGCATGCATGATGGACGTATGGCCTAGTGTTATGTACATTAACAGGATATGTATGGCCTGCAGATATGGGACAGAGCAGTAGCAGAATAGCCACCCAAAATGGAAGGAACATCAAGTAACCATGTCCAAGCTATCTGTAGCAGGTGCAATGTGTGCAACAATGATGTCTGGCAGGTCCATGTGTAAACACATGTGCAATGTACACAGTCGCGTTACCCCCATGGTACTGTCCACTGGACAGCAAAGGTGGATGTCAACTGCATGTCTACACAGTACTGCTGTTGTGGTGGTCCCATGTGTATGTGTCACCCTATCAGCAAGGGAGCTATCACATGACCAGTGCCACAGTGTGTCCCTGTGGGATGTGCCCAGGACCTATGTTCTACAGCATGGTGTGTGTCTAGTCTGTGTAGGTAAACAGAAGCCCAGGCTAAGCAATGTGGCTTGTGTGCACATATGCATGACTGCTTCATTCACCCTGCCCACTGCAAACGCCATGTAGGAGTACTACATGCATCAGTAATGCGGAGGACATGGCCCATGGCAGAGTACATGACACCACTGTGCAAGTGGTATGCAGATGAGTACAGATGTGTTCCCCGTCTGTCATCTGCATATGTAAACTGTCTGAGCCTGGTATACATCGGCATGACTATACTGTGACATGGAAAGTTGTAGCCATTGTGGAAGGCACACCACGAATGTGTTATAGTAACCCTGCCCGTGTGTAGATGTGTGTATGGCACAAGTACAAAGGCTACCAATGTCCCAGCAACACACATAGTCCAGATATGTGTGGCCCTGCAGATGTGTACCCATGCCACAGTGGAATATGGCAACCACAGCACCATGTGGGGCATGTGTGTGTACAGCAACCATGTACAATGTGATATGCATGTATAGGGACAGTATCCGTGATACCCAGTGGATGACTGTCGCTATGCAAAGGTGATGTGTATGCACCATCCGTGATGTATCTGACACAATGACATCTACACGATATATCTGCCACACCGACACCTGCATGGATGTTAGCAGTATGAGCAGCTGGAGCTAGAATGCTGCCAGGTATGTAGATGTGGGACATGTAGACATGGACATTACTCCGTGACAGCATGTTGTGTATGTAAGCAAATAGTGAACATGAGGGGACACATGACTGAGGACTGTGTAATGCCACATGTACCTTACATGTCGTAGGTAGCATGATATGCTTGCACCACTGTGTGACCTGTCCAGGAGTCACATAGCCTAACATCCTGAGACACAGGGTATGATGTGATGGTGGATGTGTACATTGCCAATACCAGAATGTGGAATGGTGCTGAAGGGCAATGTGGGGATAGTGTCTGATCTGTTACCCTCTGTACTACACCAACCACCCATGCAATGGTATGACAGGTGGCCATCATGTGGATGTGGTGTGCTGTGGCACACAGACGCCCAACAAGGGTGCCAGTAAAGGCATGGAAGTCGTCAATGAGTGTGTGAAGCAGGTATGGGAGGATGTGCCCCAGTGCCATACCGAATGGTGCAGTCATGTCTGTATGAATGCAGTCCCATCGTGCAATGCACTACCACCCATGTGTAGTGTGATAGATGCGGTGGTGTGGTGGTCAAGGTACACAACGTCCATGAATGGGCTAGCAGTTAATTCAGTGGGCTGCTGCAGACACATAACAACCAGTTTGGCGGGATATAACAGCTATGGAGATTGGAGGTGACATTGGGACAGTGTCCGAGGACATAATGTGTGCATGGCAGTACCATGTATGTGTCCACAGGGACAATGCGATGTCCATGTATGGATTGGAACCCTGTAGTGAGTGAGAGTGTATATAATTGGTAGGTAACCCATTGGCTGGCATGTTGCCAACAACATATCTGTCGGCAATGCCTGGGTGACTGTCGTATGCTACATTGAATGTGGATGTAGCCAAACAACACAGACATACCACCACACTGCGTGAGGGCCCACACTGCAAAGTATGGTGGTCATGTGTAGGTAGCTAGCTGTGCATGACTGTCAAGTGATGCACCACACACATTTGAACATACCCACCGTGCAACAGCCTGCACATGCGCCCATACAGCACATGTGCATGGAACATGCATACCACCGTGGCGTCTGTGAAAAGGCCAGTACCACCATGTCTCTGTGTGGAATAGCATGGTCCCTACCAGTGCGTACATGTAGCGGAAGTGCATTGTGATATGTGTCAGCATAGTCATGTATACTGTCCGTCTGCCAGGGTGCCATGCCATTAACTACCCCCGTCAGCAGATGTTGGTAGTACCGGCTGTTGAGCACATGTACCATGTATGCTGCAATGGGTGTGTGTCCAGGGTGTGGCTAGCAGGGCCGCAGCATATATGTCCATCAACCAGAGGGATGTCTGTAGGTATAGCACACAGACACATGGAGGTATGGTGCATGCCAAGGGTAGTGTAGGTATGGTATGTCTTGTTTAATGTGTCACCCAGCTATGTGTAGTGCATGGCCAAGCATGTGTGGGTACATGGGAGTCCATACTAGGGAAGTGCGTGTTGCTGTCAGCACATGGCAGTAGCAACTGTCCGAGGTGCAATGTACAGTATGATAACACAGCCAGCATGTAACCTGTGGTGTACAGTGTATTCACCGTCACGTGTCACAATGTGTCTAGCGGTCACAAACATGGGTATCCGAACATGGAGTACCTATGATGCATTTGTCTTAGAAAAACATACAGTATGTGTGTACATCACTGTGTGATGTGGGATCCACTCACCTGTGTGTGTTGCAGTCCAGGTATGTGCCTGGGAGGTATGATTTGTGTACAATCTGGACTGGCAGGTGTGCTCTGTAGAGCATGGAGGCAGGTCCCAGGCACTGCAGATTAATGTCAGGCATGCCTTACTGTGTGTGCAGTGCATGTGTACAGCACAGTGGGGGGTGCAAGCATTGTCACACATCACTGCATGCCGTGCCTGCCTGTGACAGCCCTGCTGGCGACAGACATGTGACACTGCTGCAGAGGCAGCATAGCATGTGAAGATGGACATGTGGGCCCCACACCCTAGGCAGATGTCTGCAGGTCATGTGTGCCACAGTACTGTGGTCAACCATGACTGTCATACTGGATCAATACCACATGCCTGCACAAGTACAGTATGATCATAGTCAACAGTCGCAGTGACAGAGTAGGCAAATGTACAGTATCTCTGTGTGCAGACCACTGCCTACTGTACACACGGCTAGACACACACCCAGAGGGTGAATACACCATTGAGCCATCAGATGTCCCATTCCACGTAGCCTGTACAATGTCATCACAGGGTGGTCACAATAGCATGTGGTAAGACAGACATGTTGTGCCAGGTGATGTGTCATGTGTGCATATGTTGACTTGCACAGCCGTTCACATGTCTGCAACATACCGTTGCATGATGCATACTGTTACATGATGTGTGGAACTGCACTGTGATACACAACAGGGACATCTGACACAGGTGTGTTGTGAATGGTGTAACCCATGTTCACACAGGATACACACTGCCGCTGTTGGCAGCCATGCTGGTGGCTACCAGTGGTGCATGCAGTGGTCATACAGACATACTGCATACAGTGTTCATGCAGGGATGTCCATCCTTGTGGATGATGTGTTGCTATGTGAAGGTAGGTGTGTGTTGTGAATGTTACACATCCAGATGACACCATCTGGTGCAGTCATGGACGTCGACAGCATCACACACATCCACAGCAGTCAGAACCCTGTCCTGAGAATGTGTGTCAGTCACCCTCGTACTGTGTGACATATGTGCACATGGCAGAACACCTCCCACTGTCATCTAGGATGGCTATGTGATGGCTGGAATGTGCCGTGATAATGTACAATGCTGGTAGTCCAATGAAGTACGTGGAATCAGACACAGTACGCCATGGCTGCCATGTAAACCATTCACAACAATGACTGTCTGACAGACACAAACAATGCGTTGACATGTTGAACATGTGCACATGAGAACTCCCAATGAGGTATGTTGCACATATCGATGTACAACTGTCATCTATGGCCATACCATGGGTGCAGATGCACATACCCCCAGGCAGTACCACGTGATGCAGGTAGGGGGGCATTGCAGGTGCACATGTGACAGTTGCTGTACCGCCACATGTCCTGCATAGCCGTCATGTAGGGGTAGTAGTGGCATGTGACTGATGGACATGCCTGTACATTTGATCATGTCCCACAGGAGATGTGTTATGTGTGTACAACATGTGATGTGCCAACATCAAGCTGTGCAGTGTATGGCCGCCAGTGTACCTGTATGACTTGTTCTGCGATGGGTGCAAAGGCACATAGTACTGCACTGCACGCCCACAAGCCCCACACAGGTGCATAGCCTGAACATACAATACAAAGAGGGTGTGGGATGATAGCAACCCACAAGAGGAGATGGGTACGGGTGGCAACCCACTACCACATCCGTGGGTATGGTGTGCATGTGTATGACACATTAGCACCTGAGAAGCTAGCAGTACAGCAGTACAGGGTTGCATGCATATATGTTCAACAATAGCCCTGTGTGTCCCACCACAGGCCCGTGGATAGACAGACACCAACACAATGTGCAGATATGATATGTGCACAGCACATACACGATGCCTACTGTAGAACAGGCAGACTGTGTAGACATGTACACAGTACTTCTGCACCAGCCACACTCAAACACGTTATGTGCCGAACCACACCAATAGTCCAGGCCATGCCAAAGCTGGACGTGCATGCATCTGTGTATGTACGCCTGTGAATGTCTCCGGCGTAGCGGTATAGCTGTGTCACTGTTCTTGACAACATAATGAATGGGTTGTATGTGTGATGGGTGCGTCATATGTGTATGGTCAGATTGACGATACCATCAGTGCCCCTGCTATGTGAACATCCCTGTCCCCATACATGGATACGTATGCTGTGCCCAACATCACATTTCCAGAGGGAGGGATGGCGGTGTGTACCGCACCAGCAGACATGGGGGTGGCAGCAGGCACTGGATGTAGACATATGTGGTACCCACGTCAGTCCAGGTAACCATCCATGTGCACGGGATAGCAGTGTGTGGCCACATACAGCACTGTGTAGATCAATATCGCAGCACATAGCACCTGTCAGGGTTACAGTGTATGCATGGGTGTGTGATACCTGCATGCACCAGACACACCCCCACCAAGCAGTGTGCAGCCTACCTTGCATAAGGCCAGTATCCACACCATGGTGATAGACATGTGTAATGTCCAAATACACATAGCAATGACATATGGAATGGACAGCCACCCTGCCATTATCATTACCCCCCAGGTGGATCACATCCCAGTGCCATGTATGTGGCATACCCTGCCATACCATGCAGCCCTGCCCAGCAAGGCTGCATGTGCTATCACAGTCCTACATGGTGCGATGGCCAAAAGGCACTGTCACTATCAACCATACACAGCAGTAATGTTATGGTGATGCACCCTGTGGTGTTACAGGTGCTGTGTGCTGCTGTGGACAATGTGTGTGTACATGCTATGCATGACCTTCCCTGCTAATGTGGCATGGTTACACATTGTCCCATGTGTATCACATGTGCAACACAGGTGAGCCGTGGAAAATTGGCCAACACCCATACAGTGCTGTGTGGATGTACATGGCACAACACATGCATGTGCAGGTGTCCATGTATGTGTACAGTGCCACTGCTGATGTTCATAATGGCCACGTACGTGATGTCTATTGACATATAGACAGCATCCAGGTGAACAGTAGAACTGTTGTCACAAGGGGACCCGTGCCAACTGATATGGACACAGGTGTAGACAGGTACACATGTCCACAGCAGGCTAACATCAACATGGTGCGTGTACAGTGTGATGAGGTGACACACAGATATGTAATGACACCCACTGCTCAATGGTGTGACGGCAACACATTGGCCGTATCACTGCCATGATGCCTTGCAGAGATTACTGTGCAGATGTTGTACATGTCATAGCAATGTATTCCCAGCAGTATGCCAGAACAGAAGTGTAAATGTGACCTGCCACCATCGTTATGTCTTACAGATAATGCCACGTTCCCGGCTGCCTGCCTTTAGCCGACAAGAAGACGAGGTGATCATACCATTGCTACATGATAACTATGACATCTTATTTAGCCATGTGCCACTGCAGGCACAACAACGGGAGGAGATGTGGCAGGATATGCGCAGGAGGGTGAACAGCCTGGGTGGCCACAACCGCACATATCAACAGATCCGCAGGCACTGCACAGACCTAATCCGGCACAGCGTGCCGCTGCAATCGCCAGACAACAAGGTGGGACAGGTGGTGGGCCACCAACCCAGCCCCCACTCACAGCCACGAAGGAGTTGCTGGCCAGTCTGGGGACACCCATGGAACAACATGCTGGAACCCTCGCGTCCATCGTGGAGGTGGGTGTCTCCCAAACAATGAGCTCGGAGCTGCCTGGTAAGTCAGTGTTGCATGTTTGTATGACAAGCGACGTAGGAGTGGGTGTCATAGTACAATACATAATATAGCAACACATGCCAGGTATATGGCCACACAGGATGCATACTACAGTATGCTATGTTGTGTATGCACACATGTGCAGAGCACATGCAAACACGCAGGTGCATGATGTGACATGCAGAATGCTTACTGTGGCAATAGTAATGGATAATGTGCATACCTTTGTGTCATCCCTATACAGGTACGTCTGGCGTGTCGCAAAGACAAGGGTCTGTCACAGGTAAGTCTGTTGCTAGTAAAAGGCATGATACGGTGTATTGATATTCCCCATGTGTCCAGGTATGACATGCACACCTGGGTGTGCCCCAGTCACGGTATACAGGTCGCACCATCCGGCCACACACACCACCCATGTACAGTAGATCCAACCGTTAGTATAGAGTGGCATGACACCACATAACCCATTGGTGTGTTATGTGCAGTCAGCTATGCATACAATGGTGAAGGTGTTCCACAATGGCTGCATGTGTAGTATGCATTGGTATGCCTCTGCAGTATGAACACAGTACCACATAGCGAGCTGTGATCTGGCCAGAGCACAGGTGTTACCACTGTGACCTATGCCCCTGCATTGGGTGCACATGTTGTGACATGGCACATGACATGTCCCATGCACGTGGATGTCTGTCTGCAACAATGTCACACCATGACATGACCTATGCGACATAGCAGACATCCACAATGTCTGCATAGCCGTAGGGAATGTGACACCTCAGACTAGTACGGTTGTATGTCACATGTGCCACCACAGGGCCATGTGCACGAGGTCCATCACACACAATTGTCGATGACCCAGACAAACAAGGCCATGGGTGATACCTACAGGCATGTTGCCACACAGTACATCCGCAGTGGGTAGTCACCGTTGCACCCTGTCCACACATAGTGGGCTCATCACTGTAGTGGACCCCCTGGACATCCGATGTGGTACACCAGTGAAATGGAATGACTGTCCCAGCCAATAGAGGTGCCACCAATGTCCACCATATACGTGCTGTGCAGCTGAACTGGTTTCCAGACATGGCAATGTAATGCGTCCAGGTCACGCATCGCACAGAAACATACCGGTGTCCTGCTACCGTGCAGTGGCACAGTGCCCGTACTCCACACTGCACAGCTATGTACACAGCTCACACCAACCACACATGCACAGACATCCTTGTTACAGATGCATTGTATTTGTAGACTGTACACATAACACTGCACTGTGACATCCGTAGTGATGTGGTGCATGTGGTGGGACACCATTGACACATGTCCACATGATACCGCACATGTTTGCGGTGTACATGACATAGTGACGGCAGCCATGTGTACAGTTAACTCACCCGTGGCCACACGGTGTATCACGGTGATGCATGCAAACTACCATGAATGTGTGTACTGCATGCCTAGTAACGCACACCTGCCTGTTGTAGTGTGCATTCCAGGGCAGTATGCATACTGCCACTATTAATGTCTGGGCTGCATTCACTGGGCTGTGGTGTGGAATGCTGCATGCCACATGCAATATCACATGCATGATGTGTCTGCATGTGTGTGTGTCCACGTGTGTGTGTCAGCGTGTGTGTGTCTGCATGTGTGTGTGTGTGTGTGTGTGTGTGTGGGGCTGTGTGTGTGTCAGCATGTCTGTAATGTAACTTACGGTATGTCTCTGTATTGACAGGTGCTGTAGGTGCATTCCCCTCCTGCGGTCCATCTGATGCTAGTGTCCCCACAGATACTAGTGGTGATGACCATGTGCATGAGGCACAGGCAGGGTCGTCACAGGCAGACACTGTGCCATTGGAGAACATCACACATACGTCCCTTTCATCCCTGCACACGGTTCAGATGCCGACACATACCGCAACACCATTGCCCACAGATGACGGACAGTCAGCGTCTGTTGGCACCGAGCAGGAATGTGTGGTGGCTGCAGAAGGTGCGGGTACACATGACATTGCCAGTGTAATGACTGGTGGAGTGCCACACAGGCATGTGGCAGGTGCTGCTCGTAGGAGGGGCACTGCTAGACATACACCTGCCGTACAGGGTGCAGCAGCTGGTATAACCAGACGCATGTTCCAGACTGTGATGGCGGCGCAGGCACGTGCCGAACGGCAGAACCAGGAAGGGCAGAGGCTGCAGAGGTCCGCAATCCGTTCCTTAAACGAGAACATCCAGTCATTGGCGAATGCCCAACAGCATCTTGATGTTCTGGATAGGAGATTGGGTGAGATGGCTGGGATCCTTGACCGAGGCATGGCCATCCGTGAGCGTGAGCTGTCCGTGCAGGAACACCTGGTAGGGGTGAGGCATAGGGCACGTGGCCGTGGGCTAGTAACACCACCAAGTACAGGTCAACGTGTGTGCCACCACCCATGCCCACCCACACAGTGCTGGTAGCAGCAGCAGTGCAGCTGCTACTACTCCACACCAGGACACAGCAGGCCACGTGGACGTGGCCCTGGACGGCCCCGGCGTGGACACGTTTCCAGCGGACATGTGTCATCGGAGAGTGGCCACTCTATACCTCCACCCGGTAGTGCCCGTGCGACCCCAGGCAGGCACGGGTCACGCCGCCGCGAGCCGACACAGTGAGTCGTACCACCTGCACTGTACAGTCTGGGGCTGCCATGTATACCCGTGTAGGCATCACAGATGACTGAACTGTGTACACACATACCCACACACAGCAAACACAACTGTAGGGCTCCACCACATCCACATGCATTCTGCACAGTCATGCCCAGTAAATGCACAGGCCCTTACACACACATGATGTCATCCATTGGTACAGCCTATGCCTGTGGCACACATATTGCCCTCTGCATATGATGAAGTCTCTGCCACATAATCGTGAGCTACACCATTGGTGCACGGTTATGCAAACATATTCTGATGCACAGGGTGGACAACATAGTGAGAGGTGTATGTGATACCTGTGTCTGCATAGTATGTGATGTGTATGTTGTGGTGGCTGTGTATGTCAGGTGACAGGTGCGTATGTGATGTGGTTTGTGCACTGACATCATGCAGCAGATATACCATGTAGTGCAGGTGCAGCATTCATTGTTCTGTGTACACAGTATGCGTGTTGGTTACATGTGTAGCACCATATTGGTTCAGTTAACCCGTATGCCACTTATGGTGTACTTGCATGTGCCCACTGGGAGCACTGTTATCAGTTCCCCACGTAGTCGTGGGGTACCCACAGGCACATCTGGCAATAGCAGCATAGCACAGGTACCCGAACCGGCATGGACCCTACATAGGTACATAGGCGCACATGTACATACCAGGCTATGTGCCCTACGGCATGTGTAAACCTAGCAAGACTGTGTGTGGCTGCTAACACCCCTTAGGATGAGGGTACCACATCCATCAGTCTCCTGTCCCCTGTCCAGCACTGACACAGAGATGATGCCTGGTGCATACTCATGATCACACATCCACACGTCATGATTACTCCTGCACAAAGGCAGTCAGGGCCTCTGCTTCACATGGGCTGGCAATCCTCTCCATGTTGTAGGGGGTCTCTGAGCGTTGACCCTGTTCCCCCAGCACGTCCTAGTCATCTTTGTGGTGAGGTGTGTGTAAGTTGCTTCTGTGGCCGTGTTTGCCCGGAGCCTAGGAGGTGGAACTTGTCCATGTCACCCAGGTTGGACATGGCTGTGTATGTCAGGCACAGATCACCACAGAGCAGACGTGCTGGGAAGGTATACAGCCAGAGTCCCCTTGGTCGGGCAGTGTGAGACACATGTCCCAGCACCTTTATCCCCGCCTCGTGGAATGTCTGTGGTCCTTCCGAGTGCTGCAGGTGTCCGGTTAGGTACAGCCCATATGTGCCATTGTACGCAATCATTGCTGTGGTGTGTGATGTGTACAGGGGTACAATGAACACCCGTGATGTGGATGTGATTCCTTCCAGACCAGGTGGCCATGGTGGAATGTCTTCCCACCCACATTGGCATTGTGTGTGTTGACAGAGGTTACTGACAGGTGTGGTACCCATCTCCATGAACACGTCCACCATGTTGAATGGATCACCACCTACATGTTACGTTGGGGCAAACATGTCCTTCACACTGGGTAGGTCTGCACCTTCTCTGGCATGTAGCAACAGGCCATGGCTCTCGCACCTGTTATCCATGTGTATGACGCCCTAGGTGGATGTCTGTGTCAGATGGGGTGGTGGGTATGGTGGCCAGTGTGCAGTCATCTGCATACCTTGTCTGCCACAATCCCCCTATGTTGGCATGCACATTGTAAGGTCGAATGCCGAATGGCATGGGGCCCGGGACGGAGCCCTGTGGGCCTCCACCTGAGACCAGCGTTTAGTCTGACAGGGCACCAGGAACACACACCCTGTGTGGTGTGACCTCCAACCATTCTGAGAACCATCGTGTGACTTATGTCCCCACATGTACGCGTGTGAGCCTTTCCATGAGACCCACGTGGAGTGCATTCTGAACGCTCCCACCAGGGCATGGTAGTGTGTGCAAACCGACCTACCCCCATCAATGGCCTTGGTGACTGCTCCAGACAGGACGAGCAGGTGTGGGAGGCAGCATCTGCCCTTGACTAAGTTGTTGTGGGTATGTTCCGGTATTGGCTGTACACCACTGTTTGTATTCATGGGCACCTGTATGGCCCTCCCCGCAGCTTTGCAGACAAGGCTTGTCAAGCTGATAGGGCGGCAATGTCTGCAGTCCATAACAGCACTACCCTGGCATAGTGGGACCACAGATGCCATATGCCATCCAGCGGGGTCCTAGCCCGTAGTAAGGCTAACATGAGACAGTGGCCTTATGTGTGGGGTGAGGGCCTCAATGAGGTTGGGTAGCACACAGCCAGGGACACCATCAGGGCCCATTGGTGCTGTGTTAACCATCTAACAGATATCAGATTACTCCAGGGCATATGAGATGTTTCGAGGCTAGACTCTGGTGGGATGGATATGTCCCCTCTTGGGGTCCGCTGGTTTGTTGACAATGTCTGTGGGTGCAGTGACCGTTGTACCATTCTGGATCATTTCTGGCCATGTCTGTGCGCTCCCACCCATGTCCCTACCACAGTTGAGGAAGGCCCAATGGTTGTCTCATGTGCCCTCTGCAGTACCACTACCACAAGCGGCCTTGGATGATTGTATGTGTGGCCGTATGTTGACGCTGGTATGAATGGGTGATGGCTTCCCTGGTACTGATAATGCTCCGTCATGTATTAGCTCAAACTGCTGATGTACAGTTTGTCAGTGGCTGTGGTCCACCAGACCATGTGCCTACCTGTGGTGGACAAGGTCCTGATGTTATCATGATCACTTGGTGCAGACATCCCTGTGTGTGCTCAGAGAAGGCATTCGTAAGGGAGTTGGCAGTGCGGCCTGTGTTCACCACTGGCATGGTGGACTTGTAGGGTACCACACCGGTCGTATGATGTCTGTGGTTTGCTGTGAAGAGGTCCTCACTTAGGTCTCCCATGCCAGTGTTGGGTGCAGGATGTGGATTACCAGTGGATACACTATATGGTCTGACATCACCATTGAGGGATGTACATCCTGTGTGGAGCATTTCCTCCCATGTGTGATGGGCAGAACTGGTATACGCCCCCTAGTGGGTATGGTTCAGGGCTGTTTCACAGCGGTCACGTGTAGGACCACCGGGACCTGTGGCGTGGGTGTTGTGTCATGGGTAATGTTCCCAGTCTATGTATGGGTGCTTGACGTCACCCAATACGGTGCTGTTGTGAGAGCATGCACACTCACCAGTGTCCTCAGGATGGCTGTGCAGGTATCCTGGAGTTGGGAGGGTGGTCTGTAGCATGCAACAAACTGTAGGGCGGTCCTACCCATGGTTAATTGCACCTGGATATTCCCCACTGCAACGGCCACGTCTGTGGCATGGCCGGGTTGCTGTTGTGTGGCTGGGCACACACGACGGTCCACATTCTGCCACCCATGCTGTCGCACCATGTGTATGCATGTGTGCTCTGTGCCGAGTCTAAGTGTCTGAGCATGCCCAGTAAGCAGTTGTGTAGATGGACACACAGTACAGTGCACACCGCACCCAACTGCAGTAATACCCCGGGTGCATGCCTGTATCCCTTCGCAACGGCCACGCCTGTGCCATGCCTGGGTTGCGGGTGTGTAGCTGGACACACGACGGTCCACATTCTGCCACCCATGCTGTTGCTCCATGTGTATGCATGTCTGCTCTGTGCCGAGTCTAAGTGTCTGAGCATGCCCAGTAAGCAGCTGTGTAGATTGACACACAGGACAATGCACACCGCACCCGACTGCAGTAATACCCCGGGTGCATGCCTGTGTGCCCTTCACAACAGCCACATCTGTGCCATGGCTGGGATGCTGTTGTGTGGCTGGACACACACGACGGTCCACATTCTGCCACCCATGCTGTTGCTCCATGTGTATGCATGTCTGCTCTGTGCCGAGTCTAAGTGTCTGAGCATGCCCAGTAAGCAGCTGTGTAGATTGACACACAGGACAGTGCACCATGCCCGACTGCGTTGATACCCCGTGAGCATGTCTGTCTCCCCTTCGCAACTGCTAGGTGTGGGAGGCATGGCCAGTACACCCGCCGGGGGTACACACGACAGTCGTCACTGATGTCTGCAACTGGGCGTGTAGCCATGGCCAATGGCATCCTGTATAGCCATGGTGACCATCCAGGTGACACATATGTGGCTGTCATGCCACATTGGCTGCCTACATCCTGCACGACGGATGCCCTCCCATAGGGTAAAGTGTCATGTGGTGCATCCCGTATTCCTGTCGTGATGTACTGACCACTAGTTATGTGGTATTCCCGACTGCAGCACTAACGTGTTACTGTACGGCCACCTTGGGATGGTAACAGGCTGCGTGACTGCGCACTCTGTCTTCATTCCCTATCGGACGCATTGCCTCTGCAGATGATACCACCCACCTAGGGGTATGCCTCCTGATAGTGTTGTGCTCAGTAATCCCGTTAGCGCGTTCTGTAAATGCTTCATGCTGTAGTGAGTTCATGTAGGTAGGCGTAGGTTCGGCCCTTGTGTGTGTGTGTGTGTGTGTGTGTGTGTGTGTGTGTGTGTGTGTGTGTGTGTTTCCAGCTGCCTCTGCAGATGAATTAGCTTTAGACGCCCGACACATACCTCGGCTATTGCCAGCTATTGTCTTACAAGTGATGTCACCCGCCTAGAAGTATGCCTCTGACAGCGCTGTGCTCAGTAAACTCGTAGCTGCTCTGTAAATGCTTCATACTGTAGTGAAATCATGTAGATAGGCGAGGTTCGACTCCCGGCCCTTCCGTGTGTGTGTGTGTTTCCAGCTGCCTCTGCAGATGAACTAGCTTTTATACGCTCCGCAACACATACATCGGCTATTGCGGGCTATTGTCTTACGAGTGATGTCACCCGCCTAGAAGTATGCCTCTGACAGCGCTGTGCTCAGTAAACTCGGTAGCGTGTTCTGTAAATGCTTTATACTGTAGTGAAATCATGTAGATAGGCGTAGGTTCGACTCCCGGCCCTTCCGTGTGTGTGTGTTTCCAGCTGCCTCTGCAGATGAACTAGCTTTTAGACGCTCCGCAACACATACATCGGCTATTGCCGGCTATTGTCTTACGAGTGATGTCACCCGCCTACAAGTATGCCTCTGACAGCGCTGTGCTCAGTAAACTCGGTAGCGCGTTCTGTAAATGCTTCATACTGTAGTGAAATCATGTAGATAGGCGTAGGTTCGACTCCCGGCCCTTCCGTGTGTGTGTGTGTGTGTTTCCAACTGCCTCTGCAGATGAACTAGCTTTTAGACGCTCCGCAACACATACATCGGCTATTGCCGGCTATTGTCTTACGAGTGATGTCACCCGCCTAGAAGTATGCCTCTGACAGCGCTGTGCTCAGTAAACTCGGTAGCGCGTTCTGTAAATGCTTCATACTGTAGTGAAATCATGTAGATAGGCGTAGGTTCGACTCCCAGCCCCTCCGTGTGTGTTTCCAGCTGCCTCTGCAGATGAATTAGCTTTTAGACGCTCCGCAACACATACATCGGCTATTGCCGGCTATTGTCTTACGAGTGATGTCACCCGCCTAGAAGTATGCCTCTGACAGCGCTGTGCTCAGTAAACTCGGTAGCGTTCTGTAAATGCTTCATACTGTAGTGAAAGCATGTAGATAGGCGAGGTTTGACTCTCGCCCTTCCGGTGTGTGTGTGTTTCCAGCTGCCTCTGCAGATGAACTAGCTTTAGACGCCCAACACATACATCGGCTATTGCCGGCTATTGTCTTACGAGTGATGTCACCCGCCTAAGTATGCCTCTGACAGCGCTTGTGCTCAGTAAACTCAGTAGCGCGTTCTGTAAATGCTTCATACTGTAGTGAAATCATGTAGATAGGCGTAGGTTCAACTCCCGGCCCTTCCGTGTGTGTGTGTTTCCAGCTGCCTCTGCAGATGAACTAGCTTTTAGACGCTCCGCAACACAAACATCGGCTATTGCCGGCTATTGTCTTACGAGTGATGTCATCCACCTACAAGTATGCCTCTGACAGCACTGTGCTCAGTAAACTCGGTAGCGCGTTTTGTAAATGCTTCATACTGTAGTGAAATCATGTAGATAGGCGTAGGTTCGACTCCTGGCCCTTCCGTGTGTGTGTGTGTGTTTCCAGCTGCCTCTGCAGATGGACTAGCTTTTAGACACTCCGCAACACATACATCGGCTATTGCCGGCTATTGTCTTACGAGTGATGTCACCCGCCTAGAAGTATGCCTCTGACAGCACTGTGCTCAGTAAACTCTGTAGCGCATTCTGTAAATGCTTCATACTGTAATGAAATCATGTAGATAGGCGTAGGTTCGACTCCCAGCCCTTCCGTGTGTGTGTTTCCAGCTGCCTCTGCAGATGAACTAGCTTTTATACGCTCCGCAACACATACATCGGCTATTGCTGGCTATTGTCTTACGAGTGATGTCACCCGCCTAGAAGTATGCCTCTGACAGCGCTGTGCTCAGTAAACTCGGTAGCGCATTCTGTAAATGCTTCATACTGTAGTGAAATCATGTAGATAGGCGTAGGTTCGACTCCCGGCCCTTCCGTGTGTGTGTGTGTGTGTGTGTGTGTTTCCAGCTGCCTCTGCAGATGAACTAGCTTTTAGACGCTCCGCAACACATACATCGGCTATTGTCGGCTATTGTCTTACGAGTGATGTCACCCGCCTAGAAGTATGCCTCTGACAGCGCTGTGCTCAGTAAACTCGGTAGCGCGTTCTGTAAATGCTTCATACTGTAGTGAAATCATGTAGATAGGCGTAGGTTTGACTCCCGGCCCTTCCGTGTGTGTGTGTTTCCAGCTGCCTCTGCAGATGAACTAGCTTTTAGACGCTCCGCAACACATACATCGGCTATTGCCGACTATTGTCTTACGAGTGATGTCACCCACCTACAAGTATGCCTCTGACAGCACTGTGCTCAGTAAACTCGGTAGCGCGTTCTGTAAATGCTTCATACTGTAGTGAAATCATGTAGATAGGCATAGGTTCGACTCCCGGCCCTTCCGTGTGTGTGTGTGTTTCCAGCTGCCTCTGCAGATGGACTAGCTTTTAGACGCTCCGCAACACATACATCGGCTATTGCCGGCTATTGTCTTACGAGTGATGTCACCCGCCTAGAAGTATGCCTCTGACAGCACTGTGCTCAGTAAACTCTGTAGCGCGTTCTGTAAATGCTTCATACTGTAGTGAAATCATGTAGATAGGCATAGGTTCGACTCCCGGCCCTTCCCTGTGTGCGTGTGTTTCCAGCTGCTTCTGCAGATGAACATGCTTTTAGACGCTTCGCAACACATACCTTGGCTATTGCCAGCTATTCTCTTACGGGTGATGTCAGCTGCCTAGAAGTATGCCTCTGACAGCGCTGTGCTCAGTAAACTCGGTCGCGTGTTCTGTAAATGCTTCATGCTGTAGTGAGTTCATGTAGATAGGCGTAGGTTCGACTCCTGGCCCTTCCCTGTGTGTGTGTGTGTTTCCAGCTGCCTCTGCAGATGATCAGGCTTTTAGATGCTTCGCAACACAAACCTTGACTATCAGCGGCCATTCCTTTACGGATGTTGTCACCCACCTGTACACGTGCCTCTGATGGTGGTGTGCTTGGTGGCCCACGTAGCGCATTCCATACCTGTGTCATACGTTTGTGCATTTGGGTATGTGGGGGTGTGGTCAATCACCATGCCTGCCACATGTGTGTGTGTCCATGCTCCCAGATGCATGGGTTCATACGGTATTGCCTTGTGTTTTAAGCCGAACACTCATATCCTGCCGCCATCCCTGTGTTTGTGGATGGTGGTACGCAGCTCGTGTACTGCATGTGTGCCTGTTGTGGTCGGTGACCGCCATAGCGTGTTCTCCACGTGCACCATGCTATGGTGTGGTGGGGTGATGCTGTGTACATTACACTCCTGGGGCCTGCAACATGTGTCCGTCTGTATCTCTGACATTGTATATCTATGTACCTATGTTGTGCCCGTACTGCTGCTCTAGCATGGACGGCTGTCTTTCCCATGTATCGCATATTTGCACGGCTGACACATATAACTGTGGTACGTTGCATATCCACTCATTGTCCATGCACTGTCCGTATTCCAGAACACCGTAAGGACATCTGCTGGATATCGTGGCAGACAGCTATCCTTGCTGACCTGACAGTGTACCTGTACACGCCATACACCTCGTGTGTACTTGCCTAGTTATGGTGTATGGCGTCTACCTGTGCTGTATGCATGGCCGTGTGTGTGTCCCGCTACAGCCATCTGTGCAGGTGTCGCCACTATGGGTAATCCCTGTGGACCGCTGTTTCATGTACACGTCTGCACATACCTGCAGACTGTACTACCCCTCCTACGGCAGCGGACTTAGATCGACTGCTGCCCTAGGCTGTAGGGCCCCATGGCACTCACCACCACAGCACATGGTGCCCCCATCTTGGTATATCCACATGACACACCTACTAGACAGGTGGCCCCACTAGTACGGTGCCCTGGGCAGCCGCAGGATTGCCGTATGCCTACGGCCGGATATGGGCACATCACAAGGCATACATCTACATTCGGTGTTGTACGACGTCCAGGTTATAATACCAGAGGGGGGACCTCATCAGCTATGCTATAGAATGCGGATCTAGTTGGATTAGTAGGTGGAGGGTTGGCCACACACCAGGGCTGACCGATGGAACACTGATGAGGCCTCTTTTGAGAGGTAGGTGGAGCAAGCCCCCGTAACGGGAATGTAGTTCAGGTACAGATGTAGGGTTAGCACACATTTGTCCACTCGTTCAGGTCTGTACCGCTGTATTACAGTGATATGCTATGCATATCTTCCATATACAGTGTTAAATCTTCGATTGATGAGTATTCGGCATAGTACAATATCATATGATACATGTGTTAATAGGATGCCTTCCGAGATGTTAACATATGTGTGTGTGGTTAACATTGAGTCTGTGCTTTCTATGCTGTGGTTACCTGTTCATTGTTTGCACAGAAAGTAACACATGGAAGTGTAAGGGGGGATATATAAAGCCTGGACACCTCTATGTTATGTGTAAGTCTCACGGAGCTTACGGGTGATAGCGCTTACATGTCTATGGAGTAACCTTTGGATACCACATGTGACCTATCGTGGGACTAAATGTCTACGTTGACTGTTTCATCTACCTATGTGTGTCTTGGTTTGTGTGCCATAAGGTGCCAGCGGGTCTTTGATGTTGATTAGGTGTATTCCATGGTCAATTGACATTAATCCTATCAATTCACTGAAGGATGTTCTTCATTGGTGGGAACGCCATAGTTTGACCATCGTATGGCTTTCCTAGCTGACGTTGATATTGTGCCATTGGTATGTGTTCCACAGGTCACCCATCTGTTCTGCGGTATGGGAGCGTGTAATCCCCCTTTCGGTGCTGGCAGATTGAGTGCTGTGTACGCCGGTATTCGCACAGCGGTCTGGTATTGTATGGGGTGTGTCTACTGTTGTCCATATCTGTATTTCCTGACTTATGCCTCACTGCAGCTGTGTGGTTACACCAGGTTCGCGGTTACGGGTGCCATCGTGGTCCTACGCTTGTCCATCCCTACCGATTGTCTACTGGACACAGGTATGGAGCAGTACACATTTCACACCTGCATTCAGCATTAGCCGGTGGATGCTTTGCACTATCAGTGGGGAGTAAGGCGTTGCTACTCCCACATCCTCCCACGGTCCGGGACAACGACATTATCTGCCAAACAACACCGATCCACGCTTCTGCATACCCACGATCCCATGGCTGCAACCTCGACAGTACCCGTTGCATCCTCCATAAATGCGGAATGGGATGACGCACATCTATGTACTGGTCAATCTGGGATTCCTGTGCATATCACCTGCATTTCATGGACAGTTGTCATCAACCTTGAACATGCTGGTGGTGCATATATGTAGCTGTGAGTCACGCTGTCACTTCATCGGGTCTCCCGCTTGGCAGGTTGACATTATGCACGGATAAATCTTTGGGTCCTACAATGGACACCAGTGTGCATATGTAGAGTGTAGAACATATTGGACTGTGTCCATCTGGCTAGTGTTTGACTGCCGCTTGCATGTCCAGCAATCACGGATGTCCAGTACCCATATTATGTAGTGCTACGCGAAACCGGGTTTACCGCCACAGAACCCAAATGGTGTAATTCCAATGATGCAGGCTAACAATTGCTTTAACTAATCCGCAGATATCCCATTGGGACATTCCGCCTCTGTATTGTCACATTAACACGAAGAAACCATGTAGATCCTATTGATTCATTCAAGGATGTTCTTTATATGTGCGTACGCCATAGCTTAAAACATCCTATAACCTTACTAGTTTACGCTGTTGGTGTGCCATTAGTATGTGTTCCGTGAGGTCACCCATTTGTTGTGGTATGGAAGCGGTGATCACCATTCTGTCGCTGGCAGATTGAGTGCTGTGCACGCCGGTATTCGCATCAGCGGTCTGACTCTTGTGTGGAGTGTCTACTGTAGTCCCTATCTGTATTCCCTGCGTTATGCCATACTACAGCTGTGTGATTCCACCAGGTTTGCTGTTATGGGTGCCATCTTGTGATGCGTTTGTCCATCCTTGGGAAATGCCTACTGGACACTGGTGTAGGGCTGTACCCATTTCACAGCTGCATGTAGCATTCTCCGGTGTATGATTGTCATTATTGGTGGGGGGTAAGGCATGTTCTGTACCCACATCCCTCATACCCACAATCCCATGGCTGCAACCCTTGACAGTACCCATTGCAAATCCTCCATGTGTGCGGGAATGGGATGTGGACGCACATCTATGGACACGACAATCTGGGGATTTCTGTGCATATGTCCCGCATTTCATGGACAGTTGTCATCAACCTTGAACACGCTGGTGGTGCATATATGTAGCTGTGCCGTAGTCACGGCTGTAGTATCATCTTGGTCTCCGATGGCAGTTGGCATTGCAAATGGATAAATTTTTGGGTCCTACAATGGACACAAATGTGCATATGTAAAATGTAGAACATGTTGGACTGTGTCCATCCGGCCAGTGGTTGTGACCGCTGCTGTATGTTCCCCAATCGCGGATGTGTTTGACTACACATATTATGTTGTGCTACGAAACCCATGTTCTACTACGATTAACCCAAATGGTATTGATGTAATGCTGCAGGTTGGCAACTGCTTTAAGTAATCCTCAGAAGGCCCAGTAGGACATATACGCCACTGTATTGTCAATATAACACAGCCAGAACATGTATACCCTATTTATTCATTGAAGGATGTTCTTTATATGCGGGAACGCCAGTGTTGAAACATCCTATGACCTTCCTAGTTGAAGTTGTTAGTGTTCCATTAGTATGTGTTCCACAGGTCGCCCATTTGTTCGCAGTATGGAAGCGAGTGATCCCCATGTTGTTGCTGGCAGATCGAGTGCTGTGTACGCCCAAATGTTCGCCGCGACGCGTCTGACTTTGCATGGGAGTAAGACACAAATGAAAGCAAAACTAATATTATAAAGTAAAAGCGTTGTTGATTCACGGAACAAAATTTTATTAAACACAAAGAACTGGCTGTTTCACTGCGGGTTTCTTCAGAGTTCAACTCTGAAGAAACCCACGTGGAGGTGGGTAAGCCAGTTCTTGTGTTTAATAAATGGTTTTTGTTCCGGATCCAAGCAGCGTCTTACTTACTTTATTTTATTTGTTGTATAGAGTGTCTACTGTAGTCCCTATCTGTATTTCCTGTGTTATGCCTTACAGCAGCTGTGTAATTCCACCAGGTTTCCAGTTATAGGTGCCATCTTGTTCGTACACTTGTCCATCCATGGGAATTGCCTACTGGACACTGATATAGGGCTGCACACATTTCACACCTGCTTTTAGCATTATCCGGTGGATGCTTTGCATCATTAGTGGGGAGTAAGGCACGTGCTATACCCACATCCTTCCCACGGGGCGGGACAACGGATTATCTGCCAAACAACACCGAGCCCCATTTTGCATACCCAGGACCCCATGGCTCTGCAACCTCCACGGTACCCATTACACATCCTTCATGTGTACGGGACTGGGATGTGGGCCGACTTCTATGACCCACAATCTGGGGGTTTCTGTTCATATGTCCTGCATTTCATGGACAGTTGTCATCAACCTTAAACACGCTGGTGGTGCATATGTCTAGCTGTGCCGTAGTCACGGCTGTCACTTCCTGGGTCGATCGCAGCTGGTTGATATTGCGAATGGATCAATTTTGAGTCCTACAATGGACACCGATGTGCATATGTAAAGTGTGGGAACATGTTGGACTGTCACCATCTGGCCAGTGGTTTTGACTGCTGCTGTATGTTCCCAATCATGGATGTCTGTTTGACTACCCATATTATGTATTACTTGGCCTATCTATATCCACGTGCCAGTAAGCGAAATACAGCAAACCTTGAGTCCTGGTCATCTTCATAAAAGACATTATTGAACATATATCAGCCAAAACAGACAATGACAGAAACGATACACTCCACAGTCAAAATATACTGAGCTCTTTCACCCACTAACATGGGGCATCGCCGAGTACTGAAATACATTAGATAGTCGCCCTTATACACTTCCTTCAGAGTCAGTTTAAAGTCAATTAATCAATAAAACCTGCTCATAGTTAAGTGGACAGTGCTCCAAGTCTTGATGATAACTTGACATACAATCGTCAGTATTGCATACATTACTTAATGAAACAATAATACAACAACAATGTGTTAATATAACTACAATATTGGTCAATACAATCAGTATATTGAAACATAGTTGATAATTGTTGTGAGTAAACCTTTAGAATGTGTGTGTTGATCATGATATTGTATATCAATGTGTATAATTGTTGCATTACGATTCCAAAGCATGGAATCAATAAGTACAATTAAAGCATAGTTTGTATAAATAGGAATGTAAATGAGTCACAATATTTACATATGAATATGACTGTATTATAACTATATCAATATGAAATGGAATAAACTGTAGTTGTTTACATCTTTGTTTTCAAGTGACAAATTTATAATGTCCACATGCCATATACTGGAGCCGTCAGACTGCTGTGTGTAGATATATACACATGTGAACCCCTCGTTTCATACCTTTCTTTGTTACTGTCTGTAGGATACCTTGCCGCAAACATCATTACCATGCCATACCTTTCCACTGTACAGGTTCTGGCATGGTGTCGCAGCTGGTTGGCCTCTAATCTTGCTGTGTGTTACATTGACCAGTGTCTATCTGGCAATTAAAGCTGGCGGTCATGTGTGACCTTCTTGCTACTTTAGGGACTTGATCCCATAATTGTGGCCGTGCTTCCACTGGCCATATATCTGTCTGTCGTCTGGGATCTATGTAGTAACCAGTCCTTTCAGGACACTTTCTATTGTTGTTCTTCTTTGGTTACATATATGAGTACTTTGGTATGTTGTGCTATTATTGTGTGTGGAGCATTTCTCCCACACCCGGGCCTCTGCTGACACTGGACATATATCCAGCTAGCCTAGCCGGTCAACAACAAGTGTGCTGAGCCATGACTTAATTCGCAACTGCATGGGGCACCTTCTGGAAACCAAGTGGGTCGGGTTACTGATGCATAACGTCATCCCAATCCATACTACTGACACATCGTTATTCTATCCACATCTCTATGTTTGCTGCCTCATCACACGTGCGCTGCAGTGTTTCTCCATTTCTAATGGTACTTTTACATGGCATTGCCCGATCTACACTTTCCAGAGACTGACATTTGCCATGAGACATGTCTGGTTGATGGAGGACATCCTTAACCTTCCCTGCTTTGGAGTGGATCTCACACGCACTTTACGCGCTATCACCCCAGACATTTTCCTAATTATTAAGGTTCCAGCGGCAGGCGCCTATTTTCTCATATCATACATTCTGTTTACATATGTTTACTGTTGGGTCTGTAATGGTTCACGTATGGTCTGTGTTAGTTGTGACCATTCCGGTAACATATCTCTACAGTCCGGTTGTAGCGTACGGCAGAATGCGCCACACTTACCTTATACATGCCAACAGTCTTTTTGCAGCATTGGATGGCATTACGCATTAATGTCACATTTATATGTTCCATAGTGAATTCAAGCGAGGACTGCATTCACGTTGCTGTCAAGTTACTGTGACCACTACCACGTTTAGCTGTTCCGGGTCTCATTAATATGCATACCCATGGTACTTAGCTATGCCATTTATATCCCCTCCCCCACCCCCGCGACTTCACGCATCGCCGTCTGGGCATCCCATTCTCCTGCTGGGAAGAGGTGCGGTAACTACATGCTAAACATTCCTTATTCACCTCCTCGCTCATGGCCCAGGATGCATATGTAGCGTCGCGACCGCTTGAAGGATGTTCCAGATCACAGGGGCTTATATCCCCTCGCCACTAGGCGCTTCGGATTGTCAGGGTGTTCCTGGCAGGTGTGCTTTGGGTTTTGGTCTTGTCCGCTTCCAGCTGTAACTGAGAACCTGCCCCTGACCGGCAATATGCAGATATTAGATGAGTCACATGGGCGCGGTTTGTCCGCGTACCATGATACCATGTCCCCCATTATTCCTAACCGTAGCACTGCTTGGCCGGGCGTATTACTGTTGCTAGATCTTGTTATATTAATTTGCACACGGTCTGGTGAGCGGACTATTTCCATTACTAACCTCGAGTATTTATAACTCTGTCTCGCCATATTACATGGGTTTAACATTGCGTGATGGCTTTCACTGGAGCCACGGACATGTCAAAGATTACTAGTTTGGTGCCAGATCCCGGCTCTGCTACTAACACATTTAACATGGTGAACAGGTTGAACGAAAAAGCTCAGCAATGGGGACGCCGGGCCTCCTCGTAGCTGTTTAGTATTGAATGCTATGTTGACTTTGTTTCCTGGATTGCGATTTACATTGTGTCAACATTGGTAACGGACATCTCTCACGCAGCACGCCGTCGGCGGGTGCCGTATGTCTGCATTTGGGCGGCGGACAGGCATTATGCTGTGCCATTATGTCTGGGAATATATGGTTTCTTCCATAGATGATGATATGGCATACTGTAACAGCAATGACTCAGCGTCTGGGTGTGGGTACTGCTGTATTTACTTCCACGGCAAGAAGGTGGCGCCTTAGGTCACAGTGATTGCCCTAGGGCGGAAGCATACTCCATGATGCCACCGCCCATACCCGCTAACTCCCCGATCCTGGTCTACCTGACCGAATAAAGGCTTGAAAGGTGCCTTGAGTAGAGCCGGCGCCTAGGAGGCTACCTAGTTGCCCTATGATAAGGCCGCATATGTGTGGCCAATGGTCCTCGAAGCGTCCCGGACTCGAAACGCACCTCCTCTGCCGTGAGTATATCCCGCATTACCCACATCCAAGGGCGTGGTTTATTGCTATGATATTCCACACCTGTGTTTGGACAACCTACAATAGCTTCCTGCTGTTGGCTGTGCTTCGTGTGTGGTGCGGTTACCATACATATGCACCCACCACCTTTCTCAAAAGCTCTAATTTACACATCTGAACACTACTGTGGTCTCCACTTTGAGGCCGCTAGACAGTAGTAAGCTTATTACTCAAACCGGCGAATTATGTACATAATGCCTTCGCACCAGCACTACAGGACTGCATGAGTCAAAGCGCAATCCCACTTACAAAACTGAGAGACTCTTTATGCCAAAGCCAACCATCCAGTCTGGTGGACCCCAGCCATGAACAAGCTCTGGGAAGAGCGACTGGGAGGTAGCTACTACAGAGATAGGAGTGGAATAGCCTTGAAGGTAAGACACCGCTTTTGCTCATTGTGAAAACCTACAGGCTGTCAGGAAATCATCCAGGGAAATTCAACAGAGGAATCAACAAGAACTCGACAGCAGACAATCATAAGGCCTTCTTTAGCTATATTGAACACCTGGGAGGACACTCCTCAGATATGCTCACACTGTGTAGTTCAGGAATGATGTGAGGGTTGACTGAACCTACACACATTGCCAACATAATGAATGGCAGGTTCCGGTGCTAACTTCTCCCCCCCTCACCCCATGGAGAGATATCACCTATGAGAAGGATTAGCAGATACTGGAACTTCGTAGACACACAGGTGTGAAATGCTCTCTCCAAGGCAGTAAACACAGCATCCATGGGACCAGATGGTGCATCCCAGCTGTGGCCTCCATGAACCCATTGTGAAATTAAAACCCACAAAGTTAGGACAGCTGTTTAACAGCTAGGCCTCCACCTCCAGGATACGCATCTATGATAGTAGCACAGAGCAGCTGTAGTCCCACTTCACATGGATGGGTGCATTCACTGACCCTGGTAATTACCATCCCATTGGCTTCTGGACAAGCCTTATCTACTGCAAAACCATGGGAAAAGGATCATGATGGTTGATCCTAGCCACATATTGACATAGGGGACTTGCATACTCTGGATCCAAATCCCAGTTTTAAGCTTGGTCAAATACAAATCATGCCTTTAAAATGTAATACGACACTGCAGGGATCAGTCACCAAGGCCATTGATATGAGGCAAAGCAGTCCATACAGAGACCTACCGGCATTCAGTAAAGGCCTTCAGCACAATACCACCTCAGGTATCATTGATAAACCCGTCTGCTTGATTGTAAAGCCATGCCATGAGAGGGTTGCCAGAGCTGGCTAAGTGACAGAACCCACCACGAGATGTAGTTGCTGGCGCTTCATGTCATACTGCACAGCCAGTCTACAGGTGTTGTTGTCCGCAGAGACTCAGTCCTGGGTCCACTATTTTTCCGCATCTACATTTCATAAGTACAAAGCAAAACACAGGGGTTATGGCTGACAATGTTTGCAGCAGATGACTGCAAACGAGTGCCATGGTGGACACACATCCTGACACAGATATCCTTCAGAAGGGCCTCCTACAACTATGGATAGCACTGGTGCCAGAGACATGGCTCACAGCTACATTGTGCAGCCGAAATGCATTGTCATAACCCTTGAGGAAAGAATGAGAGTTACCCCAAGGCTTCCACCATTTAGGTGGCAATCCACTGAGTTAACAGAGGGTGTTACACCAGGATCTAGGGACCTATGTTGTGGCTTTAACCGTTTTATTCCGTTTTTGACACACACATTGCTAGCGGTAGTTGAATAGACCTTTCTACATTGGCCACCTGATCACAGCAGAGGCATTCCACATCTACATCAGGAGTGTCATTGTCCCCTTATACTCATCACTCGGTACACCTATGAACCCAGTACAATGTCCGTTCAGAAATGCCCTGACCCGGACACCTGCAGCAGCTGGAAAGTGCCCGACAGTTCATCCTGAAAGCGGATGCAGGGTCTCAGGAATATGTGTTATGCTGACCAACTGAAAGGGTTCCATCCCTTATTCCGGTCGTGATACCGCTTCCACTTAGGAAGTGACTCTGTACTCTGGCGTCCAAGGCCAGGTCGAACCGGATTTGATGGCTATGCGCTTCACCTAAAAAGTCTAGATCCCTCAGAATCACAAGGGCTAAAGGTGACGCATAATTTTGCACTTGGCACTGTCATTAATAGGAAGCGATGCTGGTGGGACACATTCATCACCCAGACACTCCTTATGCTGTGGAACAACATCCCAGTACATGAGACAGACACCTGGCTGGCCTTGTTTGAAGTATTTTTGACAAGGATGTCTGAATTGCTTTCTTATTCAACTAACCTTACAAATAGATATTTACTTTTGCCACATTTTTTAATCTTTACATTCCATTGATATATTTTTGCATTGGTCATATTCATGATGTTTATCTCTCTATATATATTAGGGTTCATTTTATATTACTAGGTGCTCTCTACTTCTATTAATATAATGGCACAATCCTAAGAACATACATATGTAATATAGCATTATACACTCAGACACTTGGAAAACAGTATGTTGGGTCTTCTTTTCATTATTAAACATAGTATTATTTTCAAGTGGAATAATGTAGATGTTGAAACAATGTCTGATTTACTCACTGTATTGCAATCTGTAACCCGAGTAGACTTTTTAACTTGTTGTTTGCCTTTAAGGCATTTAATTAATACTTAGCACATCTTTTATTTACTGCCCAATTAGGAGTTGTTAAAATGTAGTGAATTGAACTGCATTGTATGTATTCTGGAAGAAGTCTGCTTTATGAAGCGAGCTGAAAGCGCTTCACAATAAAACTATAGTGACTGCATGATAATTCCTGGTGGGCTCTGGGTGGTCACCGGGCCGCGTTTCTCCCAGTACCTCATTTTGCTTGGACTTTCTCATCTGGGTCTCTCTGGCCCCATTTTGTATGGGAAATGTCAGGAGGGTGTGGTCTATGTGTATTACCTGTGTAATGCCTTTTACTCCACGACAGTGTAATTCCACGGGTTTTGCAGTTAGGGGGGCGCGCATTCTTGTTCCATCACGCTTGTCCGCATCCATGTGGAGTGCCTACTGGACAGTGGTATAGGGCTGTACATTACATTCATGCCTGCATTTAGCATTCTCGGTGGATGCTTTGCATTACGCGGTAGGGAAGTAAGGCAGGTACTCACGCCCCACATCCCCTCACACGGGCAGGACAAGCGGATTATCAGCCAGACAACACAGAGCCCCCATTTCTGCATACCCAAAATCCCAAGGCTGCAACCTTCTCGACAGAACCCATTACACATCCCCAACTTCATGCGTGCGGGACTGGGATGGGCGCACATCTTATGGACCGCGTCGATCCTGGGCCAATTTCTGTTCCTATGTCCTGCATTTCATGGACTCTTGTCAGCAACCTTAAACACGCTGGTGGTGTTGCATATGTCTAACTGTGCCGTGATAGTCACGGCTATGTCATCGCCTGCTATTCGGACACGGCGGAGTGAGTTCTGTGGAGAATGTATTTTGGGTCACTTCTGGATGGACACCAATGTGCATATGTCTGAAATTTGATTGTTTGCTGGACTATGTCCAACTGGCCTGTGCTTTTCACTGCTGCTGTATGTTCCCCAATGTGTGGATGTCTGTTTGACTACCACCATTCTCACGTGGTGCTTTCACAGTAACCAGGTGATTTAATTACTGTGAACAAAATGTTATACATCCAAAGATGCTAGTTGGCAACTTGCTTCAGAATAAACTTCTCAGACATCCTGACGGGACATATCCATTCGCTGCCTTCTTTCCAACATAACACCACACGGGAACATGTTGGTCACCTATGTATTCATTTAACCATGTTGTCTTCTATATAGGTGTCATGGGAGCATACATAGTTTACATATCCTGCACTTGACGTTGTGGGTGTGCCATTAGTAGCATGTGTGTGTTCCACCCAGGTCGCACATCTGTTCTGCTGTAGTGTGGTGCTCCTCATTCTGTTGCTGGCAGATTGAGTGCAGCATACGCAATGTGTTATAACGGCCTGTGCAACTTTGTATGTGGAATGTCAACTGTACTCCCTATATATATTCTCTGTGTTGGTGCCTATACAGCTGCTGTAATTTCCCCGGGTTTACAGTTGTAGGTGCCATCTTGGTCAGACGCTCGGCAGCCATCCATGAGAATTGCCCTACTGGACACTGAAGTATAGGGGCTGTACACATTTCACACACCACCTGCATTTCAGGGCATTCTCTCCGGTGGATGGTTTGCATTATTAGTGGAGGCTAAGGCAGGTGCTACGCGAGACATCCTTCTCACGGGGCGGGACAAAGGTTACCTTGGCGTAAACAACACTGAGCCCAGTTTTTACATACCCAGGATCCCTGGCTCGCAACAGCCCACAGTGCCCGTGCACATCCTTCTCATGTGTCACCGGGACTGTGATGTGGAGCGCACTTCTATGGACCCAGTACTTTGGGCATTTCTGTGCATATGTGCTGCAGGCTGCATGGACAGCTATCATCAGCATTAACTGCACGCTTTTGCGGTGCATATGTACAGCTGTGACGGTCGCGGCAATGGAGTTCACATAGGTGATGATGGAAGCGGGCACGCCTGCCTTTGGTAAAAATTTTGGGTCTACAATGGACACCACTGTGTGCATATGTAAAGTGTAGAAGCTTGTCGGACTGTGTCCTTGTGACCAGTGGGACACGACTGATGCTGTGTGTGTGTTCAACAATCGCCCGGATGTCTGCTAGGCACTACCCATTCTAATGTGGTGCTACGTGATTCTCACAGGTGATTTTAAAGCCACTGTGACAAATGTTATACATCCAAGGTATGCTGGGTTAGCAACTGCTGGAGCTAAACCTCCTGGGCATCCCAATAGGACCCATCCATCCACGTTGTATTTTCAACATAACACCACGGAACATGTTGATCACCTATGTATATTCATTTAACCATGTTGTTGTCTTCATAGATGCGAGGCGCCTATAGTTTGGCATATATCCTACTTGTGACGTTGTGGGTGGCACCATTGGTATATGTTCCACAGGCTCTGCATCTGTTCCGGCTGTATGGTGGCGGGAGCTCCTCATTCTACTGTTGCTTCCAGCATGATTAACAATTGCTGTGTATCGCGCCAGTGTTATGCAACGGCCGTCCAACTTTTATATGCCGGAATGTCAACTGTACTCCCTATGTATTTCCTGTGTTATGCCTTTACCGCTGACTGTGTAATTCTCACTTGGTTTGCAGTTGTGGGTACCATCTTGGCCATGCGCTTTGTCCATCCGCTGAAAATTACCCTGCACAGACACACAACCTTATAGGCTGTTACACATTTCACACCTGCATTTAACGCATTCTCCGGTGGATGGTTTGCATTATTAGTGTAACGAGTAGGTGTGAGCAGGTGCTGGCGCACATCCTCCCACGAGGCGGACAAAGGATTTTCTGCTGAGCAACACCGAGCCCAGTTTCTACATACCTGCGGATCCCCTTGACTGCAGCATCAGCGCCGACTGAAGTACCCATTACACATCCTTGTATGTGCGGGACGGCTTCGCTGATGTGGACGCACTTCTATGGACCCGTACTTCTGACATTTCTGTGCATGTGTGCTGCATTTCATGGACAGGCATCGTCAGCATTGAAGGCATGCTTGCGCTTACATATGTGTAGGTGTGGCGTGTGGTCCGCGACAATGAGTTCACGCGTGGTGATGGCTGAAGCCTGGCAGAGCATTCCATGAAGTACAATTCGGGTCCTGAAGAACGGGACACCACTGTGTGCATATCGCCAAGTGTAGAGCTTGTCAGACTGTATCCTTGGTGGCCAGTGGGTTTGACTTAGTACTGTGTGTTTCCAATAACGTATTGGATGTCTGCTTGACTAACACCATACTGTACATAGGTGCTACAGGAACCATGTTTTCTCCGAGACCAGGAGCCAGTGGTGTACATCCACTGCCGTGCAGTTAACAACCGCTGTTACCCTAATTAACTCCCAAAGAGGGCTGAGTTCAGGAGGGCTATCGCCACTTTATTGTCAAAGACAACACCTCCAGACCTGGTGCATCACTGCAGGAACTTTAGCCTTGATGCTACCGGCCATTTCCAATTGTAATTAGCAGACCACGCGGTCAATACATGTTGCATAATAATACATATTGTCATTGCCAGCTGTAATCTATATTATTTGGACATATTAAGCCAACTGGTAATGGCATCAGCTGTTGCTGCTGAGTATTTTGCGGAGGTTTACATAACATTATTGCTTACTCAAGCGGCAGCTTTCCCAGATTCTCTACGCACTACTGTGGTGCTGCTTTTTAAGGACCCTTGAGCCAGTGGTGGGCAGTACTGCAGCCACTGCATCACTAACATATGCTGCACTACTGGTACCCACCACGGACTGCATGAACCAGAGCATTCCATACCCAACTGTGGTTCATTGTGACGCAATGCCAAGCATCCAGAGTGTAGGTGCCCCAGCCATACACAGGCTGTACAACAAGAGAGGTGGCTACACAGGCGGAGCAGACACCTTGTGAGCAGTGTGACACCCTTGGGTAAATGTTCATATTGTGGGGAGGCTACACGCTTGTCATGACATGGTCCAGGGCACTGTTCACAGATATACCTACATGGACCTGGCTGACAATCGCCACCGAATTCCCATTTGCTGTGCTGCGACATGCCTGGAGGTCACTCCCACATAATATGCTCTGACTGGGTTCACGAAGATGGATGGAGTTTACTCAACATACACACATTGCCAAATCTCGGCCTGACAACCAGTTTCGAACGAGGACATCTCCACACCCCCACCTCCCCACATGGGATGTGTGTACTTGGCGGGTTTGTGGTCCCCAAACCATTGTGATGACACTCGGGTGGGACATGCTCTCTCCAGGGTGAGTGGGACATAGCATCCAGCAGAGACCAGCTGGTGAGCCCGTGCAATCAGCCTACCCACTTCCTCTCATTGAGAATTGGTCCCACAGTTGGGACGGCTATTTCTTTGTAGCCTCACCTCAGGTAACGCATTACTTGGAGTTGTGTCACCGCGGCAACTGTAGTCTCACGTCAATAGTGGCAATGCCTCCTCTGACTTCTGCCATTTACCTGGTTATTGCGCTCCCACATTACCAGCGGGGAGACTCTATCTGCAAAGACATGGGAGGGATCATGTACTGCTGCCTCGTGAGATGAGCGCATAGGGACATGCACGCTTTTGCATCCAACGGACGGTTTGAAAAACTTGTTCAGGGGCGGTTCCTTCATGCGCTCGGCATGGTTGGGCATTTTCAGGACAGTCACCGAGGTGCCACATTGATGAGGGCTCTTGCAGTGCAGCCGCATTTCCTCAAAACCTGAGAAAGGCCTTCAACATTACCCCCTCAGGTGCTCGTTAATGAACCCAGTGTTTGGCTGATGAACACGCATACATCACAAGGGATGTGTTTATAAACTGGTTCTATGTAACACAACCCACGCGGTCATAGTTGCTGGCAGCATGTCAGACCTACTGCCTGTCCTTAGCCCAGGCTGTGTCCCATGGGGCCCTTCCCTGGGTCCACTTCCTCATCCGCCCGCATTTCCACAGTACAGGCACACAGGGGTGTTATAGGCAACATTGTTTTGCAGATGACTGCAAAACAGAATTGCCGCAGTGGGAGACCCGGACATCTGACACACAGTTATCCTTCCAAAGGGCTCCAAGGAATGTACATATCAGCTCGTCAGGGACATGTCCCACAGCTAAATGCTAAATAATGCAACATCATACCTGTCGAGTACTAGGTCCGTGCACTGTCCAACATATAAGGTGGCTGTCCACTGAGCCGCAGGGTGTTTACCAGGATCAGGGGACAAAGTTTGTGGGGTCGCAATTTCAGCTAACTTACCGTTTGCTATTATTCGTGGGTCTCGGTCAGGGACTTCTACATGGCCCACCTGTTTGTGCAGTGATCTCACATCTGCATCAGGGTGAGTCATTATCTCCTTAACCTTGTACCTAATTCGTGTTACACCTATGATTTTACTTCATTTACATTGCCCCATTCAGAGGTATCTGACCTAACACCTACAACGGCTGGGAAGGCCTCATAAGGGTTGGTGTGCACACAGATGCAGGGTGACATGGATTTAATGTGTCTGCTTGCTTGTAGGACCCCTGCCCATTCAGTCACATATTGTTTAGTGTTGACCTGTGTGCCTTGCCTGACACTCTGACCATATCAGCTATGCTTATCATGTCACTGGCCTTCACCCTACTGTATGTCTGCTTGTCCTCAGGACCTGGGGAGCAGGCGGCCTTGAACCCTTTGTCACACTGTCATTAATAAGGATAATATTGGGTGACTTTGCCCATATGTCACCGGACACTCTAATGCTGTGGATCTACATACGCCAGTACATGTGAGACAGAGATCCTTCTAGCCTTGTTCCAGGGGTATGTTGTCCATTGGATGGGGAGTGCAGATATGGGCCGAGGATTACATCATTCTCACTGCTTGATGAAGGGTACAGCAATATCATAAGTATTTATCTCCGGCACAGAAGGGTTAGTAATCTAATTGTAGGGTTATGGCTGAACCTGGGTGGGTAGCCTACCTGTACCTATGGACGTATGAACCTATATTCATAGTTTGTCCCATTTACACTTGTCTATCCCTATCACTCTTTCTCATGTATATTTCTGTGGCACAGCGTTGTCACTCTGTATTGCACCCAGTATGCTGTCTACAGGTGCACATACATCACAGTTGATGACAATCATGTCTGTGTCCTATAACACTGTGATGCGAGGACCTACGCTCCTTCACAACATTACATGCATATGTCCATTCTAGTCTTCTTTAATACTATGGGAGGTGTTGGGCACAACAATTACACAAGTCCTGTTTGTGCATGCTTCATATTTGGTGTTTGACCAGCCTCCATTGCAGTCGTGTGTTGGACGGTGAGTGTTTCTGTGTGTTTGGCATGTGTTTTATTGCGGTATGTGGGGAGGTGTGGTTGGCACATGTTCCTCTTGCAGGGACACCCATCCTGGGGTTTGTGTCATGCATCTGCACGCCAGCGCGTGCCATATGTCATAGCCTGTTCCACAGTCGTGTATGCCTTCGCCACTACTACTACGTGTTACTGGCTGTTTGTATGTGGTACACACATGGTGATTGTGGTGTTTGGCTTGACCTATTCCCCGTATAGAACATACACATCTGTCCAATTCATTGTTTAAATCAGGCTACTTGCTCATTCGTCTTTTCAAAATGACAGTCAATAACCGAGCTCAGATTAACAACGTTTTACTACTACCTTATTGCCACCAGGAGGCAAATAACTATGCAGTACAGGTTTAGGTTTTGTTTACTCTATACAGGTAACAGCTGTATAAGTATTGTGTTGCAATCATCTTTTGCACACCTTGGCATTAATATTGTGGTCAGTCATAAGGCATTTACATCACTATGGTCCACAATATTGTATTCCACCACAACAGTACTAAGGTAATGCTTATTAAATGTTTCCATGAGGATAGCACAGCCTTGCGAAGACCATAGTCAATTATAATGTCCTTGATGAAATTATGCTCATCAGGTTCAAGACTGTTCATATCCAGTCGTCACTTCCTTTCCTACTAGGTTCCTTGTCTCTCTGGTGAGCAGCTGTACTCTGTCTTAGATAAGTCACAGGCCCATCACTCCTCCAGTGGAAGGATGACAGATATACCTGTACTGTACATTTATTATTCTCTAACCCAGCGGATGATAATGCTGAATTGACATACACCTGCTGCACTGAATTTACTGCCAGGGTCAGGGTTCCGACATCACACTGCAGCTTCCCACTACAGGCTATTACATGCATGACTGACTCTACTGCCATGTGCTGTAAAATAGAATTATATGCATTATACACTATTTTCTGCTAAACTAGCGTCATATGTATGTTTAAATATATATTTTGCTAACATTCTCCCTCCTTTGGATTGCTTCTATTCTATCCAGGAAACATATACAATATTATTTCATTTCCTAGCCTCTTCCTCACAGGCGTTTAACTAGGCAGAGTCGTTGTTGTACATTTCAGAGGTTTCATTTCTAACCAGTAACAAATACCACTAATTATTAATTACATAGTCTCACGTTTACGAATGCGTCGACGAGTCCTGACTAATAACATGCAAAGTATCCGCAACAGACACGCTCCCAATATGAGCAGAACAACACAAACTGGCAATCAAGATGATTCAGTATGGTGAACCCCATCCGCAAATGGTTTGTGGAAATGATTGCGTCCAGTGGGTTGAGCCTAGTTCCGCCATGGATGACACCTGCTATGTATTACCTCTAGGTGGGCGTTGAATTTTTTTTTTGGGTTTCATTTTTGGGTTTTATGGGGGTAAAAAACCCGCCCCCCGGGCCTTCTTTTTTGATTTAAAAAGCCCCCAAGGGACCCCGGGTTTAAACCCAAAATTTTTTTTTTCCTTTTGGGGTTTTGGAAGCAGGTTTTTTTGGGGTTTAAAACCCCCTGGTTTTAAAAAGGGAAATAAAAGGCCCTAAAAACAAGGCCAAAAAATCCCCTTCCCCTAAAAATTTTTGGAAAAAAAAAGGGGGAAAGGGGACCCCCAGGATAATTTAACCTTTTTTAAAAAAAAAAAAAAAAAAAAAAAAAAAAAAAAAAAAAAAAAAAAAAAAAAAAAAAAAAAAAAAAAAAAAAAAAAAAAAAAAAAAAAAAAAAAAAAAAAAAAAAAAAAAAAAAAAAAAAAAAAAAAAAAAAAAAAAAAAAAAAAAAAAAAAAAAAAAAAAAAAAAAAAAAAAAAAAAAAAAAATTTTTTTTTGTTTTTTTCTTTTTCTTCATTTTTTTTTTTTTTTTTTTTTTTTTTTTTTTTTTTTTTTTTTTTTTATTTTTTTTTGTTTTTTTTTTTTTTTTTTTTTTTTTTTTTTTTTTTTTTTTTTTTTTTTTTTTTTTTTTATTTTTTTTTTTTTTTTTTTTTTTTTTTTTTTTTTTTTTTTTTTTTTTTTTTACATTTATATTTTAAGGGATGACTTGGGGATTACATACACTTTTGACTGGTTTAATTGCAGGTAAGGCCCCCACAAATAAAAGCAAAAAAAAACAGGAATTTAACATGGCAGTAAACCAAATGTCTTTGGGGTTGCTTTGTATTGTTATACAGTCTGGCCCGGGTGATTCAGTCTCTATGATATATCAGCTACAAGATGTAAATCAGACTTGATATCCTTTACCGGTTTGGAAAACTGTGAGGTGAACCCAGGACGACCACTCCGCAAACTTTACTGCAGTAGGCGTTGCCAACAGTACCTGGTACAGACCTTCACACGTTGGACTCGGAGATTATCTTATTTGGATAACAGTGAAATACACACAGGATACTGGAGTCAGCTATGCGTCCGGCTTCGCTTGCTCTTTATCTGTAAAAGACTTTAACTGCAAAACAGTGTTATTGGTTAACAATCCTCTCATGTCACCTGCTAATGAGCCATCGACCTCCAGCTCTGCAGGCATGACAGCTTTCCACTCTGGCACATGATATGCCATTCCAAATACTACGTTGAAGGGGGTCAAACACTTTACATTTGGAACTGTTGTCATGCTCAGCAATGCTAGAGGTAGACAGCAAATGCAACTCGTCTGGGTGTCACCCACCAACCTCCTCAACTTATTTCTCGGGATCCCATTGTACCGCGCCACCAGTCATGCTGACTGTGGGTTGTACATGCAATTTATATTCATGGAAATGCCAAATAATCCCCCAGGTTGCTGGATTGTCTGGTTCACAAAATGTGTTCTATTGTCACTGTAGCTTGTTTACAGTATGCCAGATCTAGGGATACTTTATTTTACTGGGACCTTTGCCACTGCTGCTGCATCCGGATTCCTGGTTGGGAATGCTTCTACCCATTTTGATTATATATCTATAATCACTAAACAGTATTTCTTCCCTTCACATTTATTCAGCTGTATACACTCCAAACAAATGGTAGTGGAGCGGTTATGGTGGTGTAGGTAAACCCACTCCCTTCAGTTTAAATGCTCCCTGTGCATGATGTTTACTGCAAATATGACACGCTGCTCATGATGTTTGTATGTGGTTCCTAATTCCGTATGTTAGGGATATTCTGTTAACCAACTGTACCATCCCCCCTGTTGAGACATGGCTCTACCCATGGCTCAACACAGCCGCATATCTGAATACATTAGGCGTTAATATTGGCTTTCTCACTGTGGATATGTACAGTCCGTCTTCAAGGATTGCTCCTCGTCATACCCACGTCTGCTTTTCTGCTTTCGTAGTTGATGTTTGCATTGTTTGTAACATTTCTACATCTAGAATGTCTGAGGATTGTCATTCCTCATTCAAAAAGACACTTTCCAACTGTGAGGCTGCTTGTTTTGCGGCTGCATCAGTCAGCTCGTGCCTTACCTTTCCTACTGTTATCCTGTTGCTTTGTATGAGCTGCACATTTACATTTAGCTACTTTAGTGGGTAACTGACTGGAGTCTGATGCATTCAAGATCAATTGCGCATGATTGATCGGTTTACCGGTGGATGTTATCATTCCCCTATTCTTCCACTGCTGCTCATAAACATGCACTGTACAGACAACATACTGAGTATCGGTATAAATGTCCACACATCAGTTTTTCGCTAGAGTACAAGCACGTGTTAAAGCTATCAATTCTGCTGCTTGAGCAGACACCTTATGCTGCAGGGGTTGGGCTTCTACAATCTCATTATCAATAACTACTGCATAACCTACTTGATTCTTTCCTGTAGGACTCTTTCTACATGATCCGTACACATAAACTGTCACCTCTGCATCATCTAAGAGTATATCGGTGATATCCTGTCTGTGTGGAGTTATTTCCTCCATTTCATATAGGCAACTGTGTGGTGTGCCATACACAGGTGTCGGACGTGACGTTGATAGGTTTAATGTTGTACAACGTTCAATCACCATATGAGATTGACTCAGGGGTATGGTCAAACAAGACAGATGTCTAGCACGGGTCAGGAATGCTATTTTCTCTTGCAGCAGAATAATCGCAACTGCATGAGACACTCTCACAGTGAGAGGGTGGAATAATAACATTAAGGCCGGGGCCTGTACTGCCATGGGTGCTGCAACAACTGCCTGTACACAATGTGGCACTGACCATGCCACAGTGTCCAACTGCGATGAGTAGTAAGCTATGGGCGTTGCTTACTTCCATGCTGTTGCATCAAGACTGACGTCATATATCCCTGCTTACATTCTACAGTCTGACAACATCTGTCATGATTATTCGGGAGACCTAATACAGATGTTGAAGCCATCAATCGTTTTAGTCTGCAGAAAGCTGTTTCTGCTACTGGAATCCAGTGTAGTATATGTTGTGCTGCCATAGGTGTATTAAAGATTAAAGCAGACAATAGAGCAGATTCCAAAGCATTGTTTGGTAACCAGCTTTGACAAATGTTAGTCGGCCCAGGAAGGACATCATTCCCTTCTTGGTAGTTGGCTTGGGTGCTTGTGAAATTGCTGCCTTCCTATCGTCATGTAATGTTCTACCCTCCTTGGATACCACATATCCCGGGTACTTGACCTGTATTCTCTGTAGTTGCAATTTATGCTTGCTTAATTTATGTCCCTGTTCTGCTGAATATTTCAGTAATGCTATTGTATCTTCACTACATTGCTGCTGGGTAGGGGCCGCAAGCAGAATATCATCCACATAAAGCAGAACTTGACTGGCCCCGGGTGGAGTAAACACCGGAATGTTGCTAGCCATCTCCTGTGCGAATATCATTGTACTTTCACAGTATCCCTGCGATAGCCGGGTATGGTTGTATCTGTTACCCTGAATGTACATGCAAAACAATACAGACTATCTGGATGTATAGGTATTGAGAGGGAAGCATAGCTTATATGTACCACGGTAAGATACTTCTGTGGCGGGTTCATAGCATTCAATATAGTGTGTGGGTCTGGCACCATCGGTACCCTAGGTATTATTACATGATTTACAGCTTGTAAATCCTGTACCATCCGCCATTCCCCCTTTGCTTTTCTATCAGAAGATACAGGGGTATTGCATGGTGAATAGTGATTACTTTGTAGATGGGGAATTCCCTCTGTGACTTTACAGATATCTTCTGGTGTCCACGGTCTATACACTAAGGAGTTGGGTCCTGGCCTTCCTGTCCTGCATGAGGGTTCGGTACTTCAATTAATTGACAGATATCCTCACTCTGTTCTAGTGACTGTCTTCTTACTTGAGTGTCCCTAGGTATGTTATGAGTTCGGGATGTGGTTTCAATAGCTTCTCTTACATTTGGTCGTTGTGATACCTCTGTTGCCACAGGATAACGTGGGGGGGACTAGCCTGCCCTCCCGCTTCATATCCTGGATGTGGTATCGGAGGTGGTAGGGGGGGGGGCTGTCGCTACTACTGTATATTATCTTCTTTGTGTACGTATGATGCTTTCGCATTTCTAGTGTTCTGTTCCCTTCGGTTCACTACCTCAATCCACCTATGTGCTTGACGGATACCCAATTGTCGCTGTTTTTCCGCCTGCACATCTTAGGGTTGCCACCTTTTCAAATGCACAAGGTGGGACATTAGTGTTAGGAACGTGTAATTTGGCAGGGCAAAACATACCCACGGCCAGTACAAAGGACAGCAATTCACTTTTTGCCAGGAGAGCAACCTATTCTTGTAGCATTTGAGTTGCTTATTCTGTTTATTATGATATTTTGGTGTTTCAGATATGAAATTACTGTTTTATGCTACCATTTAAGAAGATATCTGAGAAATCTTTGTCCTAAGATATCAGGACATTTGCCATTTGTTCAGTTTGTTTACAGGACACAACTGGCCAAAGAGGGACTGTCCCTCACAAAGTGGGACAGGTGGTTACCCTAGAACATCTGCATCACATTTTCAGTGATTCCAATGTTTCAGTAACGATATTTTGTCTAATATACCATCAATGTCATATTTATTACCCCATTTTGCAGAATATCTCACATTATGTGCCCTCTGCAATTGCATATACTTCACGTCACCCGTCAAACGCGGATCACATGATCTGTTTGTGCACTAATCTCCCATATGCTCTACACGACTGTTACGTAACCCTTCTCTCGTACCACGTGGTATCTCCTTCCCTGTATCCACTGTAGTGTCTACAATGACTATTTACTCTACTCTGTGTTCCCCTGATCTATGTCCAGATTTAAAACTACTTGGATTGGTCTTCGACCTGCTATCACAACTGTTAACAGAAACACAATGTAGTCTGGTCCCTGATCTACAATAGAGACAAAGAGGCAAACCCTCCTTACCTGAGCCTCCTGTTTATGACTGCACGTTTTCTTCTTGGGATCCAGTTTTCTGCTTTTCAGCCACAGATCAGACAGTGGACAGCCTCTTTACACACAACAATTCAGTCGGAGGTCTTTTCACTCCAGAAGAACCATTTAGGCAAATTCTCCTGTGCAGATGTCTAACCACCCATGCACTCTGACCTGTAGCTTACCAAGGGAATTCTGGCTAAGAAAGACCACAATGTCAAATAAGTTGTTGAAACCAGACTGTAGTTATCAGTAGGCTTTTCTAAGTGACAGTCAATAACACAGGAAGCTCGGGTTCACAACGTTTTAGTAGTGTACACAGGCAGGCAAAATAATATACAGTCCAAGTATGAGAGTTTTGTCTGACTCTATACAGTAAGCAATTTCTTTATATAGTGTTTACAATCAGCTTTTGCCCACCTTACTGACGTGGTCGGTCACGGAGCATTTCCATCACTATGGTCCGCAATGTTCTATACATACGTGGGTGCTGCGGTCATGCTTTTAAAATGTTTTCCCATGAGAATAACACAGCCTTGCAAGGCACCTGGTCAATTACAGTGTCCTTCTGTGATTGTAGGTGTTTCAAGGACCCTGGACTGTTCCAATACAATACTCAGTTCATTTCTTAATACGTTCCTTTGTCTCTCTGGTAAGGAGTTGTACTCTATCTTCGTTAGAGCTCACAAGGCCATCCTCCTCAGGGGAAGGGAGGATGTTATGCATGTACATACATTTGTTTTTCTGTAACCCAGCAGATAATTAATGCTGAGAGACATGGGCCTGCTGTACTGGTTACTGCCAGTGTCAGAGTTCGATCACACTGCAGCTACGCTTCACCAATTACATGCATGATCATTTCTACTGCCATATTGTACAGTACAATTCAATGCATTATATAGTATTTTGCTTCTAAACTGGCACTTCATATGTGTTTCTATATATATTTTTCTAACAACATCCATCCGGCCATATGCATGTTGTTCCGTCCTTTACCTTGACCGTGTGTATTTGGCCGTCCGGAAACGCTACACTCCACATGTGATGTCCCACCTTCCCCTTCTGTGCCTGTGGCACCCTGTTAGGACGTCCTGTTTGGTAGGCACATGTTCCGCTATATGTGTTTGACTTCTCTGCATAGCTAATCATCGATGCGGTGGTTCAACAACCCAACTTGTCCACATGTGTACAGTTATGTGCACCGTGGCGTGTGCAAACCTATATGGTTTGGACGGGTACATACCACATGCGGGATGTACACATTCTGCAGACACATTCACATGCAGCCATTTCCATATCTGTACCTGAGGTGGGTTGGTGACATGTGGGGTACATATTTGCCCGCGTGGCACTGCCTAACACAATACTTCTTACCACATTTCAGGTATGCCCATTGTGTGTAGGTGTGTAGCTGCACAAGGATGCTAGCTGGTTTGGGTGCACAGGCATACATGGGTGGGACTTACATGCTACAATGGGGCTATTGTGTCTTACATCTGCATGCATGGGTTCTGCTTCTGGATATTACACTTAGACATACGCCGTCCTGTGTATGCGACAAACACGTTGCTGGGTGTGGGACATGTTGCTATGCACATGTTTGCCTGTGTTTAGGGTATCTTGGTTCCTTCCTGTTGTTATGTCGACACAGCTACACGGCTGTGTACTCTCACTACTGCTTGTGACCATTATGGTTGACACCTTTTCCAATGCCCATAGTGGGACATCTTTTGTGGAAACATCGGATTTTGCAGGACAACACATACCCACAGCAAGTGGAGTTGACAGAACTTCACTTGTTTGCCATAATATATGCTTATTCTGTTAGCATTTGGGTTCCTTATTCAGTTTCTTATGCCATGTATGTGTTTCATATACAAAATATATGTTTTATGCTACTATTACAGGTATATTGCGGGAATATTTTTGGCAGGAAATCTCAGGTCATTTGCCATTCTTTCGAGTTTTGCCGGGACACAACTGTCCAATGAGGGACTGTCCATAGCAAAGTGGGACAGCTGGTAACCCTGGTGACCATGTCCATGTTGCTACTGGGGTTGCCACCTTTTCCAGTGGCCAAGGTGGGACATTTTCGGGACTCACATCAGATTTTACAGGCCGACACATGCCCACGGTCACTATATGGCATATAACTTCACTTGTTTGCCTAAATAAAAGCTTATTGTTGTAGCAGTTTGGTTGCTTATTCTGTTTCTTGTGACATTTAGGTATTTCAGTTACGGAAATAACCATTTCATGCAACCATTACATTAAATACAGGATATCATTATGTCCTACAATCTTAGCACATTTGCCGTCTTTAATATTTTTTATCGGCACACAACTGCCCATGGAGGGACTGCCCCTCGCAAAGTGGGACAGGTGGTAACCTTAGTCGCTACTCCTATGTCGGTGCGGCGCGCTGACATGCTGCGGTACACCTTCTCTGGGTATGCCCGCTGACGGTGCTTTGCGGGACAAACACGGTGTTACGCGTATCCTTTGTTCCTTGGACGGGTACACTTAGGGCTTCGTGGGTTGTATTTGCTTCTCCGTTTTGTTGGGACGGGTACTATGTTGCATACTCTACGTGCGTTTCATTCTGCACGGGCCCTGGCTGCTGCCATTACTATTATGGGCGGACCGTGGCAGTCAGCACATTAGGTTGCTCATCGCCTGCCGGCTTAGCCACGCACGCCTCCGGACGCATCCTACTTGGGCTCGCTCACGTACACTACGCACGTGTCTGTGGTTGCGGAGTGCTCTCATTACTATGCATATGGCGCTACTACGCCGACTATTCACTGCACCGCTGGCGCAGGCCTTACACCGGCCTTGCGCCGAGCTTCATGAATCCCGGGGCATGTCTTTTTGAAATGTAAAATAATTGATATATTATGGACTAATTTAGATGAAAAACATTGTTTAGATGAAATTAAGGGATACAAAAATATTTATATGGATATGATTGAATATGTTTTTATAAAGGTAATGGTAAAATGCTTATTGAAAAAGTTGATTAGAATATTTAATGTTATGAGGATAATTGGGAACAAAGAGTGATAGAAATTATATATAATGCTAAATGGAATTTATCCGAAATGTTAAAAAATAAGATTTTGGCTGTGGAAAGTTGAGTGGGGGTCAGATATAAATATATTTTAAATGTAAAAAAAGTGAGGATGAGGTCAATGTAAACAGTTTGTATATAATATTGTAAATAATTTAAATAGTATTTTATTATTCAGTATATATTGTAAATATTAAAAAATTGTTAAGTAAAGTACCCTTACTCTTTGACACTACTAGATGGTCCAGAGGGCTTATACATCAGCAAGAAAGTGGCCTAAGAGAAGAGAGAAGCTGCAGGAGCATGGAGGAGGAGATAAATACTATAGAGAGTTTGGAGATGGAAAGTGAGAACTTGGAGAAAAAAAATGTTTGATATGGGATTTAGAATGTAAACAACAATTCCTGTGTGGTGGATGTTACAAATGAGCAGCATTTAGCTGTTTCCTTGGGGAAAGAAGTGAGTCTGTGGAAGTGGTGCAGGTAACAGAACTGGCATCAGGAAGGCTTGCAGATGACGTTTTGTTAAAAATAATTGAGCAGGATGATGCAGGCAACAGTTGTGTTGTTTTATGAGCTGACATAGCTAAAAAACTTTTTTTCTGGAAGAGCTGAGGATGTGGAAAAGGAACGAGGTGAAGTGGGAGCAGAGAATGCAGCAGTAAAAACTTATGTAACAGTGGCAGAATGTAAAACAGTTAAGCAGCAGCAAACTGAGAAAAAATCTAGTTTTAAGGCAGCAGATAATGGATAATGGAGTAACTAAAATATATGTAACAGTGGCAGAAGGCAAAAAATGAGAACAGCAACATACCGTAAGTAAAACTGGTTTTAAAAAGAAGAGAAATCCAACTGTTAGAATAAGAACATAAAATGGCACTGTAATAGACAGATATTATGCATGGAACAATTTGGTAACTGTTCTGAGTTTTAAAGCTCAGGATATTTGGTCTTTTATACATATTGGACAGAGATGTCTTGTGACTTAACACTTGAAACTGATAGACTGATGATAATATTTCTGGAACATTTATTTGTGGAACAATTATTTTTTTTTCTGGTAGTTACGTAAATGTTAAAAATTGTTACTTTTCAGTTTACGATGTTATGAAAGCATGCAGGATCTATATGAAACTGTTGATAATAATGTGAAAGAGATGAGAGAAATTCATGGAATGGAGGGTGGAGAGTGGAAGTAGTTTTGAAATGTGAACACAATATGGTGAAACACTTGCCAAGTATTATTTTTGTAGCTGGTCATAGAGGGACATTAAGATATGCTGGCCAGCCTAAATCATGTTTCTTTTGTGGGGACTTTCCTCATTTAATTAATGATTGTGACAAGATACAATGTAACCAGTGTGGCCAAAAAGGATGTACCTCAAGGTGTGTGTGTCTGAATGCAGGTTGTGTAAAAAAGGACACTTTTGGATGGACTGTTAAGAGCAAACAGTAAATAACAAAAAAGAAGGGGAGGGGAAGAAAACATACATGAGGAAGGACTACAAGAGGCTGGAGAGAAGGTGAATTAGGTGAAGAAGAAGTTATAGCAGATAAAAAACATGGAGGGGGAAAATGAAAAGAAAAAGTGCATGCAGGAAGAAAGGGCAGGAGAAGGGACTGAAAAATCTGATTCTGAAGAATTTCTACATAAACCTGGGAAACATATTCAATTGCAGAGAGAGTAAAAATAAGAAAACAAAAATTTTAAAATATTTCCCCTAAGCTTAAAAAGAAGGAAAGGCAACAATGTTAGAGTATTTTCAGTAAATGTGAACAGTATTATTAACATTGTAAGAAGGACAGGGATACTAGAATGATGTGCTAAATGTGGTATGGATGTTATTCTGTAAGAGGTTGTAAGATTTCTGACAAGAGAAGAAAGACCGCAAGAAAAAAATATGGGGTGAAAATATAGTATCGAACTTAGGAAGTGAACATTGCGCTGCAGTGGCTGTATTGTGTGGAAAAAATAGTAAACATATTAGATGTAATGTTGGTAAGGATGGGAAGGTTAACTGTTGTGGATGTGAGGTGGAGGAAATATGTTTATAGAATCATAGCATTATATGCACATACAAATAGCAAGGAAAGAGAGAATCTGATTAATCAAATATTACATTATGTGCTGGTTAACATGAAAAATAGCATTGTAAGGGACTTTAATTGTGATTTAAGGGGAAATATAAAAAGAAAGGAAAACATGTTCAAAAATGCAAGAAGTACTAAAATGTGGAAAGGTAGCTGTATGAAACAAAAGTCAAACATTTATAGAAGAGGCGCAATTGGATCTGAAATTGATTATTTTGTGCTATCATAAGGGAGTATAGCAGGTAGTGATACAGCAGAGACAGATTTTTCAGATCATTTATCAATATGGATGGAGGTGATGGAAGAAAGGGAGTATATTAAAATAGGAATGGGAATGAAAAAAATAAATGAGAAATTATGGAATGTATTAAAAAGTGGGAAGCATTGCAGTTATGGAGGGATCATATAACCATGGCAGGTTTTTATAAAAATTGCTCTGAATGGCAGATTGAATTTAAAACAGTATAAAAAGTGTTTTTTTTTCAGTAACAGGATGATGTGAGTAAGACAGAGAAAGTGAAATATAAAAAGAGTATAAGAATGTATTGGAGTATTTAGAGCTGACTGCAAGAGAGTCATATGATATGGAAAAGGAAATATATAAAAGAAAGTGAGAATAAATTAAGACATTACTGTTTAAACAGAGATATTTTTCCAAGGGAGAAGGGAGGAGGTGCCTGCATATTTGGGTTAAATATTAAAGGAGGATATTAGTTTAGAAAATGAAATGAAAAATGTAAAAAGAGAGGTAAAAAACACAAGAGCAAATTATAAATATTATAGTACAGCATGTAGAAAATAGAGTGCAAAGAAAGGAACTAAGAGAGAATGGAAAGTAAAATAATGTAAGAGTCAGGTAAGGAAGAAATTGAAAAAGGAGTTACTATTAGTGAATCAGATGAAGTACTTAGGAAAGTAAATGCTGATACAATATCAGGTTCAGATGGTATAAGGTATGAAACTTACAAGAAATTAAGAGATCGACAAAGAGCATATTTTGTAAATGTTTTGAATGAATGGTTAAAAAAATGATTTGTTTATGAAGAGTTAAATAGTGAGATATTAAAATGTTATATGGAAGAAAGATGAAAATAATGAAATATAAATTGGAAGCCTATCACATTAAATAGTACAGATTATAAACTTTTTATGAGAATAATACAAAAAAAGAATGGAATACATGGTGAAGGATATTATTCAATAAAGTAAATATGGTATAAAAGGGAAGGGATATTAAGAATTTTTAGTGGTGGTTTTATAAATTGTGGATAATGTAAGTAAAAGAGAAGATGTGAAACTTATAGTAGGTGATATTAGAAAAGCATTTGATATAAATTGACATGACAGTTTGTGGTATGTTCTGCAAAAGTATGCAACAGGTAATGGAATTAGGAGGACATAATGTGTATATCCAAATATCAAAATAATAGGGTAAGAATGAGAGTGTTATTGAATGGTTGGCTGAGTAAAGAAATATACATGAATTGTGGTACAAGATAAAGAAGTCCCATGAGTGGGATATTTTTTGTAATAGTAATGAATATGATACGGAATGAAGTAGCTTATCAAACTGAAGATGCTAGATATATGATACAAAAGGATGTATTGATTCCAGTAGCTGTGAGATAGACAGATGATTTAGTTGTAGTTGCTAAGCATAAAATATGGATGTGGCAATTGCTGATTTTCCTGAATGGATGTTTAAAGGAAATGGGAATGACCTTGAATAAAGATAAAAGGAAGGGTATGGGTGATGTTGAAAAAAAATTCAGTGACTGAAGTATCTTTGCTAGGGATAAAATTTGTGAAATGATTTAGTTATGATGCAATGAGAGGGTCTAATAAAAGAAATGAAAGAAATATGTCATATGTGGAAGACATATAGATTAATATTCAAGAAAAGGTTTTATCTGGTGAATTCTGTTTTAATGGGAAATAGCATATATGTCAAATATGTATATGATCACAGAAATATATGAACAATAAATTGTGCAATTAGTGTTTTTTCATAAGGGGTTCAATATTACATCAATAAAGAGTTGTGTTATATACGAATGAAGATGCAGGGGGATTTGGGTTATGAAATCCAGTTGTTTATTCTGTTTTTTTTAAACTTGTATAGTGTTATAAAGAGGGGAAATGAAGAGAATGAGAAATCAATAGTAAAATGGTTAAATATAAATACAAAAAAAATTGGGAGATGATGACAATAATCGAAAAAGATAAATGTTATAAAGTTAGAAAAATGAAGAAATTAAAAATTATCAAGAAAAAATTCTAAAATGGAAAATGAAAATTGATTAAGAAAAGAAAGATATGATAAAATAATGTGATGAAAGAATATTATAATCTAAATGCATGGCAAAATGTATGAGAAGAAGTGATATAAGTCATTAAAGTAAGGAAAAAGTGTTGCTGAGTGTCAGGCTTTCTTATGGAAATTGGTAATAAATTAGTTATTGGTAAAGGGGAATATGCCATTTAAAAAGAAAGTTGAGGGAGTATGTTTATTTTATGGGGAGAAAGAAACAAAAGGCCATGTTTTTTGAAATATAAAATAATTATTAACAATCTATTTGGAAATCCATCCATCAAAGACTGTTTAATAATAATAGATATGTTGTTGATTCTTTCTGTCAATTTAGAATTAATAAATGAAAAGTAAAACTAATATTCTTCTCACTTCACTGATTAGATCCTTATTAATTATTTTTAAAGATTCATGAATTCTAATTATATAATTAAAAAATTATCATTTTATTATCCCCTGTATCAAATACTGTGGGATGTATAGAAACTTTTAATATAAGCAAAATGCTAGGTTTTAGAGCTACAAATTTAATCATTTGACATTAATTCTTAATTGGAAATAAATCACATAATATAGATTATCTTCTTGCAAGACAATGTTTACAGAATAATAACAATAATAATTGGTTGACTATACAAATCTGTAAAAAATATGTTAGTGATAAAATTAAAATCTCCTTGGATTTTCAAACAAAACATATTCCAAAGATACTTGAGTTTTTCCTTTAAAATTAATAGTAATTTAAATAAGAATAAATCATATATCAATAATTTATAAAATTAGAAGAAAAGATTTGTTATTTTGGGATTACTCAACTAAGATTAACAAGAAGGTTTTTCTGATGAAGATAAATGTTTATTCCATAAATCTGTGGGGAAATCTACTTCTTCTCTTTATTGGAGAGTTTATATGTGAAAATTTCTTCATAGAGCTTTTTTAACTCTGTATAAAGCTGTTTTGATACATAACACTGACAAGATCAATTGTTGGAGATGCAATGAGGTTTTTGACACAGACTGGTTTCATATGATATTTCAGTGTAAGGTAATAGCTCCTTTCTGAGTTGAATTTTGAAATTTTGCCCGAGTTTTGTGGACAAATAATAGTATTATTTCTAACTCTTTGATCTTATTCAATGCTCCGGTTATAGTTTTTGTTCCTAGATTGCAGGTGCCTCTTCTTTGGTCCATTTTAACTATAGCAAGAAAAATGAATAGTCACAAAAATTGGAAATGTAAAACTACTTTATCTTTTACTGACTTCTTATTAGCTAAAATGTCTGTGAAAAAAAGAATAAATCCAGTTGTTTATTCTGTTTTTTAAACTTGTACAGTGTCAAAGATATAAATTTAATCTTTTGGCATCAATTCTTAATGAGAACTTGGAGAATTACTCATCAGTATAGATTTTGGTTAAAATTAAGTGATTTACTTGATACATTTTAAATATTTAGTTCTTTATTTTTGAGTTTGGATTTGTACATTTTGAGTTTTAAAATTAACAAAAAGTCAAAAAAGAGTGATTAAGCTCTGGAAAACGTTGTGTGCTTTTTTGAGAATATTAATGATGTAAACAATATAGATATAAGCATGATTATATATGGATATTATGAAAACAAGAAGAAAGAAAGAATATGTCAGCAGCATAGATAAGAATTTATTTTATGTAAGATGGCTAATTTGAAACAAAATATTGAATGAAATTTTGCTTAATGGAAAATGGATTTTGGCTGATATATTGTGCAAAATTACATTATAGTTGTGGAAGAATGAGTGGAGGTCAATTATGGAAGAATAATAACGATGAGGGTGCATAGAAATGTGTAAATATGTACCTGTAAATATGTATTAAATGTATAAATAATGATTTGCTAATGTTGTGTTAATTAAGGGACCCTGACTGTTTTCAATAGGTGCTACTGAATCTTTTGCATCCACCTGAGGTAACACCAACCCAAGCAGATGGAGCCTCAGTTTAACATTTCACCTATAGGATGACACAGTCAGTAACATAGCATCTTCTTATGGTGCAGTGCAATGTCAGCTGCTGATCTACCTGGTAAAGGAACAGAACTCATTGCCTGTTGCATCAAAGGCCACTTGTTACCTGTTGTACTGCTGACACTGCATAGTTAATGGTTAACAGTTGTTAATAAGGACTGAAAACAACAGTGGGGTGAGTAAGGATCCCTAGGGCACTCTTTTTGTAAGGGTGTTAGAGGTGATAGGGATGAGCCTATTTGGTCTGAAATACCTATTTGTTAAGAAATGTTGTAAACAGGTGGTATTGTTTAGGCTAACCTAGATTTCCTGAAGGGAGTGAAGGAGCAGACAGTGGTCAATAAGATCAAATGCTTTGGTAAAGTGCTCCTTCATGGTTTCCTTTATCCATGTCAAGAAGGGTTTCATCTGTAAGTGACCATAGTGCTGTCATGGTGCACCAGCCAGCACATAATCCATGCTGTTTAAGAGTGAGGAGGTGGTACTGATGAATGTACGTTTACAGCTTGCTGCAGATTAGTTATTCAAGTATTTTCCCAAGTGTAGAGAAGATAGACATAGGGCAGAAATGGAAGACATTTTTTGGCTGAGCCTGTTTGAGAAGAGGTTTGACAAGAACAGTTTCCCACATGTCTGGCATTGTGTTTTAAGTTAAGCAGAGGATATAAATATGGAGAAAATGTGTGGCAAGGAAGTCTTTGCAGAGTGATATAAACCAAGGGGGTAGGTTGTCAGCACTATGGAGTGCATCCAGGGATATGTTTCCTAGTAAGGGGTCAAGGTCTTTGTGAGTAATTGCTTAAAATAGAAGCTTGGAATAAAAGGAGGGGGCCATGGGTGAGTTGGAGAGAGAGATAGAGGTTGTGGTACTTAGGAGGCAATTGAATTACTTGAAAAAGTCAAAGGTTGACAGTTGGTCTTCAGAGGTCTGGATGGTAATAAGGGAGGAGGTGGAGTCTGTGGATTTTTGGCCTGTGAGAATATATACTTCCTGCCAGAAATGTTGAGGTTTTCCTAGCAGACCAGGTTGTTTGTGTTTGAAATATTTTTTTTTTTGCCTGCACATGGTTTGCTTAGCTAGGTTATGTAGAAACATAAAGGCAGTACAATTTTCTGGTGAGGGGTTTTGTCTCTATGAAGGCCATGCATTATCCCGAAGTTTGAGCAGAGCTTTCAGTTCAGTGGTTGGCCGGGGGGGGGGGGGGGATATTTGAAAAAAGGCACTATGTGAGAGGAAATAATTTGTCTTGAAGTTGAATGAGGGTATGTGTAATAGCTGTGGCAGCTGAGTTAGGGTTCTGTAAGATGGTAATGGGAGACCAGATGAAGGTTGCTAGGTATTCTTTGAGGTTTTCTGCATTGATGGTGGATCTGGATCTGAAGATAGCTAGTTTGGTGGGCAGTTTTGGTAACTGGTGGATAAGTTGGTAGGTTATTGGGGATTAGTCACTGAATAAGGGTGTAAAAATAGATATTTTGGAGATAATGGGAGGGTTATTATAGCAATAACCAATAACTGGGTGGGGTATATTGAAGACTCACCCACAATAGGTGTGGTTTAGTCACAAGGATGAAGCCCAAGTGATTAGATAAAGGCAACCATGGGCAAATCTTCACTATATCACACCCTGGAGTTGGTTATTGTTATTATGCAATTACATTATTTAAGAAAAAAATTACTTACTTTTCTTAAATAATGTCTTTATATAATGGCTCCATTGTGTTATTCTACTTTCTTTAGATATTGTGCTGCTTTTCTGATGTACTGCGCATGCATATAGAACTTACGTTCCCATGCTTATGCAGTACATCAGTGCTTTGGAAAAGAAGCAATGGAGAAAGGAAGATCTCCATTGCTTCTTTAATTATTTATTTTTTAAAAAAATGAAATCCAGACAGTTTGGAGATACAAAAGAGACGGGGCAGAAATACAAGGAAAATCAGGTACATTTCTTTAGGTTTGCATAACACACATAATTTTCCTTGTATCTCTGCCCCATCTCTCTCTTGTACTGATAAACTGTCTGATTTCAGATTCTGTATTTCTCGACCTGAACCATAGCATATATTAACAGAGGAAAGTCCAGGCTAAAGGACTTTATTCTGTTGGTATATGCTGGATTTTACAATGGGTATGCTGGCTGGGCTGACTAATCAGCATGTACAGTTTTTGAATGTTAATGCCCAGTCATTGTTTAATAGTTGATTAGCAAATCCAGGAGGGAATGGTTGTTGTTTCAGAGATTTGGATGGATAGCTTCATTGAATAATTGTATAAGGTAGATATTGGCTATGAATTTAGCAATGTCATTTCTTAGATGACTTGGACAGTTTAGGCTAAAATCAACAACAATAATAATACTTGTATAGTTGCAGGCAGCGGAGGTGATATAAAAAATAAGGGATTTAAATTTAAGAGAGGTTGGAGGAGAAAGGTAAACAACTGCTATTAGAAGGTGGCTGTTCTTCCATTAGGGAAGGTTTTGCATTTACATATCAGAATCTGGTTTCCACAATCATTTCAAGATGCATTTTGCTTAGTTGGTCTAAATGTCCCCTACTGTAAGTAACCCGCAGCAAGTAAGACAGTTAAGCAAATTATTTTTCTTTTTGGGGTTAGTGTATATCATTCATTCTAGGGATTCTGTGCTGTTGTTAGTGGATTCTATGTGCATTTGAACACTGATGCACAGGACCATGAAGATGTATATAAGTATTACATTGCTACATAGAATGACTGTCTGGATACATAATAAACTCTAACATGTCCATGCATAATGTGCAAATAAAGGGTCTCTTGAGCAAAATAATATTACAGAAAAGCATTCAAAAGCATTATTCAGTGACTAATCCCCAGTGCTCATTGTTTCTGTTTTTTTTTTAATTCAGAAGAAGTATAAAAGGTGCATAGTTATATGTGGTGGGTTACTAGTTTTATAGTCCTTATTTGACCCCCCACACATGATCCAGCTAGTCCCCTTGCATTCTCACCCACCCAATCCCAGAATACTCAGCTGCTCCTCATCGGATACATCATGAGGTAATGTTTCACATGGTGGGCCTTCCAACTACAAAGAAAGTTGTCCTTATGGATAACTCACTACTAGCCCCAGGGACAGGAATCCCAAGAAAAGTTGTGACTATAGAGTCAAGAGCCATGTGTCAACTGTGCATAGTTATTAGCTGTGACAGTGACTAGTGAAATGATTTCAGGAACTATTTGGTAGCATGTTTTTCCTTCAGATGACCTGCAAGGTTCATGGCTTCTACCATAGGTCACTGAGCCATCAGGCTGGTCATGTGGTAGTTTGATTTTGTGAATATTGGGTCAGATCACTTGCCTCAATGTTCTATTATATTAAGTACAATACTCCAAAAAACAAAGATAAGCAGTTTATTAGTTCCGGTACAAACTAGCATATATCTTTAGTTTTGGAGCTTTTGTGCTTTTTATTGGTTTTGTTGGATATTTAAATATAGATGTACAGTGATATTAAAGAAGTATAAACAATTATCTGACTATTTCTCTTCTTATTCTGGGGTCTGGTCACTCATAATTTATCTAAGTGAATTATTATAGTTGCATACCTTTTCTTCATGGAGTATCTGTCTGGATGCATCATATTTTTTTTCTAACATGTGTACACATGTAAAGGATATCATGCATAAAAATGGCATTTCAAAACAGAGCTATGTTGCAGTCTCTGTGATATCTCCTTTTTTTGATTCAAAAACAAAATATCAAAGCACCAACTGCTAAAATCTGCTTGCTGCCCCCACGGTAAAGTCAAACTAGTGTGCCTTAATATTGCCATACCTTAGCATGATTAAGTAATCATGTTGTACAAATTTATTTTATGTTGGTAATGTGCTAACAAAAGCTTGAATTGTAAACAGCAACATGTATCACATTAGTATTGTAGTGTTATCTGATTACAGTAATATGATGTATTTTGTTACTGCAGAGTAAAGGCAAATTGATACATATGGTAGGCTACTTTTATGAATATTGGATTATGTAGTTTGCCTGAATGCTCTATGATAGCAAATATAACAGAGCAAAAAACCCCAAAAAGAAGTTTATTAATTGTGATAGGAGTTAGACCGTATCTTTAGTTTTTGTGGTACCGTGCTTGTCTTAGGGAATACTCTGTGTATTTGACTATAGTCACACACTGATACTCAGGATATACAAGACCTACAACTGTATCACTTCACTATGTAGCATGACTGTGTGGATACATATAACATACTAACATGCCCATATGCATATACGGTACATGACCACTTAATTTATTATAAATACATTTGTTGACTCAGTAAGCCTAATAAAAACAAGTATTTCTATTCAGAGACAACCCAGGTGCACTGTCTGGTTATGTGACTTACCTAACATCATAACGTATGGAAATTGAGGTAGAAGGAATCAAACTCTGTATTACAGGAAGCAGCTTAATAACAGCTCAGAGCCTGGGGTTTTCTATGCCAATTTCCAGAAGTCTACAGTCCAGGCGCTCCTCACTTATACATCTGCCTATAACCAGCCTCTTTTATGCATCATTTTACTTATTTAGTGACACTGAACAACATTTGTCTATATGGTGCTGACATCTCCCAGCCAGTATGATACCTTGAAAAATCATGAAGCTAACATCAGACCAGGGAATGTAATCCTAAAAATAAATATAAATAGTAGAAGCAGTGACAGATACATTACACAGAAATTTATGAGATTATACATTACACAGCAATTTATGAGATTATGAAATAGTCTCCTCCTTAAAGTCAGAATAAGTTTACCACTAAATTTCTTCAAAAATGTTATTGATGTGTATATCAAGTGTAGAAAATATCAATATGGAGATATGGCAATTAAACTTCTTTAAGATCAGTGTGTTGTAAGGCTTGACAAGTGAATCTATAAGCCGGTAACTTGAAGGTCTACTATGCCTGCTAACATACTGAATGTTAGCATTGCAGTGTTATATAATTGCACTAAAGAGTTAGAATTCAATAGAAGACAAATGAAAGCAACAGCTTAGACTGAAAAAAGACTATGGCCAGTTACGTCTGTGCATGTATAATTATTTGTTTACTGAATTTAAATGGTACAGAGCTTAGCCAGATTCTATGAAATGATCCATAAGGCCAGGATTCTCCCTCTCCAGCTTTCTTTTCTCTGCCAATGTACAGCTCAGAAATCTGACCTTCTGAGATATGCAACATTTCAATGCTGTATACTATGAAGGATTGTGAAGTGTGTGTTTAGTGTGTGTGTGTGTGTGTGTGTGTGTGTGTGTGTGTGTGTGTGTGTGTATGTGTGTGCATGTGTGTGCGTGTGCGTGCGTGTGCGTGTGTGCGTGTGTGTGCGTGTGTGTGCTCGCGCGCGCGCGCGTGTGTGTGTGTGTGTGTGTGTGTGTACGTGTGTGCATGTGCATGTGTGTGTATGCCTTTGTGCATGTGTATATATGTATATATATATATATATATATATATATATATATATATATATATATATATATATATATATATAGTTCTATACCATTTAATTTAATGTGCCTTTGAATGACCAGAAATGGTCAAACAAAATTGACTAAACATACATTTGACAGAAAACTCATATGATTGAATTGCAAGTCACTGACAACTATAGAAGTCTATACATACTATGTTACAGTACCATTATTGATCATAGATGTTATTAAGAAGGTGACCTTAGAAGAGTATGTGTGGATTGGGAATACCCAGTGTCATGTATACTCCTATATCTGCAGATGTTTGTGCACCAACACTGATTCATTGTGTGTGATGTGTTTTTTTCCCCCGTGGTTATGCATTAATGGAGCTAGTATATATAAGTAAGGAGAGTGTGAGTGACAAAGCGCTCCATTTGAGAAGTCCAGGGAGACTTCCACCCTGCAAAAAAGTTTGTTACAGTATATTAGTAGTTTAGAAAGTTTTCAGTTAATTGTGCTTCAGTCAAAAGAGTTTTTAGTAATTTGTGACCACTGATTTCTCTTTCAGTCAATGCACATTCAATCAAATGTCATAGAACCATACATATATAGATATAAATATAGATACAGATGTGTGTGTGTGTGTGTGTGTGTGTGTGTGTGTGTGTGTGTGTGTGTGCACATGCACCTATTGTCAAAATTGCATTTGATTGACAGCTGTTTAGATGACTGCATTTAGTTAACTAAACAGATGTTTAATCTGACTATGTCCTTGTCCTAATCAAGACATCACTCGTGTGCACATGAAGGACTTCTGCCTACACTTTATTGTTTCTTGACTTATAAATCCTATGATCTCCTTGGATCTACTACCAGGTTCAGGCATTCAATACCTTGTCATTCTTAGAAACACTGTTTAGAATTTTCCATCTGAATAAAAATGTAATAATTTGTTTGTGTATCTGTTTTTCTGTTTGTTTACATCTGTGTAAAAATCCTTTTATTTGTGTTTTATTTTATGTTTTAAACTGTAAAAATGTAACAGTTTGTTGAATGTCTTTTTGGTGCTTTTCTCCCTGGGCCTCCGCTGAAAATGGACATGTATCCAGTCGTACTATCCCGGTAAACAAATATAAAATAAATAATAATAAATTGGGTCTATATTATATATTCGAACTTTCAAAATTTCGAATCCCAAATTCCAAAAAACCTTCTGGCTTATAACATTACATTTAACAGCACATTTAAGTACATTTATCACTAATATCCATTTTCTGCTTCCTCCCTTGCATTTAAATTTAGTATTCTGTTCATAAGCTTATTTCCCTTTTGTCTTCGTTGACTTCCTGTCCAAATTCATGGTTTGAAATCTACCATTTCTTTCTTTAATGTCCTGTTTTTTTCCTGAAGTGTATGACCACATGCACATGATCAGACAAATTCCTTTCCTTGACTTGCATCTTTATTGCTCTCCTTACCAAAAGCCCATTTTAGCCTACCTACTTGTTTCCCATCACCTCTTGAGAATGCATATCCTCCATGTAAGGCTTGTCTGCTTCTGTAGACGTCTAACTAACCTTCTCATTCTTCCTTTTCTAACATTATGTCCTTTGCTTTAGTCTGGAGTTTCATTCCTCTCTGTCTGCCTCACTAGTCTATCTGACATAGTAACATTAAAGCACATTTGATGCATTTAATTCTGTTATCATTAACTTATCATTATAAATATTATCTGACATTTATTTGGTAAGCTACTATTGGTTTTGTTTAATGTGCTACATTAGTGACAGCATCAGTCATTTCTGGACTTTTATATTTGGTTTCTGTTCGGGTTTGTATGGTGTGGGGATATCAATGAAGACTAAGTGGGAATCAGCTACTTGTCTCACCTTGAGAAAACACTTCTGCCTTTCATTGTCAACCACTCCTCTGTATTGCCACAATATGTGTAATGCATTGAGATCAGGATACTTATTTGGAAATGACTTGGAAAGATCTTCACATTAAACGAGACTAACTAAGATTTGGTGTTTCTATTTCATTGAATTTATTTTTCAGGCACCATGGGATGAATCATTTAATAGGTTTCTCTGCATTTCATCAAAGTAAAAAATTCCTTAAGCTACAATTGAACAAAACACACCTCTCAAAGCTTCAGCTGGAAGAAACTCACAACACAGACTTTTTTTTTCAAGAAGCCCCCCTCACCTCTGCAATATCACCATACACTTTATAAATCTAGATCTGTATATATCTATATAGGAACCAGACTGGCAATGATTTCATGTGAGTATCAGTGACTGGAAAGTCTAGCACTGAGAAAATGAACTTTATGAGCTGAATCTATTCCACTTAGCATTCTGTCTAGAAAAATAAGTCAATGTAAAGGAGGTATTTCACTTGACTTGCTTTAATAACCAGAAATATAAGACTAGCATGTTAAAATAAGACTTTAATTTGTAATGGTGTTATGTAATATCCATCTGCTGCAAGCCACAATTACACTTCATGTAAAACGCATTTGAAACATATTACAAACATACATGTATAAATCATCATCATCAACCACCTTTTTTCCATTTTTCATATGAGGTCAGTGTCACAACAGCTGCCACTTCTCTTAATTCAGTACCACTTTTCTACTTTCTTCGACAGTCATGCCTGACTGTCATAAGTCTTCTCTTATGCAATACAGCCATATGTTGGCTGGAGATTCGAGTTTTCTCTTGCCTTCTTACTGAATCTCCCAATTTTTCTTTGCCAATTTGTCTTCTGTTTTCATGCACGTGTACCTGAACCACCATAATGGGTTCTTTCACATTTTTTTGCAATTGAAGCTACTTTGGCATCTGCACTGATGTGATCATTTCTTTGTCTTTCCCACAGTGTACATCCTAGCTCCTGTCTCAGCCACCTCATCTCCATCATCTCTGGCTCCTTCAATTGTTTTCACTGCTCAGTTTCCTGTGCCACACTGGAACTATTGGTTGCACTAGTCCTTTATACACCTTACTTTTCAGCTTCTTTGGCTTTCTTCTATCAGACACTAGCCTTAACACAGTGTGATAGCTAGCTGCAGTTCTCTGATATTAGCTTTTACTCCCTCTTACAGTCTTCTCTTTTCCTCAACTACCCTTCCCTTATACTTGAAGCTGTTAATCTACTCCACTATCTTCCCTTCCATCTCAGTTTTCAGTTCTTTAGATTCCCCTATTTGCTGCCACGACAACTATCTTATTTGTACTCAGTTTCATCCCATGTGCCATCAGTTTTGTATTATATTCCCCTATCATTTGATGAAGTTCTTGCTCAGAGTCTGCTTGTAGTGCCACATCATCTGCATAGGATAACTGTTCTTTAATGAATCTAAATTGGAAGCGGGCCCTAGATACTACCTGGATATGAGTGTGGATAATATAGCTATAAGGAATGTGATCAGTGATAATTGGAAAGTCATATTGGGAAATGGTAACTTGGCTAAGGTTTTAGGGGGTTCCCAGGATTTGTGTATAAGAAATATGGTAACATTAAACAACTACAAGAACATGATCATACCAATCCCCCCTTTAACCCCGAAAACTTTACAAATGTATAAATGTTATTGTTGCAAAGCAGGTAGATTTATTCATGAGGGTCCATATGTTGCTTTGGAGCTATTGGATTATATTTTGTTGGTTCTGGGTAGGTTAATTGTTATACTTTTGGTGTGGTGTACATTGCATTGTGTTCAGGGTGTCCTGCCTTCTATGTGGGCATGACCACCAGAACATTGAATAAGAGAATTCAGGAACATCTTTATGCTATCAAAGCTAAGAATGAAAATAACGCTTTATATAAACATTCTGTAAGTTGTTCATCCTACAAGAGGTTTACTTTTACTATTTTGGACATTGTAAGAGTAGATTTAAGGGGTGGCAATTTTAAAAAATGCTATAGAAAAAAGGGAAGCTGAGTGCCAGATACATTTGGCTGCCAATAATTCCCCTGGTTTAAATGACAATATAAACATCAACTGTTTCCTTTTAGACAAAAATAGTTATTTAATAGTTAGTTAGAGGTAATTCAAACAAGCATTACATAGTAAGTACTTGGTTCCCCAGGAGTATTGTTTCTATTATAGTATTTAGTTTAATGGGAAGCTTCTACTCTTTTTTTATTATTGTATTGTTTTATTGTTTCAAGTATGTGATTGGTTAATGTCAGAGAAATACGTATTAATATATATATGCTTAGTGCTTATTAGAAGCTAAAAGAGTTAACACATTTCATTCTATTTTATGTACAGCTTAATTCTGTATGAAATTATAAGATGATTTTTCAAACCACAGTATGCTTTCTGAAACTGCAAGATGCACCCTGACCTAGTATTTGCTAGCACAGCAAAATTCATGTTTATGCCTTTTGGAAATGTACTGAGAAGCAGGTGATTATCTGCTAGGTCAGGAAAATGAATGAATAGTGTATGAATAGAACAATACTGTTTTCTATAATATGATTGAATATAAACAATCAGCTCTGTTCATGTTATAAGAACATGCACAGCTGCAGAAAAGAAGAGATACATGAAACAAAAGACTGCTTGAAGAATCTGTACTTGCTTTGTGCTGGAATTAGCTATAGTACCTTGAATAGTAACACAATATAGTGGGAAGCTGTATCTAACCGGTGGTCACCAAGGCCACATTGTTTTTCTTAGGAAGTTTTTCATAAAATTGATAGTGCATGCAGAAAATCATGGACAAACAGCTGCTATGAAGTAATGATGTTAAAACTTGTGATCTGTTACGTCAGCTTGGTAGGCAATGTCTTGTTAGAAAATGTATAAAAATGACCTTACTTCCTGATTTTAGTTAGACAAATTCTGTATTAACATGTTTTTGTCTCCTTGCTGCAAGATTAAAGTGCCTTAACCTGAACCTGCCGTGTATTGATAATTTTTTAAGTTTCTTTTTCCTTTGACAGATTGGTCCTTCGAGCCGGAAACTCTCGCTCTAGCTCAGGTCAGATGGGCCCGGTGGCATGAAACTGTACTGGGAAGAGGCCACATCGGTTCTTCTGCTCTGAAAGACCTCCGACTGAATTGAAGTTCAAAAGAGGCCAGCCACTGTTTCTGATCTGCGATTGGAGGATGAGTCAACGGTTCCAGCAGTGAGACGATCAATCACGGAGGCTCAGGTAAGGAGGAATTTACCTTTTCTTTGTTTCGTATCAGGGACTTGTTACAGTATTTGTTTTTGTCAGGGAGATTTTATATAAATCAGGGACAAAAAAGATTGCTGTCTTGTCATAGATCAGGGAAACAGGATAGGTAGGCAGTTATTCTAGATAAACTGTAAAAAAAGAAATCGTGGTACCATGTGATAAGAAGGGTTACGTAACAATTTCTAACTAAGTTAAGACAACATGGGAAATAAGTGCACAAAAAGATCCCGAGATCCGCCATTAACCGAAGACGCGAAATATATGCAATTACAATGTGCCGATAACATTAGGTACTATACAAAATGGGTTAATAAATACAAATTTGATGGCAAACTAGAAAAACCTTCACTTATCAAACTTGTCAAACAGCTTAAAACCAACGCAAAAGGTCAGGTAAAAAAGCAATGTCAATTAGGCATTCCCCAGGCACACAGGTGGCTTGAGGAAGCAAACTGCAGGGAACAAAAGATTAAAAATTCAAAAGCAATGTTTTTAGACAATGAAGACAATAACCTAGTAATGGCATCAGCCCCTCCGCCCCCTCTGCTTCCCTTACCAGAATATGAAGCGAGTGAACAAGCTGATCCACCTCTGCTATACCCAACTGTCCCTGCGAAATCAAAACCATTTGTCAGAGATCCTGTCGAGACTAGGTCTTGAACATGTAACTTAAGAGGGAATATTGAATTGTATGAAATAAATAAAAATTCACGAGCTATGAGTGAAGAAGAGATATGTCCACTCATAGAAGTAGCAAATCCACAGGCAGGACAGGCAGGACAGGACCCAACTCTTCTAGTGAATAGACCGTGGACACCGGAAGACATCCGGAAAGCCACAGAGGGAATTCCCCATCCGAAAGTTAATTTTAGAAAATTCCTAGAAGACTTACAGGGCATGAGGTTAAGTTACCATTTTAATGGAGAAGAAGTAGAGAAAGTAGTCAGACAAATCGTAGGTCCAGATTGGCACTTGATTAGTGGCAACTGGAATCCCCATGACGCAGAACATAAGCCACTCCCACAAAGTAACACAGAGCTGGATAACAGAGTAAAAGGTCTGACAGACCGAATCTCTGAGAAATGGAAGCCTAGGGCTGACTGGACTTGCATTTATCAATGCATCCAACAGGAAGGTGAAACTGTTGATAGATATTATGCTAGATTACTAGAATGTTTTAATAACCATTGTGGAATGCAGGTACCTGAAGACCAAACACATGATTCCCCATATGAGCAGCAACTAAAGAATGCATTTTTGAAAGGTAGTATTACACCCATTAGTAGTTTTATTACAAAGCACATGGTAGATCACCGTACAAGTAGATTACAGTCACTACTTGAATACGCAAGACATGCTAAAAGGCATTTTAATAGCAAAAAGAAAAAGAAAACCCAAGTATTTGCAGTAGGAGACGGAGCGGAAGTCTTTGTAGTACAGTCTGGGAAAAAGGGCAAGAAAAATGCCCAGGGAAACAAACAATCTGATAAGCGATCAGAGGAGTTTGAAGAGAGAAAGAAAAGGGGTGAATGTTTTATATGCGGGAAAAAGGGACATTTGGCAAGGGATTGCAGACAAAACAAAAAGGTAGCCATGGAAGATAAGGAGGGTGAGGACTGACTATATGGTAGTCAGGAATCACTAGGAGGGAATAACCAAGAAAAGACAAATGCAAATGTGATAGAGGGAGTAGAGAATGTGATAGAAGAAATAGAGGAAGTACAAGAAATCACCGATGGTGAAGAAAACAAAATTTTAGACTTGGCATTATTGAGCCTAGAGCTCTATTTAGCAGACACAAAACCGGAAGTTACACTTCTGGTAGAGGGGAGGGAAGTTAAATTTCTGTGTGACTCAGGGGCTTCATGGACCCTGATACATCCTTCCAAACTACCAGAAAACTCAGAGTCACTCGACTATATATTGGTAAAAGCAGCTAATGGACAGCTGTATCGGGAGCCACTCTCCCATAACATAGCAATAACTGACCCTGTTTCAGGGATGACCCAGAAGAGCAAAACTGTTGTTTCTGCAAAATGTCCAGTAAATCTTTGGGCAGAGACCTTATGCAGATAGCAGTAGTTCCAACTATGCAGGGTATGGAAGCACAGCGACAAATGGATACTTTTGTGGTGCGACCGGAGGGTGAAACATTTTATTGGTACAGCCAGGACTTGGTTACGACTGGTCCAGGGGCAGTAACTGAAGAACTGATGAATGTAGCCATCAGTAAATCCCCCTCCCTTGACACTTATAAACAGCATTTATTGCATTGTACTCTATATTACTGTAGTATACCAGGACCTAATAAAGAATATGAGTAAGAACTGTTTAGAAACCATGCTAACAAATTAGTATTGCGTAATCTGTACTGGGACACAGTAGGAAACAGTGTAGTTAGCTGTTCATTGCCCCAGGAATTCCTAGCACTTTATAAATCTAATCGATTACCACATGTTAGTTTAACTAAAGATAAGAATGTGAGGTGGGCAGACCTAGGAGAAAAAGTCACAAGGTGGGAAAAACAGACAGAATTAGAACTGTCAGAACAGGGAGTACAAAAGCAGAGGTTGAATTGGATAACACAGACACACCCAGCTGTGCACTTGCAGGCAAGCGAGGACAGCTGAGTAGCACTCCTATTAGAGGAAGAAGAAAAAGCCTTATGAGGCATACCAGAGACTCTCTGGTCAACAGGGAAATCAGATGTAGGACTTATTCGTACAGCAGGACCAGTCACTATCACGCCAAAGTCAGCATTTAGACCTCAAAAGAGACAGTATCCCTTAAGAAAGGATGCAGAAGTAGGAATCAAAGCTATAATAGCAGCCTTACTTAAGGAAGGAATATTGATAGAATCTCCCGATTCACCATGTAACACACCCTTATTTCCTGTTAGGAAAGCAAATGGAGAATGGCGTATGGTCCAATATTTACAAGCTGTAAATGATGCAGTTATACCTAGAGCACCTACGGTGCCAGATCCACACACCTTATTAAATGATTTAAAGCCTCAACAGAAGTATATTTCTGTGGTAGATATTAGCAATGCGTTTTTCTCAATACCGATACACCCTGACAGCCAACATTGGTTTGCATTTACATTTCAGGGGAAAAGGTATACATACACGCGACTACCACAGGGATATTGTGAGAGCCCAACAATATTCGCCCAGGAAATGGCAAGTAACTTGGCGGGATTTATCCCACCGAAAGGCAGACAGATTTTACTTTATGTAGATGGCATTCTGCTGGCAGCCCCCACCCAGCAAGAATGCAGAGAAGATACCATAGCGTTATTACAATTTCTAGCCACTCAAGGACACAAAGTAAACAAAAACAAACTGCAGCTTTGGAAAAAGCAAGTTAAATACCTGGGATATGTAATATCCAAAGAAGGCAGAATATTAGATGAAGACAGGAAAATAGCAATCTTACAAGCACCCAAACTGACTACCAAGAAGGAAATGATGTCCTTCCTAGGTACGACCAATTTTTGTTGGAGTCAGATTCCAAACTATGCCTTGGCATCTGCTCCACTGACCAATTTAATATACAAAAAGCCTATGGCAGCACAAGATTTATTACAATGGACACCAGAAGCAGAATCAGCTTTCTGCAAACTGAAACAACTGATAGCATCCTCATTAGTTTTAGGATTACCAAACTAACATAAACGATTTTTCCAAACTGTAGATTGTAAGCAAGGCTATCTGACATCAGTGTTAACACAGCAACATGGGGACAAGCAATGCCCCATAGCTTACTATTCATCACAACTAGACCCAGTGGCGCGATCCTTGCCCCACTGTGTACAAGCAGTAGTCGCAGCTGCAATGGCAGTACAGGCTTCAGCCTCAGTAGTGTTATTCCACCCTCTCACATTGAGAGTGCCTCATGCAGTCACGATTATTTTACTGCAAGAAAAAGTAGCATATCTTTCTCCTGCTAGACATCTTTCTGTATGACTATACTGTTGAGCCAACCCCATATGACAATTGAACGATGCACAACTTTGAATCCGTCAACCTTGCACCCAACCCCTGCAGATGGCAAACCACACTGCTGCCTGCAGGAGATTGAGCAAATGACACTGCCTAGAAAACACCTCACGGATGTTCCCTTGGATGATGCAAAGGTAACATACTATGTGGACGGCTCGTGCAAAAAGGGTCCTACAGGACAGAATCTAGTAGGGTATGCAGTAGTTTCTGATACTGAGATTTTAGAAGCAAAGTCTTTACCACACAACTTATCTGCACAAGCAGCAGAATTGATTGCTTTAACAAGGGCATGTACCTTGGCAAAGGGTAAATGTGTGAACATTTTTACTGACAGCCAGTACATTTTTTCTACTGCGCAGCAGTGGAAAAATGGAGGAATGATAACATCTACTGGTAAACCAATTAATCATGCGCAATTTATTTTAGATTTGTTAGAATCTATTCAGTTACCTCAGAAAGTAGCTATTTGTAAATGTGTAGCTCATACCAAACAACAGGACAGGATTTCAAAAGTTAATGCGAGAGCTGATACAGCTGCAAAGCAGGCAGCTTCAGCTTCAGAAGTATTTCTTTTGAGTGAGGAATTACAACCTTCTGAGATTTTAGATTTTGAAATGTTAAAAACAATGCAGACACTTACTACAAATGTAGAAAAACAGAAATGGATAAAACGAGGAGCAATTCTTGAGAAAGGGCTGTACATCTCCAAAGAAAGAAAACCGATTTTGCCGTCTAACTTGTTTAGATATGCAGCTTTGTTGAGCCATGGGCAGTGCCATGTCTCAACAGGGGGGATGGTACAGTTAGTGAATCGAGTGTTTACAACGTATGGATTTACAAACTACACAAAAAATCTTTGTACAACATGCCATGTTTGTAACAGGCATCATGCACAGGGGGCACTGAAGCCTAAACAAGGGAGTTTCCCTACACCACCGTACCCGTTCCATACTATCTGTATGGATTTCATAGAACTAAACAAATGCGAAAATAAAAAGTACTGTCTTGTCATTATAGATATGTTTTCCAAATGGGTGGAAGCTTTTCCGACCAAAAATCCAGATGCAGCTACTGTTGCAAAAGTCCTCATTAAAGAAATTATTCCTAGATTTGGCATACCGGAAAAGATCTATAGTGACAATGGCACACATTTTGTAAATCAAACCATACAACAATTGAGCCGTTATTTCAGGATTTCCTTGAAAAAAACATTGTGCATACCACCCCCAATCTGCAGGATTAGTAGAGAGGCATAATGGGGTTCTGAAAAATAAGCTTAGGAAATTGATTAGTGAGACACAGAAAAACTGGGTGCACTGTCTGCCTCTGGCACTGTTGAGCATGAGAACTGTTCCAAATGCAAAGGGGTTAACTCCTTTTGAAATACTGTTTGGGAGGGCATATTATATACCTCAGTGGAAACCTCTCATGCCTGCAGACCAGGAGGCCGACAGTTCACTTGCAGAGTACATGAGAAGACTTCTAAGTAATAAACAACTTTTGCAGTTGAATTCTGTTTCAGATAAAGAACAAACCAGACCATCGGAAGCAGCAGTAGTCCCAGGCACGTGGGTCTGGGTGAAAGTAATTAAGAAAAGGAATTGGACCACACTGAAGTGGGAAGGGCCGTACCGAGTGCTACTGTCAACACCCACTGCAGTCAAGATCACAGAGCGAGCATCCTGGATTCATCTGACACACTGCAAATTGGTTAAAAACTTTGAACTGGACAAAAAACTTATTACTGTTACACAAGAACAAAATGACCAGGTATAGAGTAAACAGGGATGCCGAACAACCCCAGAAAAATTGCATGATCATCCTGTTAGCTATACTGGTAACAATAATCTTTTTGCTGTGGCCTTTCCTTTTTTCAGCCACATGTGTATGCTGAAACTTTTAATGTTTCGAACTGCTGGATTTGCACAGCTATACCAACAGCATACGGGGGATTATTAATGACTGCTGTCCCCCTAGGGGTCAATGAGACCTGGGAAAATTTGATTTTTGACACTACACCTGTAAAATCACAAGACAAAATAGCATTGTACCTACCTGTTACACAAAAAGGAATTGGATGTTTTTATAAAAATGACACTATTCAGGTGGGTTGGAGCAATTGCAATGTGACTGTTTCTTATAAATGTTATATTAAGGCTAATAAGGTAGAAACTATTTGTGATACAAACTATGACTCATATCTTGAGAAAATGCAAAAAACTGTTAGTGAAATACAGCATAATCCTGTTCTTTTAAAGCAGCTTTCTATCATTGATAAGAAAATGTTTCATGCAGGGCGAGCATATATCAATACTAAAGTAGAGAATTGTTATTTTGTTTGTGGGAAAAAGGCATATAAATGGCTACCTGAGAATTGGTCCAGCAGTTGTTTTTTGGGTTACCTGGTTCCGGCCATATGACACACTGCAGCTTTGCCTCGAGGGAAAATTTGAAATGTCAGAGAGGTCAGCAGTAAACCTGGAAATCCAATCAAGAGACGTGAGAATCCAGTGGGACGAATCGAAGCAGGATGGAGAAACCATAATTCCATGAAAAACAAAGATAAACTGACACACATGGACTTGAGTGACACTATTATATCATGGGCAGGCATAGCCCCTGCATATGGCACAGTGAAATCGATTTGGGAGCTGAGAAAACTGTCCAAACTTCTCGAAGTTATGAGCAATGCAACTTTTTCTGCTCTCGAATTAATGACTGATGAACTGAACGCTATGAGAACTGTGGTGCTTCAAAACCGCATGGCTCTCGACTTCACCCTAGCGGCGAGAGGTGGTACGTGTGCTTTAATCAAAGAAGAATGCTGTTCATATATTCCTGACAACCATCATGAGATAAACGGCCATCTTGAGGTGATCCAGCAAGTGTCGGCCATGACCAAACCAGGCCCAAACCCTCTGACGGACTTTTTCCAGAATTTGTTTGGGGGGTGGGGTTCCATCCCAATGAACATCCTGATTGCCTTTTGTGTGGGATTACTCCTATTAGGAGCATGCATTTGTTGTGGTATTCCCTGCATGAAAAAGTTAATCAAAGATTTTATAGACATATCAGTTTCTGAGACTTTGTATCAAAGTACTGAAATTGAAGAGTTGTTGAAAACTGAAATGCTTTCATAAGTCTAAACTAAATGACTCTCTTAACTGCAAATCCGAAATGGAAGAGGTTAGGAGAAGAAGCAAACTGTTAATGCTTTTGATAATAGAATAAAAAGTATTAGCAGGGGGGAAATGTCAGAGAAATATGTATTAATATATATGCTTAGTGCTTATTAGAAGCTAAAAGAGTTAACACATTTAATTCTATTTTATGTACAGCTAATTCTGTATGAAATTATAAGATGATTTTTCAAACCACAGTATGCTTTCTGAAACTGCAAGATGCACCCTGACCTAGTATTTGCTAGCACAGCAAAATTCATGTTTATGCCTTTTGGAAATGTACTGAGAAGCAGGTGATTATCTGCTAGGTCAGGAAAATGAATGAATAGCGTATGAATAGAACAATACTGTTTTCTATAATATGATTGAATATGAACAATCAGCTCTGTTCGTGTTATGAGAACATGCACAGCTGCGGAAAAGAAGAGATATATGAAACAAAAGACTGCTTGAAGAATCTGTACTTGCTTTGTGCTCGAATTAGCTATAGTACCTTGAATAGTAACATAACATAGTGGGAAGCTGTATCTAACCGGTAGTCACCAAGGCCACGTTGTTTTTCTTAGGAAGTTTTTCATAAACTTGATAGTGCATGCAGAAAATCATGGACAAACAGCTGCTATGAAGTAATGATGTTAAAACTTGTGATCTGTTACATCAGCTTGGTAGACAATGTCTTGTTAGAAAATGTATAAAGATGACCTTACTTCCTAATTTTAGTTAGACAAACTCTGTATTAACATGTTTTTGTCTCCTTGCTGCAAGATTAAAGTGCCTTAACCTGAACCTGCCATGTATTGATCATTTTTGAAGTTTATTTTTCCTTTAACAGTTAAGTTGACTATTTGTAACTGATTGTTAATAACTAATTGATCCTTTTTAAAAAGGTATTTAAAATTATATTTTAGTATGGTTCATGTTTCTGATGAAGTCTTTGTTACGAATAGCGAATAATAAAGTTTAACTGCTTTAAAAAACAATATATTTTGTTTGGTCGCTCTCCTCTGTGCCTTGCAGTGTTATTTTGGTTTGTGTTTGTCTTTTTACTCTGGTTTCAGGAGTTACTTTTTTTTTGTTTTTCTGTGCTAAACTTTTAACCTTCTGTCACGTTTCAAAATGTGCCTGAAAAGAGAGATAAACATATTCACCTGCCCAGCTAACAAATTAATAAATAAATATATAAAGGCTCATCTCCAGGAACTCACCAAATGCCAGTGTCTATTTTCTTACAACGTCACATAACTATAGGTTCATAGATAAGTACTAGATTAGCTGTCTGTGTAGGACATTTAAGCCTAGCCAGTTAACCTTTCCTTTTTCTTGCTGAACTATACTAACGTCACTTAAAAATAGTCAAATCTCTTTTACAGTTCTCACACCACTGCACCTTATCTATCGGTCACACTTGTAATCTGATGAATTTACATATTTGTGATCATCTTACACTATGCATTTCTTATTACTCACCTTGTTTTGACCTTATTTATAAAACTTGTAGTAGTAGTACTTCAATCCGGCTTTACTGTTAATAACTGTATATAATTAATATATAATCACTTTGCAACTTTCTTTCTTTTTGTTTGCTGATATGTACATCTCTCTTCTACGTGGGCTGAGACTGAAATTGATTATTTATGATCAGCACTCTACCATGGTTAATACATTTAAAATAGGACAAAAAAATAAAAATCTACAATAGGCTGTTGAAATGCTTTGAAAAGATCTTAGAATTAGGAAGGAATTGCAGAATCTTTTCATTTGCCATCCTCTGTCAGTGGCTCAGCAGACAGCAAACTTGTTTTTGATTCTGAAAAGATCAGAAGACTGTGGGTTCTTTCTCCACAGCAGGAACTTCAGTTTGTGTTGTTGTACAAGTAGTGCTTTATAGAATGGGAGGTGTGTTACACTCCCGAGGTGCCATCCTTTGCATGAGATGTTAAACCAAGGTCTGATCTGCTGGAAATGGTACTCGTTTTAAAGGCGGTTAATGATTCCATGGCAGATAAGAAAGAATAGTAGGGAAGTTAACTTGGGAGCCAAGTCAAATTTCTCCTAGTCTGCATAAATGTAATCCATTTGAAATTTAAAGTGGCCCCCAGAACAGTGAGACTAAAACAATGGAAAATAGAGTTTATACATTTTAAGTCTGATGTTGTCATATATTGGTATATTCTGCTCACTTTGATATATAACAGTCTCAGATTTAATTAATACAATTAGCAGCGGTGTGGATGGTACAGCCACACTCATCAGAAGGTGTTGGGGGCTGGGCTCCTGCCCCCTGTCAAAATGTCTTATCAGCACTACAATGGGTTTTGATATTCTCTGTATTCCCTTTGATTGGTTATTTTTCACAATTGCAGAACTCACAATTACGGGTCTTAGAATATAGAGAGTATGTGTAAATACCTCACTGACTTTCTCTTGTAAGATGCTATAAGCCTAAAGTCTGTCTTGTAATGCCCTATAAGTCTAGTGTGACCAATCAACTCAACAATTAGTATGTAAATAAAATAATAATAAATCCTATGATATTAAGTCATTCCTGCAGCAATGTACTAATTTCCTTATCAATTAAATCATCCTTGATGTGTAACTTCTGGTGACGTGACTTTACCACCTGGATTGAAAGTTAACAAGATTGCTTTGTATTTCAATATTTTTATAACCCACTGGATTTGCAGGTGTTGACACTTGTGAAACTTATATTAAGAGACATACATTGGAGCTCATTAGGATACAGTATGACTATCTCACCAAATATAGTCAAAATGGGAATTGTAGAGTTGTGTCACTTAATTATTTTATTTAGTCAAAAGTATGTATTAAATTGAGTTGGGTGGGTAAGGAAGTTTCTCTCTACACCCAAAGTCACATGAGTTTTATTTATGTAAAAGTCAGCTTTGCACATTCTTGTCTTAATTTTTTTAATTTATTTTCATTGTTGTCTTCATTAACCGTAAATCTAACCTCATTTATTACATGGGAATAAAAGTCAAGATACTGATGATGGATAATGTAGCCTAATCGTATCACTATTTTATAAAGTTTAGATCTAATATCGAGTACCATTCTAGATCAGTCTAATGGTTGGGTTTGTGCTCTCCATAATAGTGTAGCAGAAAATGGTGAAGGTCCCATGCTCTGGGATGCCCGCATATCCACTCTGAGGCACACCATGATATAGTAATGTGTCCATACAGATAACCTAAATTTATCTTTTGCATATGCTGTTTTATTTATTTATTTATTTTGCTTATTTAGTTGATATTATGATTATGGTTATTGTTGGTGAAGTTCTGCATTCATGTTCTCGATAAACACACTAACTGATATTGTGGTCATCACATCACAATTCAAGACCTACACCCTCATTCTTTTTACTGCTACTAGGTGGGACATAATGTCACTAATTGCTGCAAATGTCAAAATGTCAACCTGACATTTATAGATGCAGTCAGTAGAAGCTGTTGGCTTATGCCATGACAGAAGTGACTGGGACCATCAAGATTTCTGATGCAGAGATCAGCAGTAGAGCTCATCAAGCAGAACCTGGTATTGAATTGTCACAGCTACAGACCTTTAGAGAGCTAGGTGTGGCTTAGATCACCTTCAGATAAGTCTGACTATAAGCTGTCCATTCCTCCCATCTCTGCAGAAGTGGAGTTTGTCCATAGTTAACTCAGGCCTGCACCTCTGCCATCAACTTCTCATGCTAGGAGGGCTGGGGAGGAATCCTGGGATGCTGGTCCCAGCCCTTAAAAATCAGATAGAGCTGAAGGAAGATAGCTCTGATTTTTGGAGTGGCCTATGAATCATCAGCTCTTGGCTAAGCAGAACTTGAGGCCAAGAAAACCCATAATAGATCTCTTCAGTCTCAGACTGGATGTATTTTGGTAGGTCCAATGAGCTGTCCTGCTCCGGAGCTAATGCCTCAAGGTAGAAGTTCAATGCCTGATAGGAATCCAAGTTACTGGCATAAAATGGCTTCCTTAGGGAATTTGGTCTTCAGCCAGCACTGTACTAGTAACAGGTCTCTCTCTCTCTCATTCTGCTTAGACAACCATTGGTTGAAAGAGGACCATGTGCCATTTCCCTACCTTCTGCCACCCAGCATGCTTCAGCTACGTACTCACCTTCACAAGGTACTGTATATGAGTTCTGGTTTGCAAACAGTGGAGTGTGCTGTATTACTGAGGAAGAAACTCCTGCACCCCCCCAAAAAAAATACAGAAAATAAGATAAGCCAGAGACCCTTGACACTGGCTTTGACTTCTGAAAAATAAATGTCAGACAGGAAAGGACTGAGCACAGAACCCTGGGGGACTCCATTGGTCACTGGCCTCTTTGTGGAGGTGGTTTCTCCAATCCTAACTTCCTGGGTTCTGTCTGTGAGCCAGCTGGCTATTCAGAGAGTTCCACAGGGGTTATGCCTAATTCTGTAAGTTTGTTTACAATGTCTGACTGGCATATTGTATCACATGCCTTAGCTTAGTCAGGTAGGCACTATGCACCATTTTTTCCTCATCCTATGCCTTGGTGACCTTCTCAATGAAGTCCATCAGGTTCAGTAAGCATGACTGACCTTTGATGAAACCAAACTGTGTTGGGTCCACTGTCTGAAGGTTTTGTATGTCATTGCTTATAATTTCATGAATATGGGATACTAATCAGAAACACATGTATAAAAAACATGTCATGACAAAAATGTTGAAAAATATAAGGACATTATAAAACAGACAATGTAAAATTTGTAAACATTAATGATATGCATTGCAAAATTTACCACATAAGGTAATTTTATGTTTGCTTCTGAAAAAGAGAGATGTAAGGTGTGTCTCTTCTTTCTTTAAATTATCTTTTATTCTTTAAAAACATCTGAAAGAGCTGTTAAAGACACCCCTGCAAAAAAAAAAAAAAAAAAACAATCTATCTTGTTTTGAGAAGCCCTAGGCATTTTAAAATTAAAGTACAAGGAAAAGTAGGAGTATTTTACTGATGTCACTGACCCTTTACAGAAGTGGTCAAAGTATGAATTCACACAGGTCATGCAAATATGCAGCAGGTAGGTTGGAAAAACTGGACCTTGATTAGCAACTATGGTTAATCCTCAATATTTTTTAATGCTGACAAGAATGATGGGTCCCCAGCTAATACACAGCCCACAGCATCTAGCCAGGCAGCATCCTGCTAGATTCAGCCCTACGCTTCCTATTAGGTTATGAATATCATGTGCAATCAGTACTTACACTCATCAAACTGTGTAATCATGATGTACCAGTAGTTGATGAAATGACATTAAAACATCAGGTATCCATCATTATTCAGGTCACATGTTTTCAGCTGAGGGACATTCATAGGATACATTATATTTGCCATAGTCCCTTGTTGCACTAGTTCATATATTTGCAACCTCTGGTTAGATTATTATAATGTGTTGTATCTAAGTAGTCTTGCAGGTGATCTCTGCCATTTGTAGTAAGTACAGAGTATATGAGCCATGCTACATGTGGCAGCTGAAGCTTCTGTGTTGTACTCATTCTGTTGTTGTTTTTTTTTTTCTATTAACCATCAGGCAGATCATCTGTATGGTAGTTTATCATATGTATCTTAAGTGTACTGCAACCTCCTCTTCCAGGGGCCACCAGCCACAATAAACTGCTAAGCTGTCATTGCTTGAGTTTCAACATTATTCATACAACTGAAGTATGATTACCAGTTTCCAAGGCTTGGGGTTTCCACATAATGATTCCTATGTTGTGGAATTCCTTATCTCACTGTCTTAGAGACTGTTTAACCATTTCCGCATTCAAATGGCAATTTAATACACAGCTGTTTTATTAGACCTTTCACCTATATGAATTTGTACAGAGGTTACATTAAATGTGTTTTGTTTTAGTTCTTGAAGGTGTTTACCATGTTATAATTTTAATTACTGATTTAAAAGTTTGCAAGGTACATTATATTATAGAAAAGAAGCTATAAATACAATTTTAAGTGAATTTAATTGAATAGGCACCTTTTTGAGAAGTCAGGGTATTGTAATGTCCATCTCATTTTTAAATAGTAAGCAGAAGTTTGCCTTTAGTTCAGTTTCTTGTAGGAGATGACACATGAGGGTGACTCCCTTGTTTTACTCTTTAGCAGTACTTTACAGGAAAATGCAACATTAATTTATTTTGCAGATAATCTAAACTCTCTGAACCCATTCCAAACTTTGCAGTTAACAGTCTGGAAATGTCCTTTAAGGCAACATCACACAGGGTGGCATGAATAAAAATAATCTGAATAATTTCTCTATAATTATAGGGCAAAGGTCTTACACATATGCCCTCAGTTTAATTTCAATTGTTTTCTCTGCTTGGAAAAACAGACAAGGTAGAGTCGTTAACAATCAAGGATGTAACAATGACACATTTTCCATCTGCATGTTGTTTTTGTAATTTGTATATTCAGAGAAGCCCAAATGAGTCATGATTCCTCCATTTTTAAGAAGTAAATCAGCTCTTATAGCTGGCACTAATGACATGAGATACAGATTCCTAGGACATGAATAATAAGCTGTGCAATTTCATCTTGCTGTTTAAAGAGTAACATGAGGATAAGAACTACAGTCTCTACACTATCCTGCTCTTGAAATATATAAATGGAAGAGCAATGGAAAAAGAGTGGTGAAAACTGAATGGTTTGTGTGCAGCTTACCTGAAACAAGCTTCATAGTTTGCAAAAAAAGATTACTTTGCTGCTTTCCGAAGGAGACATATTATTTGCAAAATGTAATCTGGTCATTGGATGGGGACAATGGCATCTTGAAAATTCCAGATGTTACAGCTAGTGTATTTCTGTCAGGGTAATAATTTATCTTACAGGTGATGCAGTGTTCAAGTGAGAATAGTTTACTTGGAAATTATACATATGTGTGAAATGAAGCTCTCTTTGCAGCATGTTAGTAGTTTCATGCAGGGACATAGGATTCATATACAAGAGCTGCTTGCCTGCACAGCATTAATTTTCAAACAGGTCACAGCCTAATGAGCCACAGAGGCAACAATGCATGTATTATGCATTGAATACTGTTGGCACTCTGAATAAAGGACCACACACAAAAGCTGAGAAGACACTGGATGGACGCAGGCATACAGAGAGTGCAAAAGTAGTGATGGTGGGTTGAACAATTATCAAGTAATGGAGAATGCCACATAAGGAAGGTGAATGAGCAAGATGGGTCAGTGATAGTAAAGCAGATGTCATGGTGTATGTTAAACTGGTAGTTATAAATAGCTGCAGGGGAGGAGGGTACAACTGTGGACAATGGATATCCAGTGAAGAACAACCTGCAAGACGTATGAGGACCCAGGGTCATATGTTGTGGCATGGCTGTAGTATTTAAATGAGCAGGAGAGTTTGCATAATGGTAGGTGTGGCTGATAAACAGGTACATAAAGAGTATAAAGCTGTGGCCATAGGTATGGGCATCCAACAGTATATCATACGCATCTGCTGACTGACATGTTTTGGCCATGGATGTAAATATGCTTACATGGCCACCCAAGGGAAGCAACACCTGGAATAGATCATTACCCAGGAGCATTAGTGCTACTGTAGGCCACCACTTGTAGTGAGTACAGAATATGTGTGCCATGCTACATGTGGCAGCTGAGGCTGCTGTGTTGTTCTCATTCTGTTTTTTATCTATTAACACATTTATGCACATGGCACCTTTCTCTTGGGCCAAGGTGCCACAAATAAGCATCATCAGGACTACATTTGGCAGGTGCTGGTGCAGGAAGTAAATGTTGTGAGAAGCCATAATAAGTCTTTGTAACAGGTTCAACAATGGGTTAATGATGTGATGCTCAATGCAAAGGAAAAGACACAGTACAATGTGACAACATTGAGGCAGCACATTGAGCCTGAGGAGGTTCTGGCCTCACTCAGCCATCAGAGGGAGTGGCTCATCATATTTTGGAGGTGGGAGCTGGACTGACAGCAATCACTCACGTACCAGATGTGGAAACACAGATTTAGTAAAGTCAGTTGTAGTACAGTAATGCACTCTCCACAGCATGTTTGACGAGAAAGATTGATTAAGGCCTACCTGTGTATCTGTCCTGCCAGACATCTCTGATTTACAACTGCAATGATCTGCGCAACTAGGTATTCAGTGCATACTATATCTGTATTTTAATGAGTAATACTATGCATATCACAAGGGGTTATAGAAGCACATGTGTGAGGGCAGGCAATGGTGTCATGTGTGTTTCTTCTTTTTTATAGGTTTCACTGGTGGAAGGTACAGCAACAGATCAGGCTGAGCGTACTCCTTATTAGGGCATGACAAACATCTTGTATCTGACAGTCCCTTATGGACTCCCAAGCACACACAATATGTGGACCACTTCTAATTTGTGCATTCCTATCATAGGAGATCATTGTGTGTGTGCTGCCCTGATGTCAGGAACATCCCTGTTTGGGTTACAGCACTTAACATTAACCTGCAGTATGCAGGTCAGTAATACAGACACAATTGGTGGCTACCCACAGCATTGCTGAGATGCTAAGTGTTCACCATGGCTTGTGCGATGATATGTACTAACTGCACAGTGACACAGAGTATAATTACAGAGATCATAGAATGCCGCTGAGGTCATGTAGTAAAAGCTACACCCATGAGTGTCTCCATTAGACATACCAGAATTGCCATCAAATTTGCCTCCACAGGCCATGCCTTCAATGGCCATGGGAGGAGTCAGATAAGGGGAAGTCAAACACAGACAAGCTGAAGTTAGATCACACAGACTGTTCATGAGATGGCTTTACTATGACCTACAGATACCCAGCCAGAAACCTCCAGACATGGGGATTTTCCAGGTCATGGATAATGGTGATTCGCTGATTCAACACATAAGAGTTTATAAGGCCATATGAACATATTACTGTAGCTTTACCTTGTCTCTGTTACCTGTGGGCATAGCCTCACACCCTAGTTGTGAATGTCAGTCAGTTCATGCCCACAAAATGGTATACTCCACCAGTGTAGATATTTTTGTCCTGTAGTTCAACACCTTCCTTATCACAGACCACATCAAAATCTGATGCTGCTAGCCAACTTTATGCACATTGTCAATTGTCATGTGATACCTTGACATCACCACTAGAAGATGTGATTCCTAATTCTCCCCAGAGTATGTGACTCCCATCTTTGCTTTCCATGACTCTACCTTGTTCCACAATGTTGTCATCACTGGGTCTGCCACCCTTTGCAAATGATAATGACTGTGACTGGCACACCTCCTAAACAGTGTGGGTATAGTACTGTCAGATGCGTAAAATGGTCATTCCATACACAGCTTGGGTGTGATAATGCATACATCATGTTATGTTGTCTGTATTATGACTCACAGGTATGGACCAGATGACTCCTTTTTGCCAGTACTGCAATGTATTGTGCCCACCTCGGCCTCACCTGCGGCATCTCTGATATGTGTTTCTTCTCTACCACTATCCTGCCTTTCGTCTGCCGGCACAAATGGCACAGAAAGCCCTGCTCATTGTCTGTGCATTGGTATGTTGCACAGCATGACAGACACAATAAAAATCTAGGCACAGATGACTGAGCAGTATTGCAGTACTCCTAACATGTCTAGACAGCAGGATTGTCCTTTTAGTAGGCCATACACATGTTCCACAATATTTTGCATTTCTGCATGTGCTGCAGTATAGGCCATGTAGGGCTTGTGAATGGGGTCATTAAATAGAGTTCTAGGGCATATCCAGCATCAGCTGTACACACACTGAACAATATATGATATATAGCCATCTAACTACCTGTACAGTACCTGTACTTATAGACCTTACTATATGTGTGTACTTACTGACTGGATGACCCTACAAGAAATCTCTTTATTGAACCTTAGGTGTAGGTTGGACATGTGCTACATGTGTGAAGCCTTAGGGATAGATTGAATATATGCTGCAAGTGTGAAACAAGGGAACTACCCAGGTGGTACATGGACACATTGTAAATAATTACAGACCATCCAGCGTGGTAGTGAGTGGAATCCCTTCCTGATGTGTTATCATAGGTGCTCTGGATGGGGTGGAGCCTTGATGGGTATGTGTGTACAATGTTTGGTTTCCAGGATGTCAGGGAAATGAAATGTGTCATAACATGAATGCATGGTGCTGTTTTTCCCTCCGTGGTCCTGGAGGACTAGCTATGCTCTTCCACAGCAGTAGCATGACATCAAGGAACTGGCTTAGGTCTCATGAGGATGATGCCTTCAGTATCTGTAACATGTCCTCAGGAGGTCACTAGATGGTCATTGTAGCTAAGAAATCTAAAGCTACATTGCCATAGTATCCATAAGAATGGACAAGTCATGTATACACCTTGATTTTGCTTGTGGGCCACACTGTTTAGTTAGGTCCCTACAGTCACCCTATCCAAACAAAAATAGTCCATAGTCAGGTGGTCTGTTAACAAGTGGTTTCTGAGGCACTATCTGTACCTCCTGCATTGGCATGGAAGATGACAGCATTCAACATTGTCAGCACTGGTTCTGATGGTGGTTGGTAGTACATCATGCTACTGCTATTCCAAGCATCACTCCCTTCATATACATCATCTGTGTTCAACATGGGTATACTCCATGGCACACCTGCTGCTTTTATACTTTTCTGTATCAGTCCATCATGCAGGGTGCTGTCATTTGCATACTTTGTATGGCTCATCTGCAAGGAGTTCGTAATTTCCATGCCATTGTACACTCATTTACATGGGCTGCCCAAAACTCATTTACATGGGGCTGCTCAAAATGCTATTGTCTCTTGTGTGTGTGTGTGTGTGTGTGTGTGTGTGTGTGTGTGTGTGTGTGTGTGTGTGTGTGTGTATATATATATATATATATATATATATATATATATATATATATATACACACACACACACACACCTTAGATTCATCCACACTCTATGCAGTGTTGTTGGTGTGTGTGTGTGTGTGTGTGTGTGTGTGTGTGTGTGTGTGTGTGTGTGTGTGTGTGTGTGTGTGTCTGTGTGTGTGTCTGTGTGTGTACGAGTGAACACGTTTTCACTTCTTGGTTTCCTGGAGATTATATTTTATTGAAAATTGTTATACATTATTTTTTAACTATGTTATTACATTTTAACATGCAAGGACAACAGCTGTTAACTAGGAAGAAAATTGGAAGAAACAAGCATCAGGATGATAAATTAACAATATTAGTAATATATGCAATGCGGTTTAACTATCGGGCATCATCTAGAAATAATATTATCATTTTAACACCTTACTTAGAAGCAACGGGAACAAGCACAGCAGAGAATGTTTAGTAGGCATCTCACAAAGAATAGAAATGAGTTGATGGCAAAACTAGATCTTTAAATTTACTATTCATAGTTGAATAGGTAAGGCAAGGAACTAAAGTCTTGCACCTTCTGCATATATGTTTATTAGAAGAGACAAACAACTAATGTCTTCCTTAAAACCTCTATTGTCAGTACTGACAACAGATTTCACTGTCCTTTTAGATAATCAAATATCAAAGACACACAAGACACCTTTATTTCTGTACATCTGTTGGCATTATTTATGTCTGATCTCATTAGGACTTAGCTATATGCATCTCAGTACAAACAATTAAGTATATGATGTGATGCATGTATCTGATTTTGCCGCATTAATGAAAGGCTTTCCAGAGCACAGCACTGGTATGTAAGTTGGTCCTTACCATCTCTGTCCATGTGCATCCTCTGTGAATTGTCCTGGGAAAGCTCCTCAGATAGCTCAGTGCTGGTAATGTGGCATTCTACCTCATGGGTGTTGGTGATGTTGCTCTTTTGTTTTGCTTTCTGATACTGTGTTTTGTTTTCTTTTGGCAACACCTTGCTGTCTTGGTGGATAGTCATCTCTGCCTTTGACAGTGTGTGGATCATAACTGGTCATGCATAGTATCTGCCTGCTGACTCTAATGTCCCCTTCCTTGCTTAGCATTACACAGTAATAGGCTTCAGCAGCTGCACTTCTGTAGCTAATGTGGAAAGCGAGCTGAAGTCTGTTCTTTGAGAAGTTCTCAGGGAACAGCATTGGAGAAAAAAGTAAATTAAAATAAGTCATCGTGAAGGAACATGGAGGGCTGCCAACCAAAGAAAAAGGAAATAAACAGGTAGATATTGACTGTAATTTCATTTATTACTGTGGATTTCTTCCAGATGGTGAAAGCATGTACTGGCTTTGGCTGCTTGTTTCATCATTGTGTTAGCCATTACAGGGAAAACTTTGGAGCCGTCCATCATGATGAGTATGGGTACAAAGCTGTGACAGTGACATGGTTTCATTTTTGACAGTAGTAGCCTGAAATGTGGGGCATGCTCATTGAGCATTTTGTTTGTGTGCTTGCCACTTACCAGCCATGGTGGACTATGAGTCAGGGTGGTTTTATACTTCATTAGCTGTCCTCATCATCTAAGTGGATCTGTTTGGCACTGTGTAGGTCTCCTATGGACATACTGCATGTGGTGCGAGATGTCTGTGCATTTTAGAATACTAGGAGTGGCATGGTATGTTTTTAGCATGGCTTGGCTCTGTTCTCCCAGTCTCTTGGCTGGGGGCAGTTTGTGGATTACCCTGTCTGATTTCATAGCAATGGATATCACTTTGTAAACCGATAGTTCCTCAAAGGGTATGTATGTATGTCTGTGTGACCTTCAGCTGTATCTCATGTCTCCATCTTCCTATGCTTTCAAAAATAGCATACGTTTGATGAGGGTGTCAAAATCATCTTGATGTCCAGAGGCAAACAATCTGAGATCAATAAATTGCAGAAGAGTCATCAACGAATTGGTATAGATGCATACACTATTTGGTTTATGTCCAGAGGACCTTGCCTGTATTATTCAGCTGTCCCTTAAAAAAAGGGATGCAAAAGAGAAATCTATGGAAATTGACTTCCAAAAAATGTACCTTTTTATGTGAGTGGCTGCAATATCTTTGGCTTTTTTCTCACCTTGCAAAGCTAGCAGTTAATCTTTTGTCTTTGGACAGAAGTTTATCATCATTGTTGAGTGATTTGGATGTATACACAGATGCATCAGCATAGCTTGTTCTAGGTGGGACAGCGGCTTCAACATGTGTCTTTAAAACTTACTACCTGAAGCTGAACAGGGTACATCCATGTACTTTATGAAAGTGTTGATAACATTATGTAATGACTGCATTGCATTCTGACCACAAGTATGCTCAGCATTTTCTGGTCACTTTTCTATCTGCAAAGTATTGCTGCTTTAATAGGTATTGTACAATTCCTCATAGTATATATGGTGTGTCTTCCTTATATGCCTAAGCAGGTACCTCAGCTTCGTGTAGAGTGTGCACTCGCTTTGGTTCTCAGTCTCTGTCCTCTTTTATGGAGGAATTACTGGTAATCATGCTGGGCTGTTACAAATGTGGTACTTGATATTTATAGCTATATTATCTTGTGAGTGCTGTGATCTTTGTATGATGGAAGAGAGGCAATTGCAACCTTTCTAGATTCAGTATTGGGTAGCAATTTCATATTACAGTATGGTGTTAAGGGGGAAGGGGACTTGGTTAATGGAATGATTTTAATGCTTTTGTTGTTGTTAATAGAACCACCCTCTGTAACTACTCCCTTACTCCAAACAACTTGACTATATAATATAGGGAATGTTTTTGATATGTTTCTTTATACTCAACTAAGATCACTTGTTTGTGTGCTTCAATAAAGGATACTCCAGCTTTAACTCAGCTGTGGACTGCCTACTATTTTCTGTTTGATTATGTTGTAGCAAGTATTTTACATTTATATTTCACAGTTCAATTTTTATTAAGTGAACTAAGTGTTTAACATAATTTAGTAAGTGAATATCACACCCTCCATACTGCAAAGTTTATTCTTGGTTTGTTTTGGACCTAGTATAGGTTGCATATTGGATTTTTCGAAGACTTGGAGGGATACCATGGATTTCTCTTTTTGTAATAACTCTTCTTACTTTCAGTCTTTGCTTTTCCAGGAAATTATTTCCACTTTTCTACAAAAGAAACCACATTTTGTTTTTATATTTTTAGCTAGAAGGAAGTGATAGAAAACTGTTTACTGAAACTATTTTCTCTGTTGCTAATTACACATACTGAGCAGAACCAGTCTGCTAATCATGTGTTTTTATTTTCACACTACCGTAAGATCTGCTTTGCCTCCTAATTTTATTAGGAAAATGGTGGCTTCAGTAATATCTTGCAGATAAAAGAGATTAACGGCATATTTACAATATAGTAAGAATTAATTTTGCTTTAAGCTGTTCACTTGATACTGAAAATGTCATGCAGTTAAAAAGTAGTCAGTCATCAATTCTGCCCATTTTCAATTAAGCAATTTAATTGCTTTATAAGTTCACACTAGTATAACATTTCATTTCTTCTCAGCCTTCAGGGTGCTTTAGTAACACCACCAGTTTGGCAGACTGCAAGCAGAATGATATTGTAATATAATGTTTGGTGCACCAGAACAGGATGATGTCCATGGTCAGCAGTGAATCATATTGCAGTAAACCATAAAGAAGTGAAGATCCCCATATAGGACAAGCTTGTTGTATGTATTTTCTCATTTACATCTAACTGAGACTTTGCAATAATATTAATCTCCTACTCTGTTCTCTTTCAGTCTTAGTCTTCTTTCTTTTAAAAAGAGACCGCAGACTTGTTTGCTTTTTTGTAAGGACTGGAGCCAGAACTTGGCAACCTAGGCAACTGCTTAGAGCTTGGTTTGAGCTGGAGGCTTGACCCAGCCATAAAACATTGAAAAAAAAAATAATTAATATTCTTGCACCTCCTCAGCTGTAAAACATCACCTTAAGAAAAAGAAAAAAGAAAAAAAAACACAGTAATTGCTTCTCTTACTGATTCTCAGCTATAAAGCATTATGTGATTACTGCCTTACTGTGGGCAACATCACTTCCAGTCCTCCTGTATCTTTCAGTCACTCAAAATGAACCAGTGAGAGACCTCCTAGTACTCAAATTGCAAGTGCAGTCTTTTTGTTTCTTTTTTTTTTTTTTTTTGTTAAAGTATAACATGATGGATAGATGCAAGCATAAGCAGAGTAGGGACTGGACATGCCAGGTTTACTGCGATTGACAAATTGGAAGCACTGTACTTTTGTTGGTCTTTTTTTTATTTTGCAGTACAACACAAGCAAGATGATGCAGCAGTCTTTGGTAATTTTCATGTGTAGCTTGGTCATGAGTGCTTTTCTGTTGATAGTGAGCTAGCAAGAAGTGACAAACAACACACAGGTAGAGAACAAGTGTAGCGAAGATATGTGTATGTGTGTGTGTCTGTCTGTATGGTGTGTGTTTTTGTGTGTGGGTATGTGTTTAAAATGCACTTGTCTGGCTAGGAAACTTGACAGATTCAAACTCAACAATCCAGATTTTTGTAGACTGTCCATATTTTTGCCTGATATTTTTAATTTGTTTCCCATAAACTTTGTGGTTTTCTGGCACCAAAAAAAAATAAAATAGTAATAAGCATAACATATTATTCATTTAACTTCATTTTTATTATGTACTATGTTCTCTGACATTATAACTACACTTTGAGGATGGAAGTCACTAAATAATGACATACATCTGAGTTTCAGACAGAAGAGCCACCACTTCAGCTCTTCAAGTAAAGAGAAAAAAAAGCAACTTACTGTATTAAGCATATCTAGCTTATTACAGATCCACTCCACCCTACCTCCTAGCCCACAAACAGCTCTTCCATTGAACAACAAAAGCAAAAGCAAAAAAAGACATTCCTTCTAGCCAGATGGCCAGATGCATAACATCCCCCCTCCCTCCTGCCCAGACATTCAGGTCCCATTTCTGTGCTCTGACCCAGACCCTCCTCTGATGCATTCCAGTCTGAATGCCATAGGGGTTCATGTGGAGATTAAACTATAGACACAGTTGTTACAGTTTATAGCCTGCATACATGGTGTGTTACACTCTCAGGTTTTAGTTAAAAAAAATCCTTCTTATAAACTGTAGTAAACTGCTTGCTACAAATGTATCAAACAGTTGATACAGTTTATACCAAGCAACAATTTATTTATTTATTTTTGGTTCATGGTTTTATTTTATATATGTAAAAATACTTGCTATACAGCTGTGATTAAGAGAGATCAATAATATGTAGTATTGCCATTTAGTATGGTTGTTTATTTTAGTATACAATAAGTATTATGTACATTTAGTGTATTTTAATGTTATATTTTAAAATATTTCTTTTATATTTTGGTTAATTGTATTATTGTATAATTGATTGATTACTTGCTGGTTAGTATGTGCATTATTTAAATCGCAAGGTGCTTTGTGATTTCATCTGAGGAAGTCGTGTTGATCGACGAAAACGTGTGTGGCATTTTATATATTTTTTACACGTTAATAAACTGTGGTTTAAGTTCACCTTATCATGAGTTCTGCTACTTGCTGTGGTGGCCTCCGGACTGGATTTGCTGTTTTGGTAGTTTACGAGTTTGTTTTACAGCGTTTCAGCTTTTGGTATATTCAGTTATGGAAGCCAGTGCGGGCTCTTCCACTTTGTGCGATGGACAGAGGTCTAACTCTGCCGATATACACAGGTCCGAAAAGGACAGTTTTGGGCAGCTCACGGGTCAACTTACAGCCCTCATTAACCTCCTAACACCTTTGGGTCAAGGTATAAATAACATTATCGTGGAACAAAGAGAAATCCTAAAAATGGTTACTAATTCCAAAATGCCTCTACCTGCAGCCATTGATTCACTTGGTACAGACCGCCCCAATGCTCACAGGGAGAAAGAAAACAGCAACGGAACTGATTTTCATTGTACTCCAGCAGTTTTACGTGAAACTGCTTTACATTCACCCATGGATCCACCTCAGTGTTCCAACGAGGGGAACATTCAACCCACATCGACTTTTTTGGAATGGATGCACACCAAACCTAAATTTCTATACAACGAGCAGGGGAGCTGCTATGCAGGGGACAGGCACACTTATTTAGAAATGCAGCGCCTTCTTGAAAACGCTCTTTACAGATACAAAACGCTGGAGCTGGACAATCTGTATCTGACTGAATGCCTCAGTAAAGGCATTGTGCCTAAAGGTTTGAGAGTGTATAAATATCCTAACCAGGTATATCCTGGTAGTGAATTTCACAAGGATTTAATTACAGCTTTTGATCAATGTGGATTGAATATTGTTAAAGCTATTGTTAAGAAAAATAGTAAGGAAATTTAAAAATTACAACATGACATTTCTAACTACCATAAATGTATAACTGAGGATTTATTATTTGATGCTGCCAAATATCATGATATCAGGAGGGGGGTTGATCAACATTGTGAAACAGTGCTCAATCGTAAATATAAGAAATTATGGAGGGATATTTTAGAATACCAAGAAGGTCGGCAGTACCCTAACCCCCCACACAATAAATGGCACACTGATAATTATAATAGTGAATATCAAGTTAATAGAAATGTTCCTGAACCAATAGTCCTGGATGATCAGGAAGGGGAGGTGTTTTCTACAGAACCATTACAGGGTGAATGTTATGAGGGGGAATTTTTACCCCGCAGGTCTGAATGTATACGACAGCAGGGACACTATTCTACAGAGAACCATCACCCTTTAGACAGAGCCCCACAGGAGCAGAGAGGAGGGGGGGGGCCTGCACGAGCATGGAAGAAAACCAGGAGACAGGACTGGTAGTAGCAGCACATCATGTTATAACCCCTTTAGGTGAATATTCTATGCATACTAAGGACAACTATCACATTTACAACTATAGTGATTTTCCAGTTTCTGATGCTTGTTTCCAGCTCTTTACTAAGGGCTTTAAATTTGTCCCTAATAAACGTAGCAATTTAGTACATACTATCCTGGATTTGAAACTGTTTATTCGCAAGCTTAATTTAGAAAACTTACTGGGAGCTACATCTGGGACCCCCAGTTTACATTTAAGAAAATCTAGTACCTTTAACCCCCCACTCCACCCACAGCTTAAAAATTTAGAACATAGAATTGAGACACAATTCAGGAAGGAATTGGCCAAAGACAAATATGTGGCCAATTTAAGCCTGGAAGAAAGCACATTACTACAAGAACTAAGTAAAGATTCATCCTTGAGGGTTATGGAACCAGACAAGGGTGGTGGAACCGTATTAATGGATCAAAATTTGTATCAGGCCAAGATGTATAACATCTTACATGATTATGACAAATACACATCTGCTTCAATCAACAAAATTAATTTGTCCTATCATAAAATAGACTTGGCCATCAAAGATTTGGTTGATCAGGAGGTTATAGAAATGGATATCTATACATACCTCAACAACCCCGATCCCAGGGTACCCTCTATTTTTGGGGTGCCCAAGATACATAAAAATCCCCAGGACCCGCCCTTGAGACCCATTGTAGCTGCACAAGGGTCTAAGACACACAATATTTCCAAATATTTAGATTGGAAACTCAAGGAATTGTGGGGAAGGCAGGACTATATTCTTAAAGATTCATGGGCTTTTCTACGTAACATCCATACCCATTTATTTGAAAAAGAAATAGTATTCCTAACCATTGATGTTGTTGATCTTTTTTCAGTTATTCCTAGCGATATAGGGTTGGAGTGGGTAGAGGAAGCCTTGTGGGAGTGTCCTGATATTACCACCAATGATGTCCATATAGTTACTGAACTATTAGGATTGGTTTTAAAAAACAATTTTGTTTTCTTTGCTGGCGAATATTTTCAACAGGCGTCCGGAGTTTCTATGGGGGCCAACTGTGCCCCCACTTATGCTGACATTGTCATGTACACGTGGGAGAAGAAATTTGTAATGAATAGTTCCTTTTCTACAAATTGGAACTATTATTGCAGATTCTTGGATGACATATGCATTTTTTGGAATGGACCAGTGGAGGGTATTGAAAGCTTCATTGAGTACATACACACCACTACGACCTTCCTAAAATTTACCCATCAAATATCGTATCATAGTGTCAACTATTTGGATGTGACACTTACTAAGGAAGGGGAAGGGGTAAAATCCTGTATTTATAGAAAACCTACTTTCTCCAATGGTTATCTACATTTTTTGAGTTCGCACCCACGTTTTCAAAAAAGAGGGATCGTGAAAGGACAGTTTGTCAGAATTTCACGGATGACCTCTTTGGATGTGGACTTTAGATCAGAATGTGATATTTTGAGATCCTTATTTTTAGAAAGGGGTTACCCTATTGGTCTGGTGCAATCAGTACAGGATGAAGTGATGGCTGCACGTGATACTAGATTTAGTCCCATTTTGGGAAAGAGGTATAGGGAGGCCGATAGTTGTCCCCGTAAGAATACAGAGGGGATGTTTTCTGGTAATTTTACCTTTATCACTGATTTCAGCATCAACGCATTTCATATAAGGAATATAGTGGAGAAAGAATGGCAATTGTTTCAGGAACTTACAGATTTAAGTTCATTCAAGGACAAGGAATTAAAGACTATATTTAGAAGAGGATTCAACATGAAAAGGGTCCTGGAACAGCATGAACTTACATTTCAGTCCTCTTGTAAGAGAACAGGAACATACAAATGTGGGCATTGTTCATCTTGTAAATACATAGCCCAGGACCACCATGTATACCTGGAGAGTAGAAACAGGGACATCAAGGCCACAGGGTACTCCAATTGTTTGTCTACCGGAGTAGTATACCTGGCTATATGTAAACTATGCCCGGCATTCTACATTGGCAAAACCGAGCGACAATTAAAAAAACGTATATATGAACATCAATACGATATAGCTAAATCTAACACTAAAAATGCATTATACAAGCATACCATTGAATGTGAGGGAGCTAGTTATAGGTATTTTGTAGTAGAAACTGTTCCCAAGGACATAAGAGGTGGACCCTGGGAGGCTAGGTTAGCTCATAGGGAGACCTATTGGCAGATCCTCTTAGAGTCCAATAAAGCTCCAGGGCTGAATGACTTTATTACAATTGCACCTTATCTGAAGCTTAAAGCAAGGCGTATTTAATATATGCTTTATTATATTATATATACTATACATATTTTAATCACCTGTAATATTATAGAAATCCATGTTTTGAACCAAGCAACAATTTATTTATTTATTTTTGGTTCATGGTTTTATTTTATATATGTAAAAATACTTGCTATACAGCTGTGATTAAGAGAGATCAACAATATGTAGTATTGCCATTTAGTATGGTTGTTTATTTTAGTATACAATAAGTATTATGTACATTTAGTGTATTTTAATGTTATATTTTAAAATATTTCTTTTATATTTTGGTTAATTGTATTATTGTATAATTGATTGATTACTTGCTGGTTAGTATGTGCATTATTTAAATCGCAAGGTGCTTTGTGATTTCATCTGAGGAAGTCGTGTTGATCAATGAAAACGTGTGTGGCATTTTATATATTTTTTACACGTTAATAAATTGTGGTTTAAGTTCACCTTATCGTGAGTTCTGCTATTTGCTGTGGTGGCCTCCGGACTGGATTTGTTGTTTTGGTGGTTTACAGTTTATACCCTGCCTGCACAGAGCATTATGCCATTCGTGTTTTTGTTAAAAAAGTCCTTCTTATAAACTGTAGAAAACGGCTTCCTACAAATATAGCAAAATGTTGATACAGTTTATACCATGACTGTATGTAATGCTACAGTGCTTGGGTTTTAGTTAAAAAATAGAGATTGTTTTTATCTTTTAAACTGCAACAAACTCGTTGCTGCAATGTAGCATGCAGTGAGTGCTACAGTGCTCAGGTTTGACCACAAATGCAATACCGGGTTTTAAAAGCCAGCATTTTGCATTAAAGATAGATTGGAATCAAATGATTGCCCCCAACACTTTGCAGGCAGTTGTCCATTTCACCCCACTCTAACTGTACTACTGGTTTCAAACATCATCACCATCAGAAAATACATGCTAGTGCAAAACATTTTACTCAATCATCTTTCTATTTTTATAAGAGCAATATTTAAAAATTGTCCCTATTTTTGAGTCTTTGCCCCCATTATATTTTGGCTTTCTTCAGAATTTTTGAGATAAGAGTTTGAGAGGTATGGTAGCAGTACAACTTATCCTCCTCACCAGCTGCTGATCTGTTTATCTGACTCCTATTTTGGAGAACATCTCTGCTTTTGCCTCATATGTATTATACCCCATCCTTGAGCAAGTCACTTAACCATAAAGTAGTTTGGAGCAACTGAAATTTGGATTAGGCTCCTCAGTGGTCTCCTGGACTGCAAGCCAGTTATGATGTAAAGAAAGAATTTGATTGGTGTAGGCATGAGAATCATCATATGAACCTTTTTCTTTGCATATAATCCTTGGTTTCCTTCTTCTGTTGAATGTTGACAGTGTGCTTCTTATTTAGTTGTGCATAAATTGGACAGCACAAAGTCTTTTTAGCTATGAATGTATTTTAATTTAGCTTGTTTTCTACAGGCACCCAGGTGTGAAATGCACTATGTCTGGGCTACAACAGTTTGTCCAGTACTTACTGCAGATGAGTAAGGCTATGAACTTTTAAGAGCTGCTTCCTGTGGTGCAGGGTTTGAGCCTTTCAGCTTTTGTTTGTCTTATCTGTGACTCTAACAATTTTACTTCACCAGACAATATTCCTGGGCTGCTTCAGAAAAGGTACCTTTGTGTTTATTGGGCTATCCCACATATGTGCTATATACTTGCCTTTTGAATACCTGCACCTTTCATATAGCCACTAATTAGTGCTTCGTTATATGCTATTTGACTATGAAACCCAGTACGTCTCTTGTAGTCTAATGGCTTGCCAGATACATTTTCATTAAATGTGAGTGTCAGGGGAAGAAAACTTACCATTACTCATGATATCTATTTTCTGTTGTTTAGCAAATGTCTGTCAGTGTTTTTCACAAAATATGAACTAAAAGCTTCAAATTAAATACAAACATATGATTATTGTAAGTAAAAAAGAAAGAAAGAAAAAATATTATGTAAACTGACATGTTTAACCATTTTTTCTTGTTATTGGGGAGAGACAACTAAGTAATGAGGTACTAGTTCATAGGTTCACAGGTTGGTACTAGGCTATTGGCCCTAGGGCCTGTGCAAGCCTAGCCATAACAATTCCCTGGATATTTCTTCCCACAATATTTACTTCTCCAGGCCCCTGTCTAGCAGGGTGACTGACATGATCCCCGGGGTGAATTTCCTATCTCCCATCCAATCATCAAGGTTCCTTTTGAAGAGGGCCAAAGAGGCGCTCTGCTTGATATGTATGGGCAGTCTATTCCAGAGTATGGGGAGTCTCTGGGTCAGGAACCTAACCCTCCAGCATGTTTTGTTCATTGTGATGACAAGGTTTAGATCCCTGGAGCGTGTGGCTCTGAGAGATTGGGATTTCTTTAAGTGGAGCATGTCCAACAGCTCAGGGTTTGACATGGCCTTGTATGTTAAGCAGAGATCGCCTCTGAGTAGACGATATGCCACATAGTATAGCTGGAGTTTTTTTAGACGGTCAGTATATGGCATCTGCTTTAGGCCTGTGATTCTTTTAGTGAGGTATTTCTGTGGCCTTTCAAGCTGTTGCAGATGTCTTGTGAGGTACATACCAAACGGGGCATTATACTCTATAATGGGTGTAATGAGGGATGAGTGCAGTGGGACAATGACCTCCTTTTTTCTGGATGAAAAGCCCTTAGTGATGAGGTGTGCCACATAGAAGGATTTCCTGACTGTTGTGGCAATGTGGTTATCGAAAGTGAGACCACTGTCCACTTCTGTCCCTAAGTCTCTCATCACACTTTCGATGTTTAGTGTCCTGCCACCTATGTGGTAATTCATGGGTACATGTTTTTTTCTAAAGGGGATAACTATACATTTCATGGCATTAAGCTTGAGCCCATGGCTCTGGCACCAGGCATCTGTTTCTGTAAGGCCCTTTTGTAGAATATCCATGTCATTTGGGGATTCAATAATGGCTCCCAGTTTACAATCATCTGCAAACTTTATTAGCAAGAGTCCCTTAGTGTTGGCCTGTACTTCAGAGAAGTAGATGCCAAACAAGAGTGGTCCCAGGACTCACCCCTGAGGTACTCCACTTGTCACTTGTCTGGAGCTGGATTTGGAGTCAGCTACTTTTACTGTCTGGGTTCTGTCAGTAAGCCAGTTAGCAACCCATCGAGTGACGTAGGGATTTATGCCCAGCTTAGTAAGTTTATCTATGATTCCAGAGTGGGGGATGGTGTCAAAGGCCTTGATGAGGTCCAGATAGGCTATGTGGACTGCCTTACCCTTGTCTACAGCTCTGGAGACTGATTTGAAGAAGTCAATCAGATTCAGAAGACAAGATTGGCCCTTCACAAACCCAAACTGGGTGGGGTCTAGTGTTTGAAGGTTGCCAATGTCTTTGTTTATAAGTTCCATGATAATGCGTTCCATGCCCTTGCAAATCAGGCTTGTCAGACTGATGGGACGGTAGTTCCCAGGATCCAAGGTGGATCCTCCCTTGTGGAGTGGGATAACTGTAGCTGTGTGCCGCTCAGTGGGCACGAAGCCTGAGGTGAGGCTATGATTAAACATGACACTTAGGTGAGGTGCCCGTTCATTTTGTAGTTCATGTAGTACACAGCCTGGGATGTCATCTGGTCCCATGGATGCTGTATTCTTAGCTTTGGAGAGTGTGGTTTCTACCTGTGTGGCCGTGATTATCGGAATTTGGCAATCTTTTGGTATTGAGATGGGCCCTTTAGGGGGTGAGAGTGGGGTGAAGTTGGCACTAAATCGATCTGCCAGGATATTGGCAATATCCTTGGGATCAGTATATTTAATGCCATTCTGTTGTAACTCAGTGCAGATCTGAGCATTGCCATTTAGATTTTTGACATAACTATAGAATGCCTTGTGGTGGTCTTTGGAATCTTTGGAAATTTTATTTTCGTAACTAGCTTTTGAGGATTTTATGAGGGATCTCAGCTTCTTACTGAGGCTGGTGAGGGAGTTTTTTGCATCCTGGGATTTTTCTCTTTTTTGCAACCATTTCTTCCTTCTGTTGTATAGTTTGTTTATAGCAGGTGACCACCAGATTGGCTTCCTTTTTTTGGAGAAGAGCATCTTGGTTCTATTTGGGATGGCACGATTCATGCACGAGTGGATGTGCTCGTACAGTGCCTTAGTGTAGGATTCTGCAGTCGAACATCCAGATCCCGTCTGTATGGGTGTTGTGAAGTTTGTCACTTCTGACTTCAGTAGCTTGAAGTTGGCTTTGGAGAAGTTTTTTAAGGAGATTTCCTTACTGGGGGTGGGGGTGGGATGTGGATGTCAAGGGTGATTTGCTTTTGGTCAGACCTGACCAATGAGGGGGTGACCACTGGTGTGGAGCATCTATCTCCCATGTTGGTAATGACCAGGTCTAGTACTGGTATGGGGGAATTTGGGGGGCCCAGTCCATTACCCTGCCTAGGACCCCATTTCACCATGATCCACATTTGCTTTTCTTTCATATAATATTAATCACAATTTCTTCAGAACAATTCTCACTGCGGGTACCAGGTACAGGTAAATAAAAAAAAAAATGATTTCCCTGTCATACTCATTTTGCTAAATATGTGTTTGCATATATACAGGCAAAAAAGTACATGTATGCTGAACACACACACACGCACACACACACACACACACACACACACACACACACACACACACACACACTGATTCCAAAACACTTTCTCTCAATGTAAATGACTTACTTTGGTGTACGTTCTATCTATAAACAGGCTTACACCAGTGGCTAGGTTCTGAAAGACCTGTCCTTAACCTACTCTTAGTGTAAATGGTCACTTACACTGACAGCAAGCCTTTTGGAATCAGCTCCCCCCCCCCACACACACACACAATTTTCAAGTGATGATTCCTATATTTGTACTTTTGCATCTCTCTTACTTTCATAATTTTAGAATGTACTTCTAATGTTAGACTAGTTATACCTGCTGCCTCCTACAGACTTTATAGGCAATGCATTTGTGGATATGTTTCCTCTCAGCTTATTTCTTAGTAACAATATGATTTGTAATCTGCAATGTCTGTAAGCCTGCACTTCAATCGGGCAGTTTCCTGTTGAACTGGCCAGACATAATGCAAGGTGCAGAATGGAACATAAACATCTATGGCAGGAAAGCACAAATGACAAATCAACTAAGCTGATCTGAAGCCTCTGAAGAAACACAATAATAAAACCCATTCTTATTTCCTTATTATCCATGAATATCATTAGACAGAAATGTGCATTTTACATTTCCTTGAGTTAATTGCCTTGAGATATCTCAAAGCTAAGTAGTTTGCGTTTTACAGTAAAGGTCTAATAATAGACAGTGCCAGATAACAGTGAGGAAAATAACCTTTTCTGACACACAAAACAAAATAAAAGCCTCTATCACATCAATATAGCATCAGTACAAAGGGTCTGCAGACAATTTACAGTCATATTCATCAATTTCATGAAATAGGGATCAATACATGCAAAGATAAGTGTTATAGTAAGTATTATTTTATAATGTTTGTCTGTGAGAAATGGAACCTATTTGCCATATTTTCAGTCAATTATGCTGGTAGTACATTGACTCATCTATTGTATAACATGTAAGAGCAAGTGCATTTATTTATTATTTAACAACTGCTTTCTGTTCCAGAGATTTTTGTATCTGAATTATTGTCGTATGTGTAACTGAATGACTCTCACTTCTGCTATACCTTTGTAACTGTGCATTTGCACCTGTGTTCTTATTAAAAAAATGTCCTCGGGCCAATCCAGCCACCAAGTTAACAATTCAAAATAAAAATAAGTGAAATAAATATGACCAAATGAACAAATTTGCTGTCTAGCTCTATTTTTGTGACACCATTTTAATAAATCATGATCGCAGTTCAAGAAACAAATCTTTGTGTCTATGAAAATAAAATGACTCTGGAATATTTCCTTAATTCAGAAATGTCTTTAGTTTGCAGTTGGGTGGATATAATAGTCAAGATCCATACATTGAGTGCATACTGCAGAAAGCTATGCAAAAGTGAAATGTGATGTATAAAGCAGCTATTTGATGACATATGTGGTATACACTTGCAAAGCAGCATGCATTTAATACATGCCAAGGACGCGTATGTACTGTCTAAGTAGGCATAAAGGCAGTGAAGCAATTTAAAGAACATATATCACACATATATCAAGCAGGCAAATGGTAGACAAGAAGTAGGAGATAGTGCTGACGAGCTACCGACTGTGGTGGATTGCAAGGTCATCATAATCATGGTGGTGATGCCAGCAGATGCACAAAAGGCTGCTCAGTGGTATTACTACAGTGTAGCATGCATGGGAGCTTCAATGCATGGTCACTCTATAGCTGTCTTGTGGGATTCTTTGGAGAAGTAACAACAACATGTGCTGAAGGGCTGACAGTATGTACTATTTATCTTAACCTTGTTTTTTTAAACTATTGCACATAAGGGAAAAGTTGACAAAAGTATTAATTGGTATTTAATATGTGACTCAGTGGGTAAAACACTGATTAAACAAAAATACTCATATGTGTGTGTATTTGTGGGGGGGGGGGGTGGAGTTAACTGCCTGTGCCAGCATAAGTTACTAGTCATGAGTTACAGGGCTCTGTAATAGGGTCACTTCTTTAGTGTACTATTAATTTCAGATTTAAAATGGAGAATGGACTATGGGTTAGCATGGATCTATTTCAAAGTATCAAACAGATGAATTGTCAAAACCCATATGGTCAAAAATACAGTCCATAAACAAAAATCATGAATCCAAACAATACCCGTAAACAGTGCTTTTGTGGGGGGTGGGCAAGCCCCCCTGCACTCCCCACACCCCCTACTAATTATATATACCAATACAGAGGTTGTACTACAGTGGGGAAAAGGACAAATATGCTGATCAATGCTGTACCAGGATTTAAGTCAAAGCGGTTCGACTAACTGAATTGTCGACGATATGGTCTCAACCATATCAGGTTTGACAATTTGGTCATTTGATACTTTGAAATAGACCCCAGTACCATGTATGAAACTTATTGCAAACTGGGTAGTGTAATTACTTCTTGTAGATGATGCCAAATTTCTCAAATATGGTCCAGGGAGAAAAAAAAGCACATCTGATCTAGTATTAAATGCCTCATTGTTTGTGTCAGAAAATGTAACATTATGAGCCCTTGTAAAAAGGACCTCAATTATGATTTGAAAATAAATGAGCAAATCATAAAAATGACCCAGCTGTTAATACTCTAGGGACAATAGTAGATAGTGTTAAACTGTACTGTGGTGTTCCTACCAGAGTCAGCAAAATATATTCTGTAGTCCATGTCTAGTTATTCCAGGATGATCAGTGTACCAATTCATGCCTCTCTTTTTTGACCCAGTGTTGCATACACTGCTGCATTTTGTGGCCTTTAAACTAGCTGCTTGAGAGAATGTAAAAAGGAAGAACAACTCCTCACTTTTGTAATCAGTGTTGCAAAGCCTGAACTATTCAGAAAGGCTTCATTAAATGTTTCTTATAGGTTATTACAGGTAACTGCTTGGTATATAAGGGAATGTCTATTTTGGTCTTTTATGAATACATCACTGAGGGAGGTAACACCCGAGTGAGGAACCTAATACTAAACTTAAACATAAATAATTGAACAAAGCTCCCCAGATGCATTAGAGAATGTCTTACTGGATAATGGAATATGCTTCAGTGATCAGTTGTATAGAATCCAAACTCAGGGCCTAGGCAGGGCTTTTAAACATTTATTTGATTAATGACCCTGGAACAAAGATATAATTCTTAAACCAGGAATCTAGTGACATTTTGATAACCTTTAGACTCTCACCACTACTTATATTCAGTTGCAAGGAGTTCTACAACCTTTTGTCCCATGTGGTAGTGTAAGGAACACATAGTTAATGTTCTAGATTTATGTTAGTTGACTGTTAATTTGTTGTTTCTCATAGGAGCAATTTGGTTAATAAAATGAATGCCATGGCTGGCAACCATAGTTTTGATTTTAAGGCAGTTTAAAACTGTAATTAGATCCCCCAGTTATAATCTGAAATCAGTTTAATAAAGGGACAGATGTTCAAGTCTCCTTCTCTATACCAGCTGACTAATCCCTAATATCTGCCTCTCGTACATCTGGATATGTTCAAGGTTCTTCAAATGCAAAGCCTTGAACAGACAGAAGGACCTATAGTATTCTAGGATATGCTGATCATTCATAATAAATAAAGGAATTAGAACTTCCCCTTATAATTATAATATAACAGTTATTCACTTTCTTGAAAAGTAGTAGTGGTGTGTGTATGGGAAGTTGAAAAAATATCAACATGGGGTTACAGTACTCAAGTTTCCTGAAGAGCAGTAGCAAATACACTAGACATTTGAACCTGTGATGCCATAAATCTGTCTTTGCATCTGACACATTCAAATATGACCCATAAGTGACACCACAGGTGTACTCCAGCCTTGAGCCATCAGAATCCAGAACTAGTTTCTGACCTGCAAGATGCAGCATACAGTATGTCAACAGTTTCATCAGTATATCCAGATTGCAGACCAAAGAGGCACCAGTGGAGTGAGGATTTCTTGGTAAGTAGATCTGCTAGTTAACATAGGTGTTGTAGATGAAACATCTATTGCCAAATGGGAATAAAACACTATTGAAGATGCATACTTTAGTAAGAATTGATATCTTTCCATCAGTGTGCTGTTTTGTGCAACCTCAATGGGTGATAATGTTAAGTATATCTTTAATCTCTGTTTGGGTAGTCATGATGTCCACATATGGTATTCATCAGTCCAATACCATGTATTTCAGAGTGGTAAAATAGCCTATGACCATAGACAATACAGGATATCCACTGGAGCCATATTTCTTGATGTCAGTGAAAGGAAGAGAAAAGCTTCATACCCATATTGTTGCTAAGGGAACATTTGTACACTCCAATATTTAGTTAAAGTCTCCTGAAGGACCTGTTGGGGAATTGCAGTAAACCCCCATTAAGGTGTGCCACAGTCTTTGCTCCCTACTTTATGCAGAATGGCATGAAACTGCATACAATGGAAATCAGCCAGCATTACCATTATGGCAACCAGAAAGATATACCTTTTAATATTATGTGGACAAAACACCAGCAAGGCAACTTGGTCAACATTAATGAAAGACAGATGCATGTCAGGTACATTTTTCACCTATTTGAGTTAGGTAAGTAAAGGCATTTATCAGGCATGACTCTTTGACTTTATAATGTATAGTTTGCCCAGAATACAACAAACTTGAACCAAGTAGCATGCCTGCACATGCATAAATGTAAAGGTTCTGAACTACCACACTTTTACCATACCATGAACAAACTACCAGGTACCATGTAATGTACTGAACACAGAAAAGGCATTTCAATGCTTTTGTTCCCTCCCCATGATTATACATATCAAACTGTGCTAGCTGACACTGAACGATACTGCTTCCTACACTCTCCTGGACCCATGGCGAAGATCATGAGGTGTCCTGAGCAATACTGGGGAAGATGCCACAAACTGATCAATGTCTCTAGCAGCAACTGACACTGTCTGGAGGAGTGAAACTGCTGAGTTGAGTAGCACCACATGATAATCCTTTGTAATATATGTGTACAGTTAATGCAAACATAGTTGAGATGACTGAATGAAGAGGTATTATGTATGATGCACATACATTAAGAGCTTTTTCTCCACTGAGATCTCTGAGAAAAGATGTTAGACACATTCCCCTCTACTGGCAATGCCTTCTTAATGTTATGACCACAGTATTATTACAATGCACATGTGCACACATATGTCACATGCATTTAATGCTAAAGTACTGGGTGCTGACAGAAAGGGGCAGATTCTACTTGTTTTAGGCAAAAGTAACATTGCTCAGTCCACTGCAGGTAGCACAAAGCAGGCTGTGCTCATTGTGGTCAGTGCAATACAGTGCCACAGCTACAGTCACTTGAAGTGACACTGTCACTTAAAATGTGCTAGACCATCTGTGGCATCATCAACAGTAACACTACATATAATGCCCCATGCCTGCCATACTAAGGTCACTGCAGATGCTCTACATCAGAATCAGAATCAAAATCACATTTATTGGCCACGAATGTGCATATACAAGGAATCTGACACCAGTTTCAGTGACTCTACAAGTATATATTACATAAAAGACATACAACTATTAAGAACAAGACAAATGGCATACATGCAACTATTAAGAACAAGACAAAAAATTGTAAATATACATATACATATACATACAAGGTGCAAAGTGCAATTCAGTGCAAGAAATATTGAATTAAACTCTAAAAGAAATGAGTATTAACAATATGTAATCAATACTGCAGAATCCTCTGAGGTTTGGGAAAAAGAAGACCCCAGCATAATAAGCTGAGTTAGCATTAGATGCATGCATAAGTAAATGCATAGATACATACATAGATACATATGTTACATAGTGAAAGTGCTGCAGACATGCAGTATCATTATCTTTCCAGGTATAACTGTCAAAGGGTCTCAGACCACACAACTGTGTCCTAGACTGCCATTGCTGGTGAGTATCTCAATATGGTCTGTTGAAGGCAGTCCACCCTGTTCATGAGGTGCCCTACCTGCCATAGTATGTAGGGCTAGAACTGTTACTGCATGTGGTACAGCACTGTGAAATGAAATAATTAGCACCACTGTCACCCAGATACAGTGTACAGTGGCAGCTTATTTCACTGCCAGAGTTACAACCACAGTGGTCTCATTAGCCATGTAGCAGCTAGAGATAGCCAAGCTGCATGTGGAGAGGATTATATTTCAACCAGATTTTCCTTTCTGCCCAAGGAGAGCTCCTTCACATATGAACGTGTTTGCCATAGTGGACTTACAAATGTCATCCAGGGAAGAAATACACCAAAAACTCAAGCAAAAGAAGTGATCAGCTTACTACAGCTGCATATAATATGATTCCTACCTGTACCGATATTGTTTACTGATCCCTGCACAGCACCATTCACCAATAATGTGTGTTGGCTGCTGTGACAAAAGGAGGTACTGCCAACAGAGCTAGCTGGAATTTTGTAAATGATTATATATCTTTTGTGAATATCAAACTAATTTATATAAGATGCTTGTATTATAAATGTTTTAGAACTGTATGACACATGTATATCAAACTGCTCTGTACAGATGTTTGTGTTGAAAAGGTATTTGAAAATGCTGTATTTAAAATGTATCCACAATGTGCCCTACTGGAAGAGAACAGAAATGTACATGCACTGTTGTAACTGTTTAAATGTATATATTTTAACAATGGAAACTGGAATACAGAGGGTTAACCTCAGTCCAGTAAACTTTAGAAAAATATTTGAAATTAAATCACTTTATATTCTACGCCATAAAGGCTATGCCATAAAGATGCTATCTCTCAAGTTTTCAATGCAGCTAGAGACACAAAGTCTGTACTAGGAAGCTTTTTGTATTGTCTTTAGGATGAACTAATTGCTACTTTGGAAGTATGAAGTAATGTAATTGTTTTATGACTTCCAGCATCTGCCAAAGATCTAAGCAAAACCTCTTGTCTGGGTATTTTGATAGGCAGATGCTAAATATTGCCAGCTGCCAGCATTGAGAGTTTGCTTGAGAACTAGAAGTCAGATGACCGGAAATTATGTCATTCTGCAAGCTATCCCAGCAGTAATATTTTAGATAAAGCATTTTGCATTCTCAGTCAAGAATGCAGTAAAGCTTAGCTTAGTTGTTTTTCTTGATTTGTGTGAGCTTGTACTGCAATGTTATTTTAAATATGTCATGTGATTTTTAACTCTGTCACTGCAAATATATATTTAGTATTGTCTTATTATTTTATTTATTATTAAATATATTTAAACCTTTCATTGTGGCTGATCTGTGTAGAGATATTTAAGTTTTGAGAGTACTTGCATATTTATTTGGTGACACTGTCTGGGCCACTCCACGAGCCTTGCTTTTGGTCAGACTACCATTTGTGTTAATATTAATATTACACAGTAAGATTGGTCACCCTTTGTTTAGGACCTTAAGGTAATCTGGCAGGAGTGACTGGTGACAATGAAAACTACTTTATAGTCTGGGCAGAAGGAAGCATAGCTAGGAAACCTGTGCCAGTCTTTCCCAGGTGGGTATGTGCATGTGTGTGTGCATGTGTGTGTGTCTGTGTGTGTGTGTGTGTGTGTGTGTGTGTGTGTGTGTGTGTGTGTGTGTGTGTGTGTGTGTGTGTGTGTGTCAGCTATTTGGGCAGGGACACGAATTACTGGTTGGACAGAGACAGTGCTGGAGGTTTTGGCTTGGTCACTCAGCTGAGATCTCAACTCTATATCTGTGTCAGTGGGGAGTCTTATTGGGGATGTAGAGGAAGAGGAAAAAGCCAGCCCCAGACTGACTGTGGTCTCTGTGTGCTTGTAAGGGAAATTGCATTTGATGCAGAGAGCTGCATCCAGAAATACTATGTGTGTGTACCTGTTTTCCTCTCAGTGAACATCTTGCACTGTTGCTAGTGGTGCGGATTGAGGCTCCTTCATTACTGGTTGGTAGTGATGGGGCATCACAGCTGCTATTGTACTAAGAAGCACAGGTGCTTCAGATCTTGCAAATGTGAGTGCAGACGCCTTCATGTAAACAGATGATTTATGGTGATAGTGTGCCATGCACACATCTCTCCAAAGTGAGGCACCAACATTAATACCACCCTGATGATGATACACATCTCAGGTATGAGGCAGATAAGCGTATTCTCAGCAGGTGAGAGCCCAAGATGTTTCTGTCCTGCCAAACTCCTTCTGCAACTGGATTTTCCTTACTTTGGACTTTATCCACTCCAACATATTATTGACATGGTACCTGCAGTCAATGCTATCAGTGTTAACATCTACTGCAGCCTCCATCAATGCTCCTCAGTATCAGTGTTAACATCTACTGCAGCCTCCACCAATGCTTCTCAGTATCAGTGTTAACATCGACTGCAGCCTCCATCAATGCTCCTCAGTATCAGTGTTAACATCTACTGCAGCCTCCATCAATGCTCCTCAGTATCAGTGTTAAAATCTACTGCAGCCTTCATCAATGCTCCTCAGTATCAGTGTTAACATTTACTGCAGCCTCCATCAATGCTCCTCAGTATCAGTGTTAACATCTACTGCAGCCTCCATCAATGCTCTTCAGTATCAGTGTTAACATCTACTGCAGCCTCCATCAATGCTCCTCAGTATCAGTGTTAAAATCTACTGCAGCCTTCATCAATGCTCCTCAGTATCAGTGTTAACATCTACTGCAGCCTTCATCAATGCTCCTCAGTATCAGTGTTAACATCTACTGCAGCCTCCATCAATGCTCCTCAGTATCAGTGTTAACATCTCCTGCAGCCTCCATCAATGCTCCTCAGTATCAGTGTTAACATCTACTGCAGCCTCCATCAATGCTCTTCAGTATCAGTGTTAATATCTACTGCAGCCTTCATCAATGCTCCTCAGTATCAGTGTTAACATCTACTGCAGCCTCCATCAATGCTCTTCAGTATCAGTGTTAACATCTACTGCAGCCTCCATCAATGCTCCTCAGTATCAGTGTTAACATCTACTGCAGCCTCCATCAATGCTCTTCAGTATCAGTGTTAATATCTACTGCAGTCTCCACAGACTTATGATCGTGCTTCTCCTTGTTTCTTCCACCACCAATTAAGAAGGCATTATTACTGCACATGCACTAAGCAACATATCACTGTTCTCCTCTTAAAGTTCATTTTCTGTCCCAAATGTTGCTTCTAATGTTGAAAAACAATGCAACATCTTCTACTGCAAAGATCCACATACACAGACATAATAATACATCTGTATGTGCTACTCACCTGAAAGTACAACCACAATCAGACTCTAAAGTTAGACACTATATATGCTTTATCGGCATACATCTCTACATTTATGGCATACCAACTCAGCAATGAGTGAGAAACAGAGTTTAGTACATGTCTCTATAGTGAGGCTGAAGCAGTATGGTATACAGTCAGCTGCTCATTATGGTAATATGGATAAATGACAAGGCAGTCATAAATCAGTGTTTCAGCATACTAGTCATAAGCAATGCATACTCAATATCTATCAGGTTATGAAAATATTTTTAGAGCAACACATGGCACCATTGTGTATTAGTAATACAAATGCACACAGATAACATGGGCACATAACCTTACATTCAAATACCTATCCATTGCCACATGGGTGCACATCTGCCTGATTTCCAGCTTGATTGTATGTGCTACACATGAAGCACTGCTGTTATTCATAAAAATACACTCATATATTTTATTGGCATCTCTGTATCCTTTACATGCTGGAAGCTTGACTGTCTCCTTACACAGTGGAATGCATGCCACATAAGTGAGTCACAAGAATTTAAATAAAATACATTTTAATCAAACATTAACACAAAATTATTAAAGAAAGCAATGAAGCAGCCTATAATTCCACCTAAAATACTTCTGCCTCAATGTGACCACAAGAGGGAGGCTTGCTTATTTGTTGAGCATTTGCTCAAATCAGGACAACCAAAGTTGATCATACGAACTGCTACATACTGATATATCTAGCCAGCACTGCTATCTCCTGAAAGGGTTACCGCTGCCCTTACAAGTAGGTGACCAGCCTCATGATGAGCTAAAGGGCTTGCAGTACCTAAGGCTGTCTGATGAATTTTACCTGCTGCACCCATTCTGCAAGCATTCTTTATGCATATTTGAGTATAAGCAGTATAGACCAATACAAACATTAAATTTTATTTTTCTTACAGAAGCCAATGTTTTGCTGAGAACCAGAAATAATCCCAGACTCAATATGCAAAGGTACACAATTAATACATAGATAATATGGCCTTATGGTACATGCATAATGCAATGATGTTCTTTCAAGTGACAGACAACGGAGTCTTGCATCCCTGTGTTAATGCAGTGGGAGTGAATACATAGCCAGCTTTTGGCACCCGTGAACCCTACAGTCACTGGGGCCCCCCAATCACAGCAAAGTTATCTTGTACTGCCATTTTATAATATGTCAGTCAAACCAACAAAAGCTTGTACAACAATTTTGCGTACCCAGGTGGATAATAATAACTCTTAGTTATATCTGTTTTATAATTCAAGGATATCTCAGGTTACAGTAACAATGTTTTGTCAAGTAACAGGCTTCAGAATTCCATTAAATATTTTACCACTGGCATAGTGCCTCTGGCTTAGTTAAATCCTACTGCTTGATATTCTCTCAACTAAAATTAACAACACAACTAGCTTTAGGTATCTTGAATACCCATGGTTGAAGGAAGACCCTTTAATCATCCTTGATTGTGTGGGAGCCCCTCAAAAACTGCTGCCAGCTGGGGAAAATGTATTAATTATCTGATTATGCTCTTTAGATTATCAAGGTTGTGCTATGACCCTGTTAGGATAAAGCTGATAATGAACATGAGCATGGTAAACTCTAGAGATCAGCAGCCCAGAGTGACCACTCTCAGTGCGTAGCTTGGGTGTTAAAAACAGATGATGTTTCTGATCATCAGGAATGGTTATCTCTTTCAAGGAGATATTATAACTATCACCTTCTTTGCTCAAGAATTCTGAACAAAGCCAAAAACAATGGCAGAATAACAGCTCAAAATCATGAACACGTTTTAAATATTACTCTTATTCACTTAAAAAAAGTTAATAGAATAACGCATTTTGCATTTTTTGGACAACACAAAGTCTGAAACTCTAATCTTTGGATTTATTGACAATCTGTAATCCTGAATAATTTACCTGCAAATGCAACTTTTTATGAGGGACAAAGCAAAATTATGAAACAAAAATCAAGAGTGGTCTGTGAAATCAGGAACACTAACAGGTATGCATCAATCCTCACTGAGTTAAATAAAAGCGACTTCCTCTGCTTCTGTCTGACTGCTAAACAATAGTCATTGATCTGGTGTGACTGTGCCAGTGCTGCACAGTGTATTACTCTTTGCTGAAATAAGTGGAAAACTAGTATGGTTATGCCGTATGCTTGTTTGCGTATATAATAAAAATCACTGGTTTTTATCTGTGCACACACCAAATAATGCCAAGACACATATATTACTCTCCTTGGTATCAATAAAAATATAATCAACAAGTAACTGTATTTCTAAAGTAAGGCATAAAATACATCACAGAACATTCAGACAATTCAATCTTATATGAGTCTGGTGGCTCCCACTCCCCAGACTGTATAAATGGGCTTTGACTTGGATTTAGTGGTGGCTGCTGCTCTTAGCCACACCCATTCTAAAACCAGCCCTACTCAGATGTGTGTGTGTACAGAAGGTTTCTGTAAGTTTTGTGGGGGGGGGGGGGTTGGGGATTGTATGGCCATTACTTCTTTAATTTTTATTACAGTCAAACCTTAGAGGTGTGGACAGAAGGTCATTATAGCGTGTTTAGGCTGGGGACAATGTGGACATTATTTCTTTGACTTTGTTCACAGACCTCAGAGGTATACAAAGATGGTCACTCTAGCCTGCTAGGGGTTGTGTACTGTCTAGGATCAACAAAGTGGCATGCATTACTGTAATAATCATTTTTTTCACTTTCCAGACAATCACACAGCAGGCAGTTATACAGGTGACTGCCTTAGGGGGGTTAGTGTGAGGAGACATGCGATTATGTATGACAACAGTCAGTTGAAATATGTGACTGTGACGATATGAGCCTCTGCTTTCATCCCAGTCTTTTTTTTGGGGGGGTGGGGGTTAGGAAGGCAGCTAGTATTCTCAGATGGGATCTGTGCATCCTTACAGCAATTGGCTTGTTTATTGTGAACTATTCTGTCAGCTTTGAACATTAATCCTTGGGCATGATCTATGCCTTCCTTGAAAGAAAAAATTAAGACAAACTATTTTCTTACTCAATTTCTGTTTAGGCCACTGTTAGAGCATCTCAGAGCATCTGTAACCCAATGGCTTCTGGAGTCCCAACTTAATTGAGTAATTTTCTAAATGGTTATTATTGAGCTGTCTTGATCAGGAAAGGTATATTGAAAGGATGCAGGGAGAATAAAGGTGAACAGCAATGCAGAATTTATTTCCTTAAATATTATTTCTCTTTAAGCCATCATTGGATGAACATGTGTACAAAAAAGAAAATTTACTTCAGAGCATATAGAAAGTTATGATAAGTTAAGGAAAAATCTGAGAAAAGGAAGAAAAATTTAATGTGCACAGTGTGGGGAACCCAAGATGGGGGAAACAGAGGGGAGCAGCGGAGAATGTGTGCGTGTGTGTGTGTGTGTGTGTGTGTGTGTGTGTGTGTGTGTGTGTGTGTGTTGGAAGGATGAAAGAGTAGGCAGGGCCTAGGGCACCATTTCACCCAAGTCCAACCCTGCACATAAAGTTGTTGCAATGTACTAATAACAAAAAAATCCAAAAACTCTTCAAAACACATAAAACTTTAATTAATACAAATAAAACACGATAAGTATGATGAAACAGCATCCAATCTCACAACGTCTTCAAGTGAATAGGAAAGAAAAAAGCACTACACTGCAATTAGCTGATCACTACATTGTAGCTGCCCCCACAGCTCCTCAGTTGAAGAGAATAACAAAAAAAAAGAAAACACTTTACTGTAATAAGTCGATCACTACATTGTAATGTTCCTTCTACTGGCATACCATTTTCTCTCCTACCCCAGTCATTTAGGTCCCATTTCTGGGCCCAGACCACCCTCTTCCAGACATTTTATTAAAAAAAAAAAATATATATATATATATATATATATATATATATATATATATATATATATATATATATATATATATATATATATATATATATATATATATATTTATTTTAAACTGCCTGGCTGTATGGCTTTATGGAGTGTTACAGTGCTCAGGTTTTTATTAAAGAAAAAAATAGATTTTTGTTTTACTTTTAAAATGTACCAAATGTAGACTACACATGGAGAGCTACATTTACAGGTTTGACTGCAATGCATTGAACCTGATATTTTCATAACTGTAATTTGCCTTTCTTAACTTTGTACCCTAATTCTAGTAGAAAATTGTTTATGTACTGGACCAGTATAGATCGTGGACTCATAGGATCATAGGAGGTCACAAGGCTAACACTCCTAGAGCCTTTTTTCAGTATAGCCATTCATGCTCCAATTTTCCAAATTATCAATGTCCATGAGCTAGAAAGGATTTGGTATATGCCTGTGATTTAGGGCATCAACAAATTGCCCCTGTCCATAAGGGCCACAGGTGACAAGCCAGGGGTGAATTTGTGATTTCCCATGCATTGGCCCAAATTGCATTTGAATAGGCTTATGAAAGAGCTCTGTTTCATATGAATGGATAGTCTGTTCCTGAGAAGAGGTAATCTCTCAGACCCATACCTATCCCTCCAACATGTTTTGTTTATATTACAGACAACGCTTAGATCCTTAGATCGGGTAATCCTAGTGCTGTTTGTTTTGTGAATATGTAGCAAGTCCATCAGGGCTGGATCAGAGAATGCCTTGTATGTCAGGCATAGATTGCTCCACAGTATTCTCTAGGAGACTGAGTACAAGGACAGGGCTTTGAGATGGTCTACATAGGACATATTATTTATACCTTGTTTTCTTTTAGTGAGGAAGCTCTGTGACCACTCCAGTTGTTGCAAATGTCTGGTCAGGTACATGCTAAAGGGTGCATTGTACTTGTTCATTGGTCTAATGTGGGCTGAGTACAGTGAAACTATGATTTCCTTAGATCTGGATGCCATGCACTTACTTATAAGTTGCGCCAAGTAGAAGGATTTTCTCACTACCATGGACACATGGTGATCAAAGTTAAAGTTATTATCAACCTCAGTTCCCTTCTTTACAGCCAGTTTACAATAGGGAAGAGACACTGTGCAATTAGGAAGGATTGGTATCTATAAATATATATATCTGAACAGAAACATACATAGAGAAAGAGATATGTAAGGAGATGCATATATGTGTACAACAATACATAGATATATTGCCAATACATACTGAGGTGTGCTTGTATATATATATATATATATATATATATATATATATATATATATATATATATATATACACATATATATGGTTTCACTTCAGTATCTCGAAATACTGAAACACCGAAGTTCTAATGGCCAAGACCATAACGCAGAAGTTTCAGTATTCCGAAATACTGAAGTGTCCCATAAAAAAAAATAAACAATACAGACAGCATTTATAAAGGTTGGCAAGCCCTCCCTGCACCCCTACACTCCCCTACTTAAATATACCAACTTTGAGATTGCGCTACAGTGGAGGAAAGGGAAATCTCCCATTACACGTCAGATGTGGAAGCGCAGAATGGGAGATTTGCCATGTCCCCACTATTGTACAATCACGGTGATGGTATATTTAAATGAGGGGGTGCAGTGGGGTTTGCCCCCTGCAGAAACAGTAGTTTTATTTGTTTTAGTTTATTTTTTTAACGCCGCTTCAGTATTTTGGAATACTGAAACTTCGGCATTATGGTGTCGGCCATTAGAACTTCGGTGTTTCAGTATTTTGAGATACTAAAGTGAAACCATATATATATATATATATATATATATATATATATATATATATATATATATCTACATATATATATATATATATATATATATATATATATATATATATATACATATATATGTATGCATACATGTCCCAAAATATGCTTACAAACACATGCTGCTGATAGACCACCCACAACTGGGACAGCATGCACAGTTGGATACAAAAGCAGCCATGACACTCACATCTGCCCCCTCCCCCACAGTCCAAATAATTAGGTGAACAGTACACTGCTACAAAATCATGATAGGCCATAGACAATGGCCAGACATACAACAACCTCTTAGCAAAACAAATAAAATGTTTGAACATAGCAAAGAAAAATACAACCAGCCAGAAATTCACACATGTTTATTATACTCCAATGTCTTGGCCAAAGCCAGCACGGAGTAAAACATCACCAGAAATAGATGCCTTAATCACAATGAGTAATTAACACCTAATTACATAAATGAATACACAGCCTCCAATTACACTCCTCATTTAACCCCCTATGGGATAAATTATCACAGTTAACATTAATACATAGCAATTGTCCTTTTATGAATGCTTCATCAAACTGAGGAACAGTCTTTTTCAAAAACAGTACCTTGGGACCCTCTACTGTCCCCATGGTGAGATTTATTCAAAGGTACTGCTATAGAACTGTCATATTGCTTATCGGTAATATGTCTCACATGTTCTAACAGCCTAGTTTTAAAACATGTGTTACTGTCCCCTACATAAATTATGTTACAAGGGCATCTAAGAGCACTGTCTATACACCAACCTCTTGAAAGTACAGAGTTCAACATGTTTACCAGCCTTTCCTCTCAGCAGGAATTACAGCACTAAATAATGATAGACCAGTATAGTATACCTATCAACCTCTTACTGTATGACATCTGGACAAAGCTTGACATAATTGGTGGACAGAGGCCCAAATACATCGTCATACTTGAAATATTGCTCTTATACACTGAGAAAGTTGCTGGTGTTACAGGGTTTGTTGTAACATAGCTTTTCTGAGGAATATAAAATCAGAAAAACAAATGGATGTTACCAGTTACATGATGCAATCACCAGAGTATGCTACTGATTTGCCAAGGACAACACCTGTCTGGGGAACAGTCCATAGATAACAGGCTAACCTGTGGCCATTATGTGGATGGCCCTACAGTTGAGAGCTATGCAGCGACAGACCTTTGTTAGACTGAAACCCATGCAGAAGTAGCATGTGCAGACAAGCCCTGTTAAACTAACAGCATTCCAAACATATAACAGCAATACTTACATTCTGCCCCTAAGTCTTGAACCATCTTCACTATTTAGTTGACTTGCCTCCACAAGTTTTGTTCTAAGAGGTAGTACCTCACACAACTCCAGGATGTCTTCCTCACAAGTAAGGGAAAGGGCCAATGCCCACATGGAGTACTAATTTATAGGAGTATGTTGCCATGACATTGGCTATTAGAAGAACTACACAGCTGCTCTACATGCAGTTAGCAAGTAGGGAACCCCAATAGGTGCACAGGCCATCACCTGGTCATGAGCATCACCTACAAAAGCCATGCGGCCAACTATTCAATCCAGCTGTATCCCTGTAGTGCAGAGAGAGAGAGAGAGAGAAAAATAACAAATAAAATATAAACTGGAAAAGATAAGGAAAAAAAGGTAAGCGGAACATGTACGCAAGTAATTGAATGTAGTACTTGGTTTGTAATAATGGGAAATATAATTTTGAGGAATATATGTCCCAACAAGACTTGCTGTACTAATGCCCTGCTAAACAGCTGCTATGGCCATAGCATCTGGCCCTCTCTGCAGTGGGAGATAACACAGACATACCTCTCAACTATACAGATCTTCACAGAATGTCCACATTTTACCATCATATATGTTTGTCTGTTCCCCCTGAAATCTGTACTTTTCTGGCAAATAGCTGAGGATTGAAGGTATCAAGTAATGACAAACACTTGAGTTTAAGAGTCCACATCCTTAATAATTCACTGTAATGCAAAATGTATCATTCTATGAACTTCCTAAGTTTGTAACAGGAATATCTAAAGTCAGTCCCTATTCATCCCACCATCATTTTAGGCTTTGTCCAGATGTGATGCTCTGAGAGGTTGTGAGGTAGGATCACAGCTCAGGAGCCTGACTCACCTGGGAAAGGACAGCTCATATATGACAACCGCTGGGGTGTCTGTCAAACAGTTGTGAATGTGCCACTGCTAGGCCAGTTAATGGGATGTTTGCCATATCCATGTTACCTTTAATTATGAGTATGACACATGTTTGCATTGGAAAGCTTAGAGATTGATAGAGGGCATGTGCATAGTAAAGTACTGTTGTAAACGTGGTTTGAACTGCATGTGATATAGTGAATTAATAACATTCAACTGTACAGTGTTTTGCTGGACAATAAGCACATTTGTGACTAATATGTGTAGTCACATACATATATACTTGTGTTATGTCAGCCAAACCATTGGCTGGTCTGTGAGCAATGACACTGTAACATAATAGCCTATTTATGATTACTGGATATCTTCCAGGTTATCACAGTGATGTCACATCATAATGTGCAATCAACATAGTAATGTATGGTGCAGCTGTATTAACACAGTATCAATACTGATGTCTCTTTTCACACCCATTTATGTGTGCCATTGTCCAGACGTACTGTTGTAATAGGCTGAGAAGTATGATCAGCAGCAAGACTGTAAATACAGTGTGCCATACTAACATACAACAGAAATGTACACCAGGTATCCATTGAGCACATGTATGTGCATATGTTCTGCTAGAAGGCACAAAACTAATCACATGGGTGTCAAGCATTCAGGTACATAGGATGTGCATGTTGCACTTGTGTAATATCAGTGTCAGTGCATACAACAGATATAAATGTGTACAGCTACTGGCCATTGCATTGCCCTGACACTGATATGGGTGCTAGAGTAGGCATGATTATCAGGTATTAATCAGAAAAGTGTCCACCTGTGTTTTGCCCCTCTGTCCATGCCTACCACTACCAGCTATATCAAGACCTATATACAGTGGATATCACAAGTGTACACACCCCTGTTGGAATGCAAGTTATGTGTGCTGTATGATGATCAGACCACAGAAGATCATTTCATAATGTTTCTCATCTTGAATGTGACCCCTAACCTGTACAATTCCATTGAAATACAATCAAAGGTGTTTCTAGGAAGATGAGCAACTATTGCCAAGTGGGGATGTACCATGATGTTAGAGTCCAGACTAAGATGGATGAATGCTGTAACCATCTCAAGAGGGACATACACAACATATCAGTTTAAGGGTGTGCACACTCATTCAACTGGCTTATTGTACTGAGTATTATTTCCATATGTTTTCATAGATAAGATTATGTTTTCAATTCAATTTTACAGGCTATAGGTCACATTACAGGTGGGAATTGTTATGAAATGAGTTATTGTGGTGTCATGTTCCAATTGCACAAATACAAGGCAGAGTAACAGGGGTGTGTACCCTTCATATCCACTGTAGCTATATGGACACAGCAGTACATGATCTGTATATCCAGCCTACACCAAGGCAGAGTCCTTTGGTGGACAGCAGCAATACACAAACCACATAATAGGTTGTTACATTGGCTGTACAGGGACACATAGGTGCAGGCAACAACTTGGAAGCAGGTCCACTTATATCTGACCAAGCATGTAAGTTCACAGGTGACTTTCTGTAAGGCTGGCTATGACTATAAATCAGACATATCTACACCACCAAGGACAATTGCAACTGTGTCTACACATATGTTCTTAGTCTCAGAGGAAACAACACAATTAACCCTGTACTGGGGGTAAAGAACACCTTGTACACACATGCTGTGGATATAGGCAACCTGCATCACACAGGTTGAGTGGGAACATCACCACCCTGTCCACCCCAGTTGTACAGGGGGATATGCTCATCAGCCACACTCCTCCCCTCAGTAATGGTGAGCATGTACATATTGCCTACTGATGGCAACAACAGCATATCTGCATGGGGCATAATAACATCACTGTCTGCCTCCTACATGAACTCAGGCATGTGCTCACAGCTCCATCACACACCACAGTCAAACACAGACCTGCCACCATCCACACACCATCCACATGGAAGATGCCCCCTGTCAACCCTCTACACAGAAGTGAATGGAGAATACAGGATTATGCAATTAAGTGACTAACATTAGGGGTAATAAGATAGCTCAGGGACAGGTGTGTAATGCAAGCTGCTATAGCCTTGATAACTTGGAGGGTAATGGTGTAGTGTGGATTATTTGCAAGTAATATCCACTGTTGATGTGTATTTTGACAACCGTATGAGGTCCTGTGAACTTTTTTCCTGTTTATGTCTTTCAGGTAACATGCAGAGTGCTCGCCAACCAGCATTCTCTGTTGGGGAAACTGACATCATCACCCAATATGTGACTGGATATTATGCCCTGTTATTTGGACAGACAGCAGAAGATGTGCGGGTGAGGACTGCCCTGTGGAACAGTATGGTCCATAGAGTACCTGATGTCAGCCTGGACAGCAGACCTTATGAGCATATGCAGCATTGGGCCACCGACTTAATCCCCCATGCCTGTCAATGGGCTGCTGCTGTAGCGAGGGACCGGTTAGCCACAGGTGGGGCCCAGCCATCCAGCCCCCACTGACACCCACCAAGGAGCTCCTCACCAAACTTGAAGCACATGCCCAACGCACAAGCCATGACTCTGAGGGAAGCATTGTGGACGTGGATTGCACACACTCACTGGACAAGAAGCGTGCAGGTAAGGGCCCAGTGGGGATTAGTACACTATTGTATCAGACATACATCTGTCTGTATTATATCTACATGCATGTGTCAGGTCCAATTGCAGTTGTGGATGGGGTTTCCTAATGCACAGAGGTGCCCATCTATGGTGAGGACAGGACACTGTGTATTATTGCGGTTAGTACTGTAGATGTGCAGACATGCTGCATCCATCCTGTACCAAAGCCACATGTGAGTCTGCTGACAATAACTCCCTCTCACAACTACCTAAGACCCTCTGGTCTGCATATGAGACAGCAGCCTGAAGCTGGTGGGTATGACATTGTTCTGCTGTTGCCTGTCAATACCCCAGGCATGTGAAGTGCATGCAATTTACCATGCGCACAACCATCAGTAATAACTATATTGCTTTATGTAATGGCTATTCTGCTTGTTGTGCATGTTCACTTGTGTTGGGGTTAACTATATTGCATCACAGTGGTTACCACTGGGGCCTATCTGACATGAATTCAGCATTCCTGTAGCATACCTCACAACTTGTCAGTGCCAAGATGTCTGGACAGAGGCCAGCAGAATGGTCTGGATAAAAGGCCTAAGTTAGGGTCATGTGTGACACATTAGTGGTATACAGTGGATATAAATTGTGTACACTCCCCTCTTAAGATGCAAGGTGTTCCTGTTACATACTACTTAGGACCACAATATGACAGTCCACACCTCTTCCAGCCTTTAATGTGACCCATAACAGAAACGGTTCACTTGTAAAACCAAGCATCTGGACTCATGTATTGCTCTTACAAGGCTGGCCACTTGTGAGGGCAGCAGACGTCGTATCAGCATGATGTTTCAGTCAGGTATGATACCTCATGCTGCCATATGTGTCAGTACACTCACTGCCACTTATTTGACTATAATATCACATACATGGGCATTGTTAAGGCACACAGATCACTTACGACCACGTATGGGTTGCAAACATATGGATATTTCAGACACATCTGTACAGAGGACTGTACAATGGTTTAACCTGCTGCATGTGAGGCATATGCTGTTACCACACTATATAAAGTAATGGCAGCGAGAGGTGTTCACCAACCATGTATGGTATACACATCAAAATGGTATAAGCCATGCAAGATATGATCCTCACACACACAAACAGTTGCCAGCATTAGAATTAGAACTCCTGCATATCTAGGTATGCCTACTATAGTGCTATGCAGTTATCAGATGTTCCACAGAGCTTATACATTTCCATCTATTCCAAAGGTACTTCTAAGGTGGCTGACATCAACTGGACTAGTAAATTGGAGTGAAGGGAAGTGTAAAGGGTAGTACACAGGTCAAAAATGGTATAAGTTAAGCAGTACATGATTCACACACACATACACTTGCCAGTATTGGGATTAGAACTGATGCTTATCTAGGTATTTCTACTATAGTGTTATGCAATTATCTGACACACCACAAAGCTTAAACATTTCACCCTCTTCCAAAGGTACATCTAAGGTAGATGACATCAACAGGGACAACTAAACTGGAGTGAAGGGAAGTGAAAAGAGTAGTACACAGGTCAAAAATGGTATAAGCTAGACAGTACATGATTCACACACTTACCAGTATTGGGATTAGAACTCCTGTCTATCTAGGTATGTCTACTATAACATTACGTAGTTACTGCATGCACTACAGAGCTTACTGAGCTTTTACATGGCCAAAGCTGGTGGTAACTGCACAGCTATGGTGAAGTATTAAAGGTGGCAGACAGTCTGCCTTCTGTTCCACCCGTATATCATGCTAGTTCATCCTGTCTTGCACTTCAACTAGCATTATGACTTGGCACTTCACCAGGTTATTGTATCAAGAAGTGTGGCATACCTGGGAGCCATCAGCAGTACTCATTCATCACAGATGTAGCCCCAGTACTTACTAGTTATGTCCACCTGTCCTGGCATGTTTGTAGGGTGGTTATCTGTACTTTCACCCATTAACCTGGAACACTTGTCCATTCTGAGGCACTGTTGCAACTGCCTCATGTACACAGGCAAACATCCCCTCTAAACTACAAACACTCAGACCTGTGAGGGTTAACCATATAGCACCCAATGTGGACATATGCACTCTGCAGCAAAGACTGGACTAGCAGGTCATGAGAATATGATCAACACCTGCACCACACCATGTGGAACATGCAGCTCACCATGACACCCACTTTGACAGCCATGACATTCAGTGAAAAGCCACTAACCCACCTTCCCAGAAGCACTCAATGGACATTTACGCAAAGAGCATAGAACAGCAAGACAGACATCTACTCAGACACCACAACATGGCACATGCCAAGGGACACATATTTAACCTACAGAGTGTAACCCTCAATCTAAGCTCCAAAGGCTAACCACCTTGCACAATACAGTGATCATGGGAAACTAAGTGACTAACATTAGGGGTAGTAACTGAGGCACATGCATATCCCACTCACTAAGTTGAATATGGAGCAGGTAACAGCCAAATATCTATCACATGCCAGCATCCAACACATGACACAGCCAGTCATGGCACTCAACAACAACTACGAGTATCAGTCTGTATCCATGTGGGTGTGAATGACTTGACAAGAGAAATGGTTGAACTCTCTGATTATGTGGTCCAGGCAGGTGTGACAGTATTCCTGGGCAGTGTACCACTGTCACCCAGAATGATGCTGTGATACTATCAACAGATTGACTGTAACACTGGCTTATGTGTTATCTGTCATTCTCAGGGGATCCAGTACCTCTCTGCTTGGGATGACATGATTGACAGAACCCAGTGACCTGCCACAGATGTCCTACATCTGTCACCACTGGGTTTCCAGGTACTGGCTAAGTGTCTTGCCACCCTTATGATGCCTTATTAGGCAGTGTTCCTAATGTTATTACCACTATAACAGCTACACATGTATGCAATCTGAGGGTCATGCTGCTCAATAGTAGACATCTAACTGTCAGAATGCAGTCACTCATAGCATTTGTTGTTGTGGAGGACACATGTCTGCTGTAATGCAGAGGTGGTTCACAGCAGCAGCAGACAGCAGACCTGCAGTATTAGGCTATGATGCATTCCACAGCTGTCAGCCCCCAAACATGGACCACATCACACCTCTACAGGTGGTGTTGTCTCCATATTCATTATGGCTAAGAACACTTCCAGACTAGTATCCCATCATAATGCATTGGAGATACTTCTGGTACAACTGCCTTGGGGTAATAGTGCAATCCAGACCACTGCCTGCTATGGGTCCACATCTATTTCCCTAGACTGTCAATGCACATTCCTCAACAGCCTGCCATCTATGATGGTCCAATACAATACTGACATAGTATGAGTCTTCAACTACCCCTCCATCACCTGGGGAAAGTAGCCAAGTGCCAGTACAGTGGCCCAACACTTCTGGGAGTCTTGCCCTCGACCAGCTCATACTGACCCCTGGCAGAGGATGCAACAACCTTGACCTGTTTTGACTACTTAGATATGGGACTGTTGCTCATCCACAGTTGCAATCCCTGCATGGTGAGATTCACACAGGCTGTAATCAACATGGAACTCAACATGTAAGCCACACCCCCCACAAAGGTAACCACCTTGCAAAACCTCTCCAAAGCTGACTTTGCAGCCATGAAAACAGGGGTGGATGTCTTCACTGCATCCATGGAAATAGCAAATAGCTGCATGACTGTGGAATCATACACATAGGCACTGTACAAACAGCTACATGAATGCATGGTACAAGCCAGAGCCAACCAAACCCAGACACTGTCCTCCAAACACTAGAAGACAATGTGATGGTCCCCTGCCATTACTGCAGTGTACATCAGAAGGAGGATACTGTTGCAGAGAAAGGTGGTGTCCCATGACTGTTGAACACCCTTAGCCTCAGTCACAACTTTGGATCCCTCATGGAATCCCCTACAGGCATCTATGACAGCAGAGATGCAGTAGACACTGACGACAGTCACAGCAGCTTTGATAGTTAAATTAACAGCCTCCACATCATTAAACACAAGTGCTGCAAGTTACTGCACAATGCTAATACCTATCCTGAGACAATAGATATTGGCCACAGTCTTGGCAACACATTCAGTGCCACCTTTACCCCTCTCTCCCCCCACAATCCCACAAGTGAAGTGCTGAGTGAATGTGTTCTCACATGCTGCATCCCATTTCCATTCTAGGAGTCTGTGTGTCACCAGGATGTGGTGCTGCAGCAAGACCATGGGGTATGGCAGTGAGGTAACACATCCACCATGTCATAGGCAGGGTACAGTATGTGCATGGAAATCCCCAGTGTGTAACACAGTGATTGCATATGCCTCACAGATTATAGGGATGAGGGTTGTACATAGGTATATGTTGATTTACATCTGTTGTAGAATGGAGAATAGTATGTGTTTTGGTTTGGACACACCTCTGATTGCTAATAACCACAGCCACAGGGGATATTCATCAACCAAACAGAGTGAGATTACTATTCATACACACACACACACACACACACACACACACACACACACACACACACACACACACACACACACACACACACACACACACACACATGTGCACACACACACACACACACACACACACACACACACACACACACACACACACACACACACACACACACACACACACTTGCCAGTACTAAGATCCATAGGTTCATTGCTTCCTAGGTGTGTAGTAGGTGAATGGGCCTGAAGGCTCTACAAGGCTAGCCCAAGGGAATACCCAGGGCATCAGGCCACATGAAAATAGTCCCCAGTGTGGCTCAGGAGTATAGTCACTGGAGTGGTCCCCAGGGGTGGGTATTGTATTCCCCATCCACTCATCCAGATTTCTATTATGGGTGGCCAGTAATGTGCACTGCTTCACATGTATGCGATTTATATTCCATAACATGGACAGTGTCTGGGTTGTGCACATGTCCCACATGCATGTTCTTTGAAGTGTGGAAGTGTGCTTGAGGTCTCTGGGGGATGTTGCGTGGACAGATTGGTATCTTCAGAAGTAGCTTTCCTAACCTCGTTTGTTGAGACCTAGCTATGTAACTGAGGTAGTGATTGCACCTACATAGACAGTATGATACAGGAATTCATTGGAGCTATTGGCATCTCTCCATACAGGGCATGTATATAAGGCATGGTATTCCCTTTGTGGGGTACGTTTGCAGACTCTACAGTTATTGCAGGTGTCCAGTGGGGAACATGGCGGGGAACATGGCAAAAGGGCCACTATACACATTCATTGGGTTACTGAGGGGATGGAACAGGGTGCCATGTACTTTTACTTGCTGGATAACACTCACTCAGTCAGGAGATGTAACACATCAAAGTAATTTCTGATGTCAGTGGCACTGTTGTGGTTAACAGGCATGTAGTCCACTGCAATCACACCGTGGGTACTATCTGTGAGGCAATTTGCAGGAGAACTACCGACATAGTGGTTGCAGCCTAGTCAGGTGTGTTTGTGCATGATCTGTGGGTGGACAGTGGTCTGTGAGTAATAGAAGGGTTGCCTATATTGTCCACTAATACATACTGTCACATAGTCATTGCACATGGCACTAGACATTTAGGGCTGTGGATTGTCTACACTAACCTCTACGGTGTTTGACAACTGTCGGTTTTGTAATGTGGACATTGGGACATATACTAGGTCCTCACTATAATAATTTAGCAAAACCTGGCCCCCCAATGGATCCTGTTATTACACAGTCACACCAACATCCACACAGGATACTAATGACACACACACACACACACACACACACACACACACACACACACACACACACACACACACACACACACACACACACACACACATTTGGTAGTATTGAGTTTCAAACCCCTACCTAGCTATGTATTGCTACTATAGTGCTACGCATTTATCACATGCCCCACAGGGCTTATAGGAAGGATGTTGTCCCAAGGTACTTGGGTGAGGAACATCACCAGCCCTTGAAAGTACTGGCATTGGGTGATGTAGTGGCTGAGAGATTTCACAAAATATTTTACCCTACACACACATTTACATTTGCCAGGAGTGAGGTTGAAACCTTTATCAGACCATTATGTTACACATTTACCACAATCACATCTGACCTTACATGCTTTTGGGTTTCCAACAGGTACTTCTAAAGTGAATGATATCTGCAGGACTGCTAAAGTCAGGTACTGCGAAGTGTACTGGGTGTAAATGGGGCCAAAATCTTTAAGGTACGGACATATATATGTGGATATATGTACACGCACACTTGCCAGGAATGAGATTCAAACCCATACCTATGTAGTTATTGCTACCACATTGTACCACATTTATCACATGCACCACAAAGATTGCAGGTAAAACATTGTCCAAACATACCTCTAAGGTGAGTGACATCAGCAGCAGTGCTAAAGGAGGGATAAGGGAAGTGTGAATGACTAGTGTCTCCAAAGTCACACACTATCTCTCATACAAACACACACATTTTCACAGTTGCTAGGACCAGGATTAGAACTCCTACCTAACTAGTTTGCTACACTATAGTATTACACAGTCATCCCAAGCACCACAGAGTTTATATGTTAGAGAGCTGTCCAAAGGTATCTTTGAAGGTGAGTGACATCAGCAGCAGTGGTGAAGGAGGGGTAAGTGAGTGTGAATAGCCTCAACCACATTCATCTAGAAACACACACACACACACACACACACACACACACACACACACACACACACACACACACACACACACACACACACATACTCACACACAACTTAACATTCGACAGGACTGAGATTACAACTGCTACATGGATACTTATTTGGACTGTAGTGTTACACAGTTATCACAAGCACCACTGAGACTATAGGACTGGGGGCTAACCAAAGGTATTTCTACAGTGAATGACATCAGCACATCATGTGTTATAGGCCAATGGGATGTGTAATGGGTGGGGAAGGCCTCATAATGGGATTCTATCTGTTGCTGTCTGTCTTTCTCTTCCCCATGTCTCTGTGTGTGTATATGTTTGACATATTATATTATGTTGGCCTTAGATATGTGTGAGTATTCTTATCCAATGTGTGTGTGTGTGTGTGTGTGTGTGTGTGTGTGTGTGTGTGTGTGTGTGAAGTATCAATGGTATACAATTTGGTGTGTGTGCACAGACAGCTGTGAATAACTGATATCTGTAGTCCACTATGTTGTGAGACATGGACTTCAATTCTCTAAGTGGAGGAGCATGCCCAGTATGATCTTCTATATTGAGTATGTGCAGCCATTCCAAGGAGGGTTGGACTTCAGTTCAGGGTTTTGTGTGCTACAGCTGCACCAAGCAAACTGTTTCTGCAGGATATCTGTAGATAGGTTGCCAAAATTGACACACTATGGGCATAACATATGGGGGATAGTGTAACTATTGCTGTCTGTGCTGCTTGTGTGACATGTTTGGTTGTAGCATAGATTTTCTGATATATGTACTGTTTTACACTGTGATGCATCATGTCATCAACTACTGACAGTTATCATTCTTTGCTCATAGTTATTTACCAATGAAATACAGGGTAACTTGGCCTTGGCTTACTGGTATATAAACCCTGTGTCTTGAAAAGGTTGTGCTTATTTTATCAGGCTGTGGATGGCATATCATTACTGAAACTAAGCAGAAATTCCTTAAGATTCCAAGAGCAAGATGAATTATTTCTTACACTTATTTCACTGAACTGCACTTCTAAAATGCTTATAATTGTGCTATACAGTTAATCTACTACATTTTGCACTGCTATAAAGCTTTTTTTACTGTTGCATTTATGTACTGTTTTATACTGTTTTAATTGTATTTTTCATTGCTAGATACTGTTTCATACTCTAATTAACCGTAAACTGCTTTTTTTCATACTGAGAGTTGTATTTTCTGTTTGTGAGTGCTCTATCTGAGCTTTTCTGTGCATTTTTTGATTTTTTGAGGTTTCTCTGTTGTAATCTAGTCTGTGCATTTTTGATTTTTTGAGGTTTCTGTGTTCTAATCTAGTCTGTTTACAGTTAAAAGCATTCTCTATAGTCTGCTTGTTCCTTGATCTGTTTTAAAACTTTAATTTAGTGGCTACAGCTAGAAACTGTAATAGTTTCCCCATCCACTATCCCTAGTGTTGTGGTGTTCTTATACTTGGTGGCTTTGCAGTTGCCCACCCACACTGTATATTTGATACTTGGTGGCTTTGCAGTTGCCTGCCCACACTGGATATTTGATCTGTGACACTCCCCTCAGTCTAGTGTCATTAGTTCATTCGCTCTAATAGGGAACATTTGTGAAGGCCAACCCACAAATTCTTAACCTTGAATTAATTTCTGTTCCAGCTTTCTCCATTTCCACTTTACTGAAAAAAAAAAAAAGAATTCTAAGCTTGCTTCCCCTCTTTCCTGTAACAAGTCTTGTTCAGATACAGATTTGCTGTATCCAGGACTGTTTGTAAGCTCCTGAGCCCCCCCCCCCCCACTTACCTAGGGTTAAACTATTCCTGGTGCCATAACATCTGCTCTTCAAATGTTCCCTTGCAACTAGTCAGCTTTTAGTTTTAGCACTCAAATCTGTTTCTTTGAGCTCAGCACTTGTTCAGAACTCATTGTAAGCACTAAATAAGCTACAAATTACTACTGCACTCAACTTTCCTCACTTGCCTATATGAAAACAGTTTTTAGTACTTAATAAATAAGCACCTATCCAGGCATGTCTAAAGGTCAGCTCCTGGTGTTTTCTCCTGTCTACCTGATGAATCTGGACATCTTGGGACAGTGTAGCAACTGCCTCATGTACACAGACAACCCTCTCCTCCTACCACCCAACACTATGACCTGTGAGAGATGCACTTATATAGCCAAACTGGAAGCAAAGCTCTCTTCACTGAAGACTGGACTAGACAGTCAAGAGGAAAAGGTAAACACTTGCACTGCACCACACTCATCACATAGTCCCTCAAAACCTACAACACCAAAACACACACACAGAAGCACAAAACACACACCTACATTCATGGAGGCTCTCAGTAAAAATTTGCCCAAACAACCGAGACCTCCAAAGCAGAAATGCAAGCAACCTCCACCTCCAACACAACCCAAATGACACATAGCCCACATACTCAGTGTGCCACTCAACTACAGCCCATAAGGCCTAATGTACCCAACACTCTAGTCATAGGTGACTCTATAGTCAGGCACACTGATGTTCCACTCACCAAGCTAAACAAGGAGAAAGTTACTGTCAGCTGCCTGTCGGGTGCCAGGCTCCGCCACATAACACATTCACTCAGGTCACTCCACAACAAGTACAAATATGACTTTGTCATTGTCCATGTAGGTGTAAATGACCTGAGACGTACCTCCCTGGACTACATGAAAAGAGACATGGAGGAGCTCTTCCATCTTGTAGCCCACACAGGTATGACCCTCACCCTGAGTAGCATCCTGCCATCACCCAGAATGATACCACAGTACAAGGACAAAATGATTGACTTCAACAATTGGCTAAGCTTCTGGTGTCATTCTAAGTGAATCCAGTATCTGTCTGCCTGGGATGACATGGTCGACAGACCACGCTGCTTTGCCAGAGATGGCCTGCACCTGTTGCCCTTGGGATTCCAGATACTGGCAAAGGCTCTTGCCACCCCTATATTGCCTTTTTTAGGCAAGGTTCAAATGACAAATTCACCACTGTAACAGGTATAAGCAAGCAAAACCTGAGGGTAATGCTACTCAATGCTAGAAGTCTAAACCTCAAAATGCACTCACTCAAGGCACTCCTTAAAATGGAGAACATTGACATCTGTGCAGTGACAGAGACCTGGTTCAAAACTCCAGAGAGCACCCCTGCATTACCAGGCTATAATTCATACCACACCTTTCGGCCACCAAATGAATATGGACACGCCTCCACTTTTAGAAACACTAAAAGTGGAGGCGTGTCCATATTCATTAAGGATATCCACACCTCCAAGCTAGTTGCTCAGTATAATGCAGCCAAGATTATCCAAGTTCAACTATCTCTGGGCAAAACTGCAATCCAGATTTTAGCTTGCTACAGACCCCCCACCATGCCCCAGGATTCCCACTCCTCTTTTCTTGATACACTGGAAAATATTAAGGTACAACCCAACACCCTAATAATGGGTGATTTCAACTACCCCACCATTAACTGGGAAAACTACTCATGTACCAACTCTTTTGCTCAACGTTTTCTGGAATTCATCCATTCCAATGCCTTGGATCAACTTATCCATACCCCCACCAGGGGCAGCAATATCCTTGACCTGGTCATCACCAACATGGGTGACCGGTGTTCCACACAAAGGTCAGCTCCTCATTGGTCCGATCCGACCACAAACTAATCACCCTAGACATCCACATCCTGCTCCCACCCCACATTAGGAAAACAACCGTAAAAAATTTCTCCAAAGCCAACTTCACGCTTCTTAAGACAGAAATGTCAAACTTCACGACACCCATGCAGATGGACAATGGAGGTACGACTGCTGAATCCTACACAAATGCACTTTATAAGCACTTACACGAGTGCATGGATCATACTATCCCTAACAGAACCAAGATGCTATCCTCCAAAAAAAGGAAGCCAATCTGGTAGTCTTCTGCCATAAACAAACTCTACAATAGAAGAAAGAAACTGTTGCAAAAAAGAGTAAAATCCCACGATTGGAGGAACTCCCTGGTCAGCCTCAGTAAGAATCTGAGATCCGTCATAAAAGACTCTAAAGCTAGTTATGAAAACAAAATCAGCACTGATTCTAAAGACAACCACAAAGCATTCTATAGCTATGTCAAGAATCTCAATGGCAACACTCAGATCTGCTCTGAGTTACAGCACAATGACACTAAATATACAGAACCAACTGATAATGCCAACATCCTGGCAGATAGGTTCAGTGCTAACTTTACCCCACCCCCTCACCCTCTAAAGGCCCCATCTTTATACTGGAAGAATGCAAAGTTCCTGTAATCACGGCTGCATAGGTAAAAACCTCACTCTCCAAAGCCAAGAACACAGCATCCATGGGATCTGACAACATCCCAGGCTGCCTTCTACATGAACTACAGAATGAACTGGCACCCCACCTAAGTACCATGTTCAGTCACAGCCTCACCTTAGGCTTTGTGCCCATTGAATGGCGCACCATGATGGTTATCTCACTGCACAAAGGGGGGGGGGCAAAATAGACTCTGGGAACTACCGCCCCATTAGCCTGATGAGCCTGGTCTGCAAGGCCATGGAACGTATCATCATGGAACTCATAAGCAAAGACATTGGATATCTCCAAACTCTGGACCCCACACAGTTCAGGTTTGTAAAAGGCACATAATTTCTCCTAAACCTGATAGACTTCTTTGAAGCAGTCACCAAAGCCATAGATGAGGGTAAGGTAGATCTCGCCAAGGCGTTTGACACCATCCCTCACTCTGGAATTATAGATAAACTCACTAAACTAGGTATAAATCCCTATGTCACAAGATGGGTTGCCAACTGGCTTACTGACAGAACCCACAATGTGAAAGTAGCAGACTCCAAATCAGACTTCAGGCATGTGATAAGTGGAATACCACAGAGTTCAGTCCTGGGTCCTCTCCTATTTGTTATTTACTTCTTTGAAGTACAGGCTAACACAGAAGGTCTTTGGCTAACTAAATTCACAGATGACTGCAATCTAGGAGCCGTAATCAAAACTCCTAATGATATGGACATCCTACAAAAGGGCCTCACTGAGACAGATGCCTGGTGTCAAAGCCATGGTCTCAAGCTCAATGCCAAAAAGTGCATTGTCATCCCCTTTGGTAAAAACTCTGTACCAATGAACTACCACATAGAAGGTAGTCTACTTAACACCGAAAGTGTGAAAAGAGACCTTGGGACACAGGTGAACAGTAGTCTCTCCTTCGATAATCACATTGCCACAGTGGTCAGGAAATCCTTCTACATGGCACACCTCATCACAAAAGGTTTCTCATCACTCATTAGACCCATTATAGAGTACAAAGCCCCTTTTGGTATGTACCTCACAAGACATCTACAACAACTGGAAAGGTCACAGAAATACCTCACAAAGAGGATTACTGGCCTCAAACAGATGCCCTATGCAGACCAACTCAAAAAACTCCAGCTTTACTCAGTGGCATATCGCCTACTCAGAGGTGATCTCTGCCTAACATACAAAGCAATGTCAAACCCAGAGCTGTTGGACATGCTCAACTTAAAGAAATCTCAATCCCTTCGAGCTACACGCTCTAGGGACCTAAACCTTGTCACCACAATAAACAGAACATGCTGGAGGGATAGATTCCTGTCCCAGAGACTTCCCATAATCTGGAACAGACTACCTATCTATGTCAAACAGAGCTCCTCATTAGCACTCTTCAAGAAAAATCTTGATGATTGGATGGGTAATAATAAATTCACCCCTGGGATCACTTCTGTGGTTCTGCTTGACAGGGGCACAGGAAAATAATTTTCTTGGGTGGCGAAAGCCAGGGTACCTTTTTGGCTAGGCTTGTATAGGCCAAAGGGCCAATAGCCTAGTACCTACCTATGAACCTATGAACCTATGAAGGAAGCTGAGACCAATATTCTGAGGCATGTAGACTACACATTCTGGCACATACCTGCCATTGTGGAGGGGTAGCTACAAACAATAGACTACTGGTTCTGTGCAAATGGTCCAGCACCTTGTTAGTATACTGGCTGGGGATCCCCTCCTTGTGCTTTTCTCAACTGCACAGAATGGCCATATCCTGCTGGGGCCATACCTCTCAGCTATACAGATACACCCAGGTTATCCAGAGGCAGGACTCATATATCTGGTCAGTTTACCTTCACATCGTGGTTTACAAGCAGTTTTGTGGCTATTCATTCATGGGTTTGCAGTCAGGGAGTAGTATAGGCTGACATTAGAGTTTCAGACTTCACACACTCCATGACATCCATGCTTCTACACCCCTCCCCTCTGTTATTCGCTCCTCTTCCTAACATTATGTAAGCAATATTTCAGAGGTATCCCTATAGTGGGGCCTTTATCCCAGTAGTATTTATGGCCTGGTCCACAGTCCTTGCAGTAGGACATGGGGAGGCATGCTACTGGCATTTTGTCAACATGGCCTTGCATTTGTATTCTGTTTACTGTGTTAGATTGTTAGTTGGGACCCCCTGACATTCCGGACATTGGCACTATGGGTGAGGCATGGGCATTTGCCAGAGGACTGTAGGCCATTTTGGAGTGCTACAGGCCAGGCCATCTGTTACTGCATTTCTACACGGGATTGTTGGGGGGTGCACACCTGCTGACTTTAAAGATTTGCAATGACTGTACTGGTATTTCGGTTACTCCGTTGGCTTCCATTTCATATTGTATTGTGCCCTATCATGCAGAAAGGAGGCATATCAGTAGAGTACACATATTAGATCTTAATGGCATAAATTTCAGTTTCAGACTTCTTACCCTTCAGAACTAGAATGCAACTGCCAGACCTGTTGTAGTATGTCTGTGTAGGTCTTGTGGGGGGCTGTTCACCATTTCCATCATGGGGGGCTTAGCCTGGCCTTTCTTCATGGTCATCTACATCTGTACTGCTGGGTGAGGCTGGTGGTAGGTATGTGACCCTCATTGACATCCATATGTGTGACCTATTGACACCCACAGTTAATTGGGCCATGGCATGTACTGTGATGGGGGTTGTCACCTTCTATAGTGCTGCCTAGTATGTTGACAACAGTCTTTTTTGTGGATTTCCTGCTGTCTCATATAGCTGTCTGCTGCTATCCCATTCAGCCACCCAATTCCCTTGCATGCTTGCATCCATATCATACATACAACTACAAGAGCATACTACTCCATTCAGTAATTGATAGGAAGGGTGACTTACCTTGTTGCTGGGCCAGTATTGAGGATGATATTGGAGGGCTGACTATGTCGGATGCATGTGGTACACTGTCTATACATGGTAAAGCATAGGTAGTGTCATGTTTGGCATCCCATTTACTGCATGTGCGAGTTGGAGAGAGGTATCAGTCCCTGGGTCCCTACAATGTCAGTGTGTGTGCTATGCATTGCCTCTTTGCCAAGGCCTGGGCATACTGTGCATGCCTCCTTCTGCCTGCAGGGGCAGGCTCAGGATGTTCCTCCTCCTAGTCCCTCTGTGCCTGTGCTGGCCTTGGCGATGGTGGGGGGCTGTGTGGCCCTGCCCCATGCTGTTCCTGCTGCATCTGTTTCCGCAAGATCATATTGTGTAGCATGGCACATACTATGAACATTTGTGTATATGTAGCTGGAGAGTACTGCAAAGCTCCACCAGATATGTCAAGGCAGCAGAACCATGACTTGAGCATCCCAAACACATGCTCTACAATGATCTTGGTTTGTGCGTGTGCCTCATTATGGTGTTCTTGTTTGGGTGTGTGTGTGTGCATTTCTGATGGGTGTCATCAGTCATGGCTCCAGTGCATAGCCAGCATCCCCCACTAGATGGTCATATGGGATGTCCCCACTGGTGAAAGCCTGATACAGCTGTGAGCAATGCCAGATGTGGGAGTTGTGATAGCTTCCAGGGCTGCCGGCACACACATTCATGATAATGCCCTGGACATCACACATGACCTGGCATTTGATGGAGGGGAAGCCCTTGCGGTTTATGTAGACCCTACCCTGCTCACCGGGTGGTACTTTGATGTGGATGTGCGTACAGTCTTTACCACCACCTACCTCAGGGTATTCTGCTATATGGTGGAAGAGACGCATACTTCTGATCAATGCCTCACTTGTGGTGGGGAAATAAATGTGCTCATTGGCATGTGGTGTCATGGCATCCAGGAACTGGTGGAGTACCCTGGATGCAGATACCTGTGAGACCCCCATAATATCCCCAGTTTGTCTTTGGAAGGTACCTGTGGCTAGTATTCTTAAGCCTAGACATACCTTGATATCCACTGGGATGGGTTCCGCCCTGTTAGTTCTGTGTGTGAAGCGTGGCTGGCACAGCTCAACAATTTGCTGTAGAATGTCCCTGTCCACCCTATAGTGCTTCACTATCTCCAGTTCATGTAGATCATGGTAGGTTACCCTGGGTCTGTACACTCTTCTCCTCCTCCTCACTGTGGGTTGGTTGTCAGCACTTTCATCCTCAACACCCTCAGTCTCTAGCAGATATTGATGGAGTAAAGCAGCAGCAGCCTCGAACATTCTTAGTTAGTTTTGCCAGTTAAAAATCCCCCATTTGTGTACACCGGTGGTGTAGAGTTTGTGGGAAAAACCAGTCTGTAGGGTGTTTGCATAGTTTATAGTAGTGTGCTGGGATGCTACATGTCTAAGTGGTTGATTCTGATACATTCCACCTGCCAGCTATGCTAGTTCTCCTGGATTGCCTTCCTACTGCTGTTTCCCCTTTCCAATTCCTCCCTATTTAAGTCCCAAGGCACGCCATGCATGCCTAGTGCTCAAATGTCAACAGTGCTGCCATTTCCTCTTTTTCTCTTTTTTTTTTTTTTGTTTAAATTCTGGTGCTTGGCACCCACACCCATTTAGGCTATGTACACAGTGCTCAGGCAGATCTGACACTCCCCCTTCCTTACCTGTGCTTAGCTAAGGGCAAGCACAGGCCACAGTTCTCCAATAAGCTTACAGCAAGCATGAGACACACTTTATGAAGTCATTCAGCTCTTACACTTGCAGTGTTGTGTTGCTGCACCTACATGGTTAGGTATAAGCTGACACTTGGAAGAAATTTGTGATTCAGTATAACATCCCTCATTTGCATACCCCGGTGTATAGGTCATAAGTTACTGCACTAAAACGGACCCTTTTCCCTTGGCAACCAGTGCTCCCTGGTATTGTTTACATTCTGCATGCCATTGACTATAATGGCAAAATGCAGAATTAACTTAAAATTGACTTTTCTCATTTTTATTTTTTATCTTCGGAACGATCCTGTTTGCGCACAGCTGCCCTAAGCTTAAATGTCCGAGACTGGTCAAAAAAAAAGCTTAATTAAAAAAAAAAAAAAAACTGTTTTTAATGCTAATGGCCTTATATTTGGCCATTGGCATGTGTATTAAACATAATACTTGCTTTTACACGAGCTGTCATGGCTCCATTTTTGTCAGATGCAGAAATGCACTTGGTTACTAGCCGAATACATTTCTGCACTGACACTGTTCTAGCACAGAGACCTGGTAGCTTGGTGGATCACAAAATCACCTCATTTGCATGTTTTTCACTTGCAAATGAGGTGATTTGCATATCTGACAGTTTTCAGTACTAGAACAGTATAGAACCGCTTGTGCACATGAAAACGGCCCTTTCCATGTGAAAATGGCACTTTCCTGGATTGCTCAGCGGCCATTTTCTGTGCAGGAGCTGTTGCACTGTTCTTGCACAGAAAAGTGGCCTTTGTGAATCCCGGGGACAAAGTAACTTTCACACAACACAGTTCAGGAGAGAATAATAATCTCTTTTATTATGAATAACGGATGTACATGGGAGACTAGGAAATCAAGGTCCTGTCTCCCCAAACTATAAAAAGCTTGAATCATGTATACCATTTTTATCAAATGCAACATTATTGAAGCAACTAAACTATAGCCACGGAACTTAGAAAATTAATACCACAGCATTAATTTCACTAACTAGTTTCTCTTGACTCTCTATCTGTACCTTTCCATATTAGGAACAAGTTCTGAATTCCATAAAAAAACTTTCTACTTTTGCCATGTTGGCAGGAAATAAATCATCATAAACAGACTAAAGCAATCAAGAATCAATCTTGAAATGAAACATATTTAAAATACAAGCACTAACATTTTTCTTTCATTTTATACTTCTCCCTTCACACATTCATCCCTCTTCACAACCATCTGAAATCCCGTAGAAGGATTTTGGCAGAATGCTCATCAGCATTCATTGCTCGGTGTATGTATTAAATGAAACATTCGCTGATGGTGCACAAAAATAAATTATACCACTTATATTCTAACTGGTAATAGGTTAGGGTGTGGCATGGTCTGTCAATGGAGCACTTCTGCCGAGTGTAAAACGATATCACAAAGCCAAGAACTGGACATGTTTCACAGTCTATCCTTAAATCAGCCTCTTCATCGCTGACCTCCTACTTACCTCTGCTCTCATTTGTCTCTCCTGCAGCATTAGAGCCCACAAACTCCAAGGATTCTTCAAGATAAGCACATACCTTAAGTGGACCAGACCTGCCCAGATTTGTGTTATTAACACTGGCCAAGTACATAATGTTCTAAACAGGGGCGCAGCAGGCATACTTAGTGTACTCTGATAAGTACATTTTTTTCCTAAGCATCTCTTGCAAACTTTATTACTCAAAAGCCCAGAATGTTTAAAACTATGGAAAGTAATGTTTACAGTACAGAGTTATACAAACATGCTTAAGCTGTGGGAATTCACCTCTAAAAATATCCATTTTATGGTTATAAGTGAAAACAGCTAAAAATAGTTTCCCTTTCCTATCAGTATAGGGACAACATTTTTGTATATTGAGTACATTTTAAAATTACAGGTGGTTGGTAGGGGTAACAACTTCAGGTAAGAGCACAAAATATAAATTCCTGGCTACTCTTCTGTTTCTTATGTGTATGTAAAGGATGTAACATTTCTGGATTTACATGTTGAGAAAAGTAGAGGTGAAGAATATTTATGTTTACTTTAGTTGCTGCCAGGATAGCTTCTCCTTACAACATTCACTGCTGCAAAGTATTTTAGGAAGGCTAACTTTAAGTGAATAACAACATATTGACATGTTGAGTTGCATAGCATTTTGCAGTGTTGATGGTGTGTGCCATATCTGGCATGTGTATGGTCTTTTACTCCCACGTCTGACTATAGTACACAGTATGGCCACTGTTGCTTGGAAGTATAATTCTTAGACTCATTTTTTAATTCATTTTTAGTTATGTATTTGTTAACTAGGGTAGAACACTGCTCTACATGGAGCATTTCCAGGCTCAACCTTGGTGAAAAAAAAACAGCATATAGGTTCATAGGTTGTTACTGGGCAATTGACCCGAAGGTCTTTATAAGCCTAGCCATGTGTACCCAATATAATACTAGAGAAACCCAATATAAAGAATCTTGCCTAAACTTGAGATCTTAGTTAGCAATGACTGCCCATATCTAGGAGGGTCATAAGTGAAATTCCCAGCAGGAATGTACAGTTTCCCATCCAATCATCCAAGCTACGCTTAAACAGGGTCATAGAGGGGCTTTGTTTGATGTGAACTGGTTGCCTATTCCAGAGGAGCAGCAACCTCTTGGAGACATATCTGTCTCTCTAGCAGGTCCTATTTATGTCGCAGGCCAGGTTAAGGTCCCTGGAGGGGGTGACCTTTATCCCATTTGACTTACAGATGTGCAGCATTTCCATTAGGTTTGGATCCAAGACTGCTCTGTAGGCCAGGTACAGGTCTCCTCTAAGTAGTCTATACAGTACTGAGAACAGTGACAGTGACTTCAGTCTGTCAATATGATGACATGCTGGCGACCCTGAATTTTCTTGGTTAGAAATCTCTGCGGTCTCCAAGTTGCTGCAGGTGCCTGATAAGGTACATACCAAGGGGAGCATTGTACTCAATTACTGGCTGATGATGTTCGAGTACAGGGGTGTTATGACCTCTTTCACTCTTGAGGCATTGCCTTTGCTAATGAGGTGTTTAACATAGAATGCCTTCCTCACCACGGTAGACACACGGTGGTCAAAGTTTAGGCTACAGTCAACTTGCATTCCCAAGCCTCTCACTACTGAGTTGTTACTTAGGGCATTATTATTTATATGATAGTTTGCAGGAATATAGTTTATACAAAAGGGGATGATAATATATTTTTTTCACTGTGTTTAAGTCCATTGCTTTGGCACTAATCATTGGCTTGTGTAAGTCCCTCTTGAAGTATATTGACATTGTTTGGGGACTTGAATGATTGCATCTAATTTGCAGTCATCAGCACAGCCCCTGTTTTCTATTTTGGCCTGAACTTCTGAGAAGTATATTCCAAACAATAGGGGGCCCAGCACTGACCCCTTTGGAACCCCATTGGTGACAGGTCTACTGTTTCAGGCCAAGTCCCCAACTTTGACTGAGTGTGATCTGTCAGTGAGCCAGATAGCAACACACCTGGTGACATAAAGGTTGATATTTGACTGGGAAAGTTTATCAATGATCCCTGAATGTGGGATTGTGTTGAAGGGCTTGACTACATCAAAGTAGGCTGCATGCAAATATTTGCTTTTGTCTATGGCTCTGGTGATGTTTTTGATGAAGTCCTCCAGGCTTAACAAGGCATGGCATATAGGACATTGTCAGACCCCACTCTGTTGGACCTCCTGCATAGCCATAAAACAAACAGTACCAGAAGTACCCATTCTAAAGACTTAAACCTTGCCTATGATATAAATAGGACCTGCTGGAGAGATGGGTATCTATTCCAGAGACTACCCCATCTATGGAACAGGCTCCCCATCCATGTGAAGCAGAGTTCCTCCCTAATCCAATTCAAGTGCAACTTGGACAATTGGAAGGGACACCAGAAATTCATCCCTGGTTTGGCACTTATGTCTCTGATGCATACAGGTAACCTGTAAATGGTTCATCTCCCAGACCCATGCTTACATTTATCAAGGGTATCAGAACTTGTCAGAGATTTGGGATGCATGGCTAGGCTTAAAAAGTTCCTTGTAGTCATTAGTAAAGACCTATGAACCTATGACCTGCTCCTGACAAAGCCAAATTGTGCTGGATCAAGGGTTTGGAGATCACCTATATCCTTATTTATAAGGTCCATGTTTATTTGTTCCATGGGCTTACAGATAAGGATGGTTAAGCTTATGGGTCTGTTGTTCCCAGGGTTTGTTGCTCTACATCTTTTATGAAGGGGAATGATGGCTGATGTTTTCTAATCAGCAGGGACAAAACTGGTACGCAGGCTGTGGTTGAAGACAGTAACTAATGGAGTTGCTAACTTATGTTTTAGGCCATTTAAAATGCAACTTGGGATGCCATCTGGTCCCACACAGGCTGTGCTTTGGTCTTGGAGAGAGCATTAATGACTTGCTCTTTGGAGTTGCAAGATGGGGGAGATGTAAAGGGAATGCTTTGTGGAATGTTTGAAGGAGACAGGGGGTGAAATTTTCACCAAACTTGTCAGCTAATGTTAGCTATTTTAACAGGATTAGTGTGTGTGTGATGCCATCCACAGCTAGTTCAGCACGAGTCTGGGTCCTACCTTTTAGGTTACAGCTATAGCTGAAGAATGTCTTATGGTTATCTTTAGCTATGGTTGCAAATTTTATTTTGAAATTGCCCTTAGAGGATTTTACAAGTTGTCTTTTTTATTTGCTCAAGCAGAGGAGAGTGTTCTTCCAGTGCTGGGACCTTTATTTTTTATTCTTAGTCAGTAACGTCTTCCTCTTGTTGTATAGCTAGATGTCCACCAGGGAGGCTTATTTTTTTCTTGAGGGTCTTGTTTTGATTCTATCAGGTACAGCTGTGCCAATACATTTATATGTGTTTGTACAGGGCATTTGTGTATACCTTAGTATAGTTGCCAATACCATTTGTGGAAACAGGAGCTTGGAAATAATTTATGGCGTCCCTTAGGAGGGTATAATTAACTTTAGTTAAAATTTTCAGCCTGATTTCACCTATGAGGGATTTAGGTGTTATATTACCGTGATGCCCCTTCTCTGGGTCAGTGATCAAGGAGTCCCAATCCTTACCACAGACACAAGTGGGGGATGTTCACTTGGAACAGGAATGGATACACACAGTTTTTACAGATGCAGCTCTCTTCACCAAGCAGAATTTCCCTTAAGAGCACACAGGGAAGACACTCAGTCCTGGGGCTGGATTTCCCTGTCTCTCTCCAGGCACCAAATAAGAATTTCCACTGACACAGTTGTAGAGTTGTCTCCTCAGCTGAGTGTTCCAAGCCAAGTCCTCCACCTCTGTAAAACCAGTGCTCTGTGTCACTGCTCCAAGTAGGTGACACACACTGTTTGAGATTTGATTTTTACACACACACACACACACACACACACACACACACACACACACACACACACACACACATGCACACACACCTGGGAAAGTCTGACACACATTTACTAGCTCTGCTACTTTTGCCCAGACTATAAGGTAGTTACACCGCCACCAGCCAGCTACTCTAAGGCTCTTACAATGGTACCCAATTATACTGAGTAGAATTAATAAATACTAATACAAATGGTGGTGTTTGACCAATGCAGCAAGGCTTTCAGAAGTGGCCACCAAATAACTATAAGTACTCTCAAAGGTTAAAATATTCTCTAAAAGACCAACCACAATGAAAGTTTAAATATATTTAATAAAAATAATAAAAAAACATGAAAACATGAAAATATTAAGTATCTATTTACAATAAAAAACAAAATTTCAGTCACAGGAAACATTAAAACTAACACAGATAGATTCACACAGATACAGAAAAACAGTGGCCAGGATTCACTAATCCACCATGTAAGACTAACTAATCTTACACGGAAACTGCAGTCTAAGAGTTAGATGTCAGCCCATCATGCATATTCATGAGGGCATGCTGACTCAACTCTAAGGCTAACATGGAGCATGCACGAGTGCAGGGGGCATGTCAGACTGTTGAGCAGTCCAAATATCCACGCCCTTGCAAGTGCATAAACAGCAAATGTCAACAGAAATGAGCGAGTCCGCTCAAATGTCTACAAACCCAACATTACACTCCCCCACATTCTAAATCCCTGTACAAGTTAAAAATGTAAAGCTTACCTTTTTTTTTTTTTTATGATTCCCGACATAGCTGCCCGTATTTGCGCGTGTATGTGCGGGTTTGCCCATTGCTTAGCTACAGTTAGCAGTGTAGACATCGAAGAGGATAATAAACTACTGATATGCAAATGAAGCCAAATAGCAATAGCGTAGTGGTAGAGCCCTCGCACAAAGAGGAGGCATTCCCGGTTCGAGTCCTGCCACTCCCCTCCCTATTTTCTGTAGGAAATGTGTGCATAAAAATAACTCCTGACATTTACCTTTTAAATCCCAGTAAAATGCATTGAAATGGCCTATGCGTTAGTGAATGATATTATATATATATATATATATATATATATATATATATAAGAAGGTGGAATGGTCATGCATACTGATAAATGCATAATTAACATATCTTAAGCAATGTGAAGCACTGCTAAGCAAAGTCCACTAGTATTAAGCACAGTGAAGTATAATTGCTTAGCTTAGCAGTGCTTTAACTAGCACAATAGTTTTGTGCAGAGCTGCACATCGCACCAACTAGCGCAAACAAAACATGTTTGCGTGGAGATGTACACTGCTCCAACTAGCGCAAAGTCGGGCAACGTCGGGCAACATCGGGCAGCATAGAGCAATGTAGAGCAACGTCGAGCAACATTGGGCAAAGCTGAGCAAAGTTGGCTAAACACAGCCACACCCCCTATCTGGTCTGGCCAGTACTAAAATAAAAAGCAATGCCAGGCCTCGGACCCGGGATACTGTACACCATAATCACAGTACTAAACCACTAAGCCATAACAGCTTTAAATATGGATGCATTTCCAACACACTCATATATATCAATGGAAGTTTACCCATTGCTAAGCAGGTTTGCTCTTAGCTGAGATATTTCAAAACCGGCCAATCACAAATAAATGCGGGAAATGAGGCATATTTAAGCTCCATAGGTGGGAATAATTGCCATAACTGGTTATAGCTCCCATCTGCAGACAGTATGGCCGGTGCTGGAGAGGGCTCTTGTTTTCAAGTGCAACGGTGGGGCATTGAGGAGTCAAAATACATGGTTTGGCTCCTCGTCCATCATCATGATGCAAGACTCCTGCAGGGCCAGTTCCAGGGCATGGAGTACAAAGCGGAAGCCTGGAACCGTTTAGCACATGATCTCACCAGTGCCACAGGCGTCCCTCGGACTGGTGAGCAGATCAGACACCACCATGCAGACCTGAAGAGACGCAAGAAGGGCCAACTGAACCACTAGATACAGGAGGCCCATGGAATGCCAAATGCCCCACTACTGAGTATGTAGCCATGGAATGAAGTATGTAAGAATTGCTATTGTAGTCTATATTATGGATAGGTATGTCTCAATATCCCTTCATTTACTTCACAGCTGCAGGTCTCCATGCTGCGAATCAGCAAGCCTATGCAGATAGGCTGCTTAGGCTGTGCCACCAGGTAGGTTAGTAAATATTCTGCATGTGTGGTCATATAAAAGAAGTGAGAGAGCCTGAAAAAGAGTGTTGTAACCCATTATTAAAGGTATAAAAAGTGTGGAATAACTTCTCTGCATGTACTGTCATATAAAATAAGTGAGACAGCGTGAAAAGTTGTTGTAACCCATTAATAAAGGTATAAAAAGTGTGGAATAACTTCTTTGCATGTACTGTTATATAAAATAAGTGAGACAGCGTGAAAAGGTGTTGTAACCCATTAATAAAGGTATAAAAAGTATTGAATAAAAGACTTCTGCATGCACTGATATATCAAATAATTGAGAGAGCCACTAGAAATGTGTGTAATGTAATTAATAAAGGTATAATTCCTGGAGAGTGTCCGTGTCACTTTCTGCGATATGTTGTTGTACCCTTGCATAATAGAAATAGTACTGTTGTATTAAGTGCAGTCAACCCACACATGGGTAGGCCCATTTAAAGTGGATGAAGGGAGTGCCAGTAGCTGTTAAGCATATAGACAGTCCTCAACTATCGGTTAATGACCGGCATGTACAGGTTAGTCTGGCACATGAGTAGCTTGTTAATGTGTTCCCCAGAAATGTCAGTATGCTGCTAGAAATGTAGGGGGCTGTTAACATATACCTGATAATGTCACCTGAACACATCCAGATATGTAGATACATAAATATAAATGAAAAATATAAATATGTAGCAGTAACATCTGTATCCAGGACAGTTTGTATGTCAGATACAGGTCAGGTATATCAAGAACTAGCAAAACCCATTTCACAATTTAACTGACATTGCCTAGTGTAATAATACATGTAGGGGGTGTTTAACTGCAGTCAATAGGAATGTAGTGTAAACTATAAATATAGATAAGTTGTTAATGGAGGTATCTTTTTACACCCGACTGTATGTGCATAAACAATGCAATTCCACACCTCAATGGGTATGTCTAATCTCATAACATTTGTTGGGACACATGTCCTATTGTTATATAAATATCTGCATTTACTTTGATGCATGTGCCCTGTTCATAAACCACAATCTTGGCGGCCTGTTGCCACCAATCAATCCTGCATGCTGTTGGAATGTCCACTGTTGTTCTACATATGCATGTGTTATGCTTGCTGTTCAACTGTTGGAACTCTGGTGTGTTGGGTTAATGGGAATACTACTGTATGCTGTTACAACACAACTGGAATGCTGTTGGCTATTACTAACCCATATTGTCATTAAATCCTCCTAAACATAGAACGTATGGGAAGGCTGGTCCCAGTTGCCCCACCTGTCCCACCTCAGCTGGTGATGGAACCTGGCACCAGCAGTTCCGGTGCCCAGCCCAGGACCCACTCCTCCATTGGTCCTGTGCCACCTTTGGGTGGAAGCGCTGCAGGGGATGGGGCTCACACCCCCATACAAGTGTGGGCAGAGGAGGGCCACCTATGACCCTCCAAATGGTCTGGGCTGTGGTGCGTAGGGAGAGCCAGCGTCCAGTCGCTGATCCTCTACGCCAGCTCGAGGCAAGAGTGGCACAACTCACGGGTGAGCCTGCCCCTCCTACGCAGCCCCCAGCACAGCCACCCCCGGGCTGTGAAGGTGCAGTGATGACTGCCCATGGGTGGGGATCTCAGTTCCACTGTTGCCATCTGTGGGCTCATGGGCTTGCGATTTCCAAACACCCTTCCCCGTCAATGGTGTTCATCCACCCCATGTGTCATACTCCGCCCCTGTATGCCTCTTGTTTGTCTTGTCTGTTTACCTCCCCAACCTACCTCCCAAAATATACCCACTTCCCCTACCCCACATTCCACTCTCACCAGAAAGAAAAAATGGGCAATCTGCACCCAAAAAAAAATTACGCCCCATACATAGCTGCCCAATTCGCACACATGTCCGCTGGACACAAACAGATTTAATTGGCAGTACAGCATACTTTGTTGTCCTCACCCCTCTCTCAGGGGTGGAAGGTTTCAAAATTCCATTCAAATTACTAGTATATGCACAGCTGTTGCTGTTAAAGAAATGAGCAGCTATGGACCTTCCCTACACCCATCCTGCACATCCCGAGCTGTTTTCTCTACTGTCTTTCCCTCTTTGTGCCCCTTTTTTCAACACTTTCCTATCTCCCCATTTTCTTTTCTTTCAAAGAAATGAGCGCGGGGGTTAGTAGTTAGCGTGTTTGCACGAGTGTGTGCTTAGTTAAGCTTGTGTGCACTTAGCTAAGCATCATGCAAACCCGCTTACAACTGCTTAAAAGTGCCTTAGTCACTCTGTATGTCAGGGCCCTTGTTCTGCTCAGCAGCAAAATAAAACCCCTCTGTCAGTCTCGAACCCCAGACTTTGTACACACTAGACTGCATGAAGTACCACTGAGTCATGGTAAACATAGAACAAATTGGTGCTGAAACCAATATATCATACATCAGAAAGAGTGAATGTAAAGGCCAAATAGGAATGCCATAACACAAATCCTGTTCTGTGGATCTTTACCAATGCATTACATGACAGTGAAAAGAGAACCAGCCATTCTAGCAGGAAATAATGTTACAGCAGCACTTCCCAACCCCCACACAGTATTATAGCAGGACAAACACTAGCATATCTGACTAGGTTAGAGGCCGTACTTCCCAACTGTGACAAAACGTAAGAGTTAGACACCACTTGTACTTCAGGAAATGTGTATTAATCCATATGCTCTGGTTCTCTCAAAGTCTCAACCTAATGTTACTAATATTGTAAAGGTGTACCTCACTTCGACCTACTTTACCCCTAGTCTGTTCAAATATGTACCTGAGTGTTTGAGAGGCCTGGCAGAGGCAGAAACACACAGGCATATCAGCTATTCTGCTGTTACACACTGTGCAAATAGCTTTGGAAGGAGTTCCAGAAGCATGCCCTTATGTAGGAGTACAACACTGAAATTCCAAGGGATGTAGCCATGTACTGGTAGCAACCAACTGTGACAATGCCATTGTTCCAGTGCTGAAAAGACTGGTGTGGTGCACAAAGAATAACAGGCTAACCTCGAGCTACCATCTGGATAGGTCCACAATTGGGAGCTACGCAGACAGACTACTTTCCTTGGTAAACTAACAGGTACACAGCAACCCTTTAAGTCCAGCAAGATAAAGTTCACACATTAAGACATAATGCTCTCTGTCCTACTGCACCTCTACCCAAATGTACAATAAACCTGTGTGTTCAGGGTCTACCAAGGATGTAGGTAGGCATACTCAGTACAGAAATTTATACAGTTTTCTTCAGCAGCCTGTGCCAATGTCAACAGTAAAAAAGCACAAACTGTTCAAAAGTAAGTGAATAAATATTCACAGTATAGCAGTTCACAAACAGTTCATGTGCCAAATGAATACATCTCAATAACTACTTTTGTATGGCAATAAATTGTATAAGTAGAAAAGAAACTACATACTCCCATGTATCTTGTGTTAGCATATGTAGGGGTGAGTACAATTTTACACTGACAACTGTGTAGTGGAAGTGGCAACATTCAGGCCTGTGTACAACAATTATATCACTGGCTACACCCCTGGCTTCAGATATAAGAACTATACCAACCTTCTGACTTACACAACGGTCTCCACAGCAAACAAGCATGGGCCCCACTCTGGAAAGATGAAAGGGCTATGCCTACCTGACATAGCAATTTATAGCATTGGGTTGCTATGACAGTGAGTACTACAATTACCACACAGCAGGCTGCATACAATTACCAAATGGTTGCCACCAATTGGTGCAGAGGCCATCACATGCACATGTGCAGATACCTATAAAAGCAGACTGTACCTGCTGGCCACACATGCAATCATCCCATTGCAGAAGGTGAGAGAGAGACACAGAGAGAGTAAGTGAGAGACTCACACCCCCACCCACACCAGTGGAAAAAAAATTATAGACTAATAAAAAAAAAGAAAATAAAATATAAAACAAATTTATTACATTCAGCCAGAGAAACAGCTAAGTGAAAAATACGAATGCATACAAAGGAAAGGTATGTAACAGATATGTATTTACTGGCATGTAGTAGATGTATTTGAAGACCACTCTACATACTTTGAAACATCAATATGTGGCAGCAGCATGTATCTATGCACAGATGCCCTGCATAACTACTGCCATGGATATATCAGTGTGTAGCTGTGTGCAGTGGAACATAACTGTGATATAGGTAGCTCAGCATTAAATGTCAAACCATGTTATCTGTGTTCTGTACAGTAGTGTGGACAATGTCTGTTTGGGGGAGTAGTGCATATAGTTATATAACCATGGATGTGACAGAGTAACAAATGCATGATAGTCATATCAACGTGTAGCTTAGCATTGGCAACAGCTGTACCAGGCAAGTATGGTAATTAAGCATTTGCAGCTATATATACACCCTCTAATATTACTGTGTGCTCTCATATGACACCTGTTCATGTTGCAGCAAGGCACAACAGGTCAGCCATGAGGTACATGGACTTACAACAGTGTGGTCCTTGTGTGTGTATGGCTCACACATACGGAGAGATCTGTCTGTATCAGATATATTAGCATCTGTACATGTGCATAGAGCAAGGGACATACTGCAACTGTTTGTAAAAGGTGGATACATATATGTTGTTGAAGTTTGTTAAGTTATTATTCCTATATAGGTTGTAGTGTGTGGCAAACCAGACAGCATACAGTGCTGGTATATGACATGTGGTGGTTGAACGCTGTGGGTATGATTAGTCAGGTTTGCAGTGTTACAGCCAGTGAGGCCTGCTAAAGCTACATGGGCTGAGAACACCTTCAATGCATTCCACACAACACTGTGCAATATTGTGACATAACTGTATACCTCACAACCTTCCCATACTCAATATTCCAACCATGAAAGGTGGACTGTATATGTGCCTATATGTATATCAATATGTACACCAATGGATGTTCATATGTATGTGTGTATATACACACATATATATATATATATATATATATATAGAGAGAGAGAGAGAGAGAGAGAGAGAGAGAGACAGGGTCAAATTTACTGCAACATATGCCTGGTGACAAAGCCATGGACTCAAGCTCAATGTTAACACTGCATTGGCATCCCTCCTTGCAAAAACCCAGTACCCATTAACTACCACATAGGTGGTAGTCTACTTAACACTGAAGGTGTGATAAGAGACCATGGGACACGGGTGAACAGTAGTCTCCCCTTTGATTGTCACAGTCCCACACTAGTCATGTAACCTGTCTACGTGGCACATGTAATCACAAAAGGTGTGTCATCCAGGGAAGTATAGGTCAGTGTTCCCCTCTACTCCACACACAGAAAACCCATTATAGAGTACAATGCCCCATGTGGTATGTCCCTCACAAGACATCTACAGTAACTGGAAAGGACACAGACATACCTCACAAAGGGTAATACTGGCCTCAAACAGATGCCCTATGCAGACCATCCCACAAAACTACAGCTAGACTGTGTCGCATGCCATCTACCCAGAGGTGACCTCTGCCTAACATGCAAAGCTATGTGAAACCCAGAGCTGTTGGACATGCTCCACGTAATCAGATCACAATCCCTACGAGCTACACGCTCTAGGGACATAAAGCTTGTCACCTCAATAAACAGCACATGCTGGACGGATAGATCCTTATCTCAGAGACATCCCATACCCTGGCACAAACCACCTATCAATAGGAAACAAAGCTCCTAATTAGCAGTCATCACATATAAACCTGATGATTGTGTGTGAGATAGGAAATACACCCCGGGAATCACCTCTGTGGCTCTGCTTGACAGGACCATGTGAAATGAAATCACCCATGTGTCAAAGGCCAGGGAAGCATATGACTATACATCTATAGGTCCTAGGGCCAATAGCCTATAACCTACCTATGAACCGATACACACCCACATATACCTGTTGCAATAATTGCTTTGTGAGGTTGACTGAATGTGATGGTGAATGTGTTGGTGAATGTGTCTGAGTTCTGCATATGTGTAATAGCTAAGTGGGAAACTGTTTCTGTCATGGTATGTAGTGTCCTAGCTGTGATCCCAGCAAAAGATGTGTATGCTATTGCTAGGCACAAAAATCAGTATGCCAGACGGCCTGACGTAGTGTGTTGGTGTCGACTGGGGTGTCCCATTGTAGGCTACAGCAGTACATGTATGCTTATTGAGTGTTACTGCTGGTGAATCCAACCCCTGAATGAACTGTAGTACTACCTGAAGCTGTATGCCTAAACAGCACAGTAAGGTGTATATACACATGTCCTGGAACCACTGTTTTGTTTGTTCCCTATAGTCCTCCAGATGACATACCTCAGGCATAAGGTCTTGTAACTACTGACACACAGTACTGTATGGTACACAGGTAAAGGTCATGTGTGTTGCCATACCTTTGTGTCTGGTATGTATGTCTGATGTGTGTGTGTGTGTGTGTGTGTGTGTGTGTGTGTGTGTGTGTGTGTGTGTGTGTGTGTGTATGCCTGTACCATGGCCTCGGTCATATGTGTGTTACAGGATATAGTTGTGTATCTAGCAACATGTATAGTGTAGTACAGCAGTATACTACCCATATTGATGAATGAGCACATATGTTAGGCAGGGGTTTGCCATCAATGACATGTGTGGTATGCCGGTAATACTGTGACTGGACCCTACAATCATTGCAATGGATTACATGTTATGTTATGCATTAGCATGATATATACCTCCTGTGGCTAGGTGGTGCATAGTGTCGCATGCAGTGTGCCATATACTGTTGTATAGTCTTACATGCTGGTTTATCTTTGTTGCTGTGCAGAACATGGTTTGATATATGGACTGTGCCAGGTACTGTCAGGTAGTTGTGGGTTGAGCACTGATATGTGGTATTGAAAGTGTGTATCCTTTGACAGCCAGTAGATTGCTATATATGGCAATTAAATGATATCCGTACTTTACAATATTAAGTGTGTCACTTGACTTGCTCACACATATTGTTTCTTTGTCTTCCAGGCTTATGGCCCACCATCATAATCCCTCATACAGCACAGCAGAGGATGAAGTGATAACGGACACCATGGTTCAGCACTACACCATGCTGTTCTCAAGAACCAGCCAGGACCAGCATGAGCGGACTGCACTGTGGCAAGATCTTGTCTGTAGGGTAAATGACATAGGCATGCATAACCAGACATATGAGCAGGTACGCCATCACTGTAGTGATTCAGTTAGACATGTCCGGCATCATGCGTCTGATATCCATAGGCAACAGCTTGCCACAGGTGGTGGGGTAGCCATCCATCCTCCCCTCACCAGAGTGGAGGAGCTGCTCCTGAGCCAGGTGGCTCCTGGCCAACAACAGCAACAACAACAACAACTGACATGTGTCATCATGGAGTCCGAAACCACCCATCAAGTTGACATGGAGCGTGCAGGTAACATGGCATAGCTGTACACTACTGTTACCTCTATTGGTAAATCATGCTTATGTGAGATGTGTAGTGTGTAGTTACAAGATGTGGTGCCTAGTGTTGTGCAATAATAATATTTTGGAATATAATATGCAGGCCTGTGACTGTCAACAGTCATACTACTGTAAGATTGCAAACACACAGTAGTAATGCCACAGTTGTTGCCACTGACAAACTGTCTCATACCCTTGTAGGTCCCTCTGGTGTGACAGCAAGACAGCAGACTCATGCTGGTGAGTGTGTTCTACATTTATTATTGCTAAATAAATGTGCATGTCATAGGTGAGGTGTAGGCCATGTACACGTCACACACCAGCGCATAATGCATGCTGTGCATGTTTTCTGTGAGACTATGCACATATCAGTAACGTGAGTAGCTGTCTCAAACACATGCAATACACAGAGCATCCCACACAATTGTGGCAACACTGTAGTGGACGTTGGATAGGCACAGTCAATACACATGCACACAACACACACAACTGTGTCATATGCAGTACATATTAACATGCTACACATGGCATATTCATACACACGCTGTAAGGTCACACTTCAGTATCTCAAATGTCATCCACACAGCACACATAACATACCTGAGGGGTAGAGTCCTCTCATGTGGCTGTGCGACACTCTTCAACACATAACACATTCATGTTAGGTAATGCCCCCTACTGTGCACCTTATGAACCCATGTAACACTGTCCGTGAAATGGTGAATGTAGCCATGGTACTGCAGTTCAGGTACAGCATGCTATGTGCCAGTCTGGCACACATTAGTAGCCTTGAGTGACCACATGATGCTGCATAATGATGTCACATGGTACTACACCACATCCAGTTACAGTGGCCACAGTACTACACATATCATTAATTGCTATGCACCTCGATGGTGCGTGTGTGCAAACATATGCACCGATACACAATCTGCATAGCAATCACCATTTGTACAAAGTGACACACATGTCTTGTAATACTATTGAGTGCATAGGTCACATGACACACATTGTGTATGTGTGAGGTTTAATGTTGCAGTTGTTTGGTAGCATGCCATGTCATGCTTGGCACTAGCATGTCCACAATATGTCCTACACTCACCATAACCACTGTACAATGTCTATGTTGAGCAATGGTATTCCATCAGGTATACATGCACCACTCACCCTGTGTGTATACATAGCATGCATGTGCTAAACCTGTGTCCACAATTGTCTGCTAAAGACACAGATGCTCTAATCAGAAATGGATATCTGTGTGACACACTGATACACATCCAGTCATGGTATGTATAACTGTGAGTGATGGTGGACAGGACATTGCAGAGACATTAATACTTGCACAGCAATGTTGTGTCCATGTGCACATTGCGTTCCAGGGTGAGACCAACCACTGAACAAAACACACATGCATCAAAGCCATGTATACTGTTATTAGCAAGGGCTGTCTACATTCACACTGCATGCTGTTGAGCAACACATGTCCTGCATGCTGTCACGTTTGATATAAATGTTTGGCTTGTGATACTGTACCCCACCATCACATGCTATTGAGTATGTTCTGGATTGCTGGTGGTGTGTGTGTGTCTGTGTGTGTCTGTTGTAGTGAGAAGTGTATATGTGTTCATGTGTGCATGTGTGCATGTGTTCATGTGTGCATGTGTACATGTGTTTATGTGTGCATGTGTTCATGTGTGCATGTGCGTGCGTGTGCATGTGTTCATGTGTGCGTGTGTTCATGTGTTCATGTGTTCATGTGTGCATGTGTGCATGTGTTCATGTGTGCATGTGTGCATGTGTGCATGTTTTCATGTGTTCATGTGTGCATGTGTGCATGTGTGCAGACATCATGTACAGGTCATAAAGTGTGTTTCCTGTCTCCCTCTCACATTTGCTGATCTTGGGCTGGTTCACTGCAGCAAGGAAACTGATGTCACTGAGCATGATAGTGATGATGATGATAGGTGTGTTGAGGCACAGGCATGTTTGCCAAGGTCTGTCGTTGAGCCATCAATCGACAGTACACAAGTGTCCACCCCATCCATGCACACAGTCATACTGCCAATACATCCATCACCAATGCCCTTAGCTGAGGGACAGCGTGCAGTCGGCATTGGCCAGGACAGTGTGGTATCTATGGCACATGCATCCGAATGCAGCAGCCATACCCAGATGTCTGGAAGGGTACCACATAGGCAGATGTCCAGGGGTTCTCGTCGGAGCACTGCTGGCCATCATGCCACTGGCAGATGTGCCACAGGTCTTGCAACCTCGCGCATGTTCCATGCTGTCATGGAGGTACAGGCACATATGGAACAGTACACCAGACAGGGACTAAGGGCACATAACACTGAGTTAAATGACAGTATCCGTGATCTAGCAGGTGCCATCCGTAATTACACTAAGGTCATGGATAGACGTTGGGGTGAGACATTAGATGTCCTTCACAATGTCATGTCCATGTGTCAGGACAGTGCGGAATGGGTGAGACGTTAACGTGGATGTATGCCAGCAACATCAGTAGCTGGCAGTCACCATGGACATCCCTCAGGTCACAGCCACTCCCATAGTGCCAGTACCAGCCCCAGCAATGTTGGGGCTGGGCTGTCCATAGACCGTCTTAGAAGACCATGTGCACGTGGCTCTGGACAGTCCCAGCAAGGACCTGGGTCCAGTGTACATCCATCTACCTCTGGGGATAGTACCCAGTCAGGCGTAGTACCTAATAGTGTCAGTAGCACCCCTGCCAGGCACAAGTACCGTATCTGTGGCCAGAGACAGTGATCTGCAAAGCCTGGCAGGTACAGTCTGTGGCTGTCCCACAAATACCTGTATATGTCAGCCACATGGTGGAACTGTGTGCATGCCGACACACACACACATAAACAACACACCTAGGGCTACCACATACATGCACACATTACATCAACATTGGCCCATAACAGTACTCTTGGCTCTCACACACATACATGTCAATTGTATGGCTCACTGTAGGCCTCTGGCAAACCAACTACACAACCTGTGCATATGATGAATCCTGTGCCACCTCCTGTCATCTGTGACATTGATGCAGGAACAGGCTACCATGATGCTGATGAACAGAGTGACTTAATAGCAGTATCGTAATGTTAGCATGCTGTCAGCAGTAGAGTGTGATGATATGCTTGAAGGTGTGGCTGAGCAGGCATGATGCATGTAAGCTATGATTGTCAATGTAGTAATGTTCACACCAGTGTTAGTTCCAATAGTGTATAGTCCGCCCACGTGCCACTTGGCTGATGTGTGTAGAATTGGCAGCATGTGTTAGAGAGTGGACAGTATGTGTGGGATGTGTGTGGCACAGATTTTCAGGTGTACATTTGTGAACATGGTGGAGGTGCACTGTCTGCATGTACATGCATAGTGGACACATGGGCAGGGTGACATGCCCTGTATTACATGGTAACACTCCATAGTCTCGATTGGTGGTGATTTTGCATTGTACTACACACATTTCGGAACTTGACTACACATGTGTGTATAATATAGTTAGACACTGTGCTGTGGGTGATACTGTTAATATTTGTTATTGATTTGCATTCTGGTAATATACACAACTTCAACAGCCTGACCATAACCAATCGTTAGATGATGTCTTGACAACTGACACACAGATGTAGGACAGACAGTAACATTTGGACACTTCAGGTACTATACTAAGCCAATAACCAGTGGTATTCACCTGCACACATTACTGAGACCACTCCTGTTTGGCATACAGCTCTCTTAGGTACAAGCAATCATAGTAGGGGTATGTCCGTCCACATGTGGTGATGCATACTGTCACCTATAATGCATTCTCCAGATGACACACACATCCTCCACAAGGGTATCACACAGACAGATTCCTGTTGTCAAACCCATGCTGTAAAGCTATAAGCCAATCAAAGCATAGTCATCCACCTTTACGGAACATAGTATCCCCACAGTACCACATAGGTAGTAGCTACCAACATGAAGAACATGTACCGATGTGTACATGCAACCAAGTGGTACGTCATCTCTCCTTTGATAATCACATTTCCAAAGGTATGTTTAAATCCCTCGGTGAATCACACAAGCAATAAGGGGTCTGCATGCATATCCACAAAGGTTGTTGTACACCTATAATGAATAGCCATCAGTGATAGGCCCTGCTGCATTTGAACAGGTCTGCCATCTACCTCGGCCATGAACACTCACTCACACAATTTTAAAGAAACCATAATGAGTGTGTGTGTGACACAGTTGACCTAGGCCTGGGATCACTGCAGTTGCTGGCCTTGTCACAGGCATACAGATGTGACCTAAGGTCCAGAAAGCAGCAGCACACTCTTGAATAGATTACAGATGTGTTCTTGGAGAAAGCAGGGTTCCCACACATGCAATAATTGAGGTCACATGTATGTATATGTATTTGCCACACAGCTACCTCACATGTGCAATGCAAATACTGGTGTCATACAGTAGTAAAAGCAAAACCCACAACCCATTGACCAACAGTCCCACACACACACACACACACTTGTCAAGTGCAGGATTCAAACCCCTACCTAACTGCTTTATATTACTATAAGAATACACATTAACACGATGCGCTATACGCATTACTGTGGGTTCTCTTTCCACAGGTATATTTGTAGGGTGGTGACATCATCAGACCTGACAAAGATTAGTATACCACTTTTAAGGTGTTTGACTACTCTCCCAAAAGGTTGCTCCTCTCCAAGGAGTTCACACACAAACAGACACACACACAGTTATCATGCGCAGGATTCAAACCCCTACCTAATTGCTTTATGTCACTACAGGAGTATGCATTAACACAGCACCTATACACATTACTGTGGGTTTTCTTTCCACATGTATATTTGTAGGGTGGTTACATCATCAGACCTGGCAAAGATTAGTATACCACTTTTAAGGTGTTTGACTACTCTCTAAAAAGGTTGCTCCTCTCCAAGGAGTTCACACACATCTGTCAAGTGCAGGATTTAAACCCCTGCCTAACTGCTTTATGTTACTACAGGAGTATGCATTTACACAACACGCTATACACATTACTGTGAGTTTTTTTTCCACAGATATATTTGTAGAATGGTGACATCATCAGACTGGACAAAGTGGGTTACATTAGGTGACAATGGGTGGGCTACATAGAAGGAATGTCTGAACACTTTGGCCATGTGATCATCAAAGGGGAGTTCACTATCTAACTGTGTCCCCAGGGCCTTCATGACTTTCTCCATACATACTGGTGTACCACCTATGTGGTAATTTGTTTGCACTTTGTTTTAGCAAAATGGGATGACTATGCATTCTTTGTCATTCTTGTTGGGGCATTGTTTTTACACCAGGTATCTGTGTCTGTAAGCCCCTTCTAGAGGATGTGTGTGTCAGCCATAGAGTCGATTATGGACCACAGTTAGAAGTCATCTGCAAACCTGTTCAGCCATACTCCTCCTGTGCTTGTCTGTACCTCTGAGCAGTGTCCACTGAACAGGTGGGGTCCCAAGAGCAAGACCTGTGGGATGCCATTTGTGATTGTCTTACAGTCGTACATAGCACCCGCAACTCTGAACATATGTGTTTGATCTGAGAGACACTAGGCTACATATCCTGTGACATACCTGTTGATGTTCAGGCTGGTAAGCGTGTCCATGATGACAGAGTGGGGAATGGTGGGTAAAGTCCTTAGTGAGGTCCAGGTGGGCTGTGTGGACTACTTTCACCTTCATCTATGTCCTTGGTGACTGTTTGAAGTAAGTCAACTATGTTTAGAAGGCAGGATCTGCCTTTCACAAGGTGAGCATGTATAGAGTCCAGTGTCTGGCGGTCCCCATTGTCTCTGTTTATGGGTTCCATGACAATTTGATCAATAGCTTTGTAGATCAGGCTGAGTAGGCATATAGGGCAATGGTTTCCAGGTTCTGTTGTGGCACCCCCTTTGTGGAGCTGGATGACTGTTAGTGTATGCCATTCTTTGTGTACATACCCTGTGGTACGATTGAGTCTGGGCAGTGAATGTAGGTGAGGGTGTAGTTCCTTTTGGGCCTAGTGTAAGACGCAGCCTGGGACACCATCCATTCCCATTGATGCTGTGTTCTTGGCTTTGGAGAGGGCTGTCCTTACCTGCATGTCCATGATGTCTGGGGCTCTGCATCCTTCTGTGATGGACACAGGCCCTTTTGGGGGTGATGGGGGGAGGTTTACACTGAACTTGTCCCCCAGGATGTGGCCAATGAAAGTTGGTTCAGTGTATTCCTTGCCATTTGTCAGTAGCTAATAGCATATTTGGAAGTTGACACCTACATGTCTGGTAAAGCTACAGAAGGCTTTGTGGTTGTTATTCTTACAGTCCTTGACAATTGTCTTTTGACAGTGTCCATGAATTATTCCATGAGCGATCATTGCTACTTCCTAATAATGATCAGTGATGCCTTTCCTTTAGTGAAGTTGGCTCTATCGGGTGTTAGTTTCCACCTTCTGTTGTCTAGCTTATTTATGGCCAACGACCACCAGATTGTTTTCTTATTTTTGTAGGAGTGAATCTTGGTTTTATTTGTGATGTCTCGATCCATACATCCCTGTAGATGCTCGTAGGATGCACTTGTAACTGATTTGGCACATTGTATACCATTCTACTATAGTAAGAGGTCTTTGGAACCTTCCACTTTTGTCTTGGGACGTGTGCAGTTTGCTTTTGAAAATGTCTTCACGGTGGTTTCATTGGCTGGGTGGGGGTGCGTGATGTGGATGTCCAGTGTGATTACTTTATTATCTGATATTACCAGCGAGGGTTTTTTCTCTGTTGTGGAACACTGGTACCCCATGTTGGTGATGATCATGTCCAGTATGGTGTCACTTCTATTGGCCATGGTGACCAGCTGTTCCAGGGTGTTAGAGCTTTTAAACTCTAGGAAACATTGGGCAATGGATGTTGTACACAAGTGATTGTACCACTCAATGTTTGGGTCATTGTAATCACCTCATATAATGTTGTTTGATAGGACCTTGATATATTCCACTGTTCTCAGGAATACTGTGTGAGGTTCCTGTGACAAGGTAGGTGATCTGTAGAAGGCTACAATCTGATGAGCAGCTTTGAACAATCTTAGTTGCACTTGCATGGTCTCCAAGGCCTCATGCTGTGCCACTAACCTGGAGGTGGGTGTATCCATAGGGTAAATGTGTACACCCCTTCCTTTTGTATTTCACTTGTGGTTTTGGGTCCAAAGGTCAAGGGGATTGTGAGTGTTTTACGTGGAGCATGTCCAACAGCTCTGCATTTGACATAGCTTTGTATGTTAGGCAGTGAACACATCTGAGTAGGTGATATGCAAGGGAGTACTGATGGAGCATTTTGTGAAAGTCTGTGTATGGCATGTATTTCAGGCCACTAATGCTCTTTGTGAGGTATTGCTGCAGGCTTTCCAGTTGTTGTAGTTGGCTTGTGAGGTACATAGAAAAAGTGGCGTTGTACTCTTTTATAGTTCTAGTGAGTGATGTGTTGTGGGGAACAATGTCCTCTTCTATTCTGCATGAGACACATTTTGTGATGGGGTGTGCCACATAGCAGGGTTTCCTGACTACTCTGGGGATGTGATTATCACTGTTGTGTCCAGTGTCCACCTGTGAACCAAGGTCTCTTGTCACACTTTCAGTGTTAAGTATACTACTGCCTATGTTGTCATTCTTGGCTACAGAGCCTTTAACAAAGGGGATGATAATGCACCTTTTGGCATTGAGCTAGAGCCCATGGCTTTGACAACAGCCATCTGTCTCAGTAAGGCCCTTTTGTAGGATGTCCACATCTTTAGTGTTTACAATTATGGCTCCTAGTTTGCAGTCCTCTGGAAACTTCAGTAGCCACAGACCGTCCATGTTGAAGTTTACTTCAGGGAACTAGATACTAAACAGGACAAGACACAGGACTGGACCTTGTGGTACTGCACTCATCACTGGTCCAAAGTCATACTTGGAGTCTGCTACTTTCACAGTGTGTGTTCTGTCAGTAGGCCTGTTGGCAGAACATCTTGTGATATAGCAATTTATACCTAGTTTAGTGGGTTTATCAATATTTCCAGAGTGTGTGGTGGTGTTGTAAGCCGTGGCAGGATCAACATAGGCTGTGTGAATTACCTTACCCTTGTCGACAGTTCTGTTGACTGCTTCAATGCCATCTATCAGGTTTAGGTGACATGATCTGCATTTTACAATCCCTACATGGTTGTGGTCAGGGGTTTAGGGATTACAAATGTAATTTTTATATGTTGTATGATGATAAATTCCATGGCCTTCAAGAGTGTGCTCATCAGGCTAATGGGGCGATTGTTCCTGGGGTCCGTCGTGTCTCCACCCTTGTGTAGTGGGATGACCATCACTGTGCACCATTCAACAGGCACAAAGCATGAGGTGAGGCTATGACTGCACATGGTACATCAGTGTGGTGCCTTTTCATTCTGTGGTTTGCGTGGAACACAGCACGTGAAGTTATCTGGTCCCATGGCTGCTGTGATACTGGCTTTGGAGAGTGTTTTTTATCTGTGCAGCCATGATGACAGCAACTTTGCAGTCTTCCATTATAGAGATGTGCTCTTTCATGGGTGAGATAGGGGTACAGTTAACACTGATCCTATCTGCAAGGATGTTGCCAATATCAGTTGGGTCTGTATATTTAGTGCCATTGAGCTGTAACTCAGAACAGATCTGAGTGTAGCCATGACATGGACCTGTCTGTTGGGCAGAGATCTCCTGAGTAGACAGTGTGCAACAGGGTACAGATTGGATTACACTCAGTCTTGTTGCATGGGGCTACTGTTTGAGGCCAGTAATCCGCTTGTTAGGGTACTTCAGTGGTCTTTCTGGCTGCTGAACATGCCTAGTCAGATTCATCGCAAGTGTGTTGTGGTACTCTCTGACAGGTCTGATGACTGATGAGTACTGGGAACTTCCTTTGACCTATATGCACAGACCTTGGCGGTTTGTGTGAACACATAGCATGATTTTCTGACAACTTTGTGAATGTGTTTCTGGTAGTAGAGATGTCTATCCACATTTGTCCATAGACCCCTTATTATCACCTCCGTATTTGGCATAAGTGTGTGAGCATGCCCAGTATGACCTTTTTGTGTCATGCTGAATGAAATCCACTACATTTGTTGGAGTGTGTGGGCACGCCCAGTATAGACATTTATACTATATGTGTATGGAAAATCAAGTTGTATTTTTACAGCAGGCCTCACCTTTGTGTCATAGATCAACAGGGATCATGCTGTGCCTGCAGGGCTTCCATGAGACACTTTGCATAGACTTATCAAAATTTCTACGTACAGGGGGGGGGAAGATATTCTTTATACATTTCTACCCAGGGGCACACTTGATTGTTACTGTGGGTGTATATACGATGAGGGGTTCACCTGACACTTATACACATTTGCTATGCCTGCACTGCTATGTACGGTACACCATTTCAGTCTGTACTGTTGCCTATCATACTGGCTTGAGGCATACTACTGTACTACACTTCTTAGCGTCCAATGCCACATATATTAGATTGCAACTTCATAGCCTACACAGCCCACATCACACCACCTGGCCTGATGTTCTCTGTCTGCATAGGCCTGTGGGGGAGGTTACCCATATGCATCTTTAGGGGCATGTTACATCATTTCTTTGTGTTTGCATTACTGTACAATTGTCCTGCTGTGTCTGTGCTACTGAAATGCTATCATGGCTTAGTGGTTCAGTACTGTGACTATAGTGCACTGTATCATGGGCTCAAGCCCTGTCACTACTTTTTATTTTCATGCTAGGCAGACCAGACTGCTTAGGGGACAGTAAAGCTAATATGAGCATGTTTACCTGTCTTTGCTCAACTTTGCACGACTTTGCCCGACCTTGCCCAACATTGTTCAACATTGCCCAACATTACACTAGTTGGCACAGGCGATTTTGTTTACATATTTTAAATATTGGTAAATGCTGCTTAGCACTGCTTTATATTGCTTAAAACATGGTAATCATGCCTCTGGTAGTGCTGCAGGGCTGCCTATGTTGGATGCACATACTACACTCCCTATACATGTTTGAAAACAGGTAGTGTCAAGTTAGGCATCCCTTTTATTTTATGTGTGAGTCAGAGAGAGGTATCATTTCCAGGGTTCCTACTGAGCCAGTGTATGTGCTATGCATTGCCTCTTTGCCAAGGATAAGGCATACTGGGCACACCTCCTTCTGCCTACTGGGGCAGGCACAGGTTGTTCCTCCTCCGAGTCACGCTGTGCCTGTGCAGGCCTTGGCAATGGTGGGGGGGCTGTTTGGCCCTGCCCCATGCTGTTCCTGCTGCAGCTGTTTTTGCAGGATCATATTGTGTAGCATGGCACATACCATGACAATTTGGGTACATGTAGTTGGTGAGTACTGCAAGGCTCCACCAGATGTGTTCAGGCACTGGAACCATGACTTGATCATCCCAAACACACGCTCGATTACATTTCTTGTTTATGCGTGTGCCTCATTATGGAGTTCTTGTTCAGGTGTGTGCGCATTTCTGATGGGTGTCATCAGCCACGGCTCCAGTGTGTATCCAGCATCCCCCACTAGGTGACCGTTAGGGATGTCCCCATTGGCAAATGTCTGGTACAGCTGCATCAGATGCCAGATATGGGAGTCGTGGTAGCTTCCAGGGCAGCCAGCACACACATTCAGTATTATGCCCTGGGCATCGCACATGACCTGTCAGTTGATGGAGTGGAAGCCCTTGTGGTTGATATAGGCCCTACCCCGCTCACCGGCTGTGTATGTGCGTGCAGTCAATTGCACTCACTACCTCAGGGTATTCCGCTATTTGCTGGAAGAGGCGCATATTGCTGGCCAATACCTCATGGGAATTGGGGAAATATACATGATCACCGACATGTGCTGACATGGAATTCAGGAACTGGTGCAGTACCCTGGATGCTGATGCCTGTGAAATCCCCATCATATCACCAGTTGGTCTCTGGAAGGTACCTGTTGCTAGTATTCTTAGGCCAACACATACCTTGGTTTCCACTGGGATGGATTCCCCTCTGTTGGTTCTGTGTGTGAGGCGTGGCCTGCACAGCTCAACAATTTGCTGCAGGAGCTCTCTGTCCACTCTATAGTGCTCCACTATTTCCAGCTCATGTAGCCCCTGGTAGGTTACCCTGGGTCTGTACACACTTCTCCGTCTCCTCACTGTGTGTTGCTCAGCAACATTCGCAATGGCACCACCCTCAGCATCTTGCACATATTGCCTTATAATAGCAATGGCAGCTCTTAACATTTTTTGTCTCAGTTAAGCTTTTTAAGTTTTCACTTCTCTTTGTATACTGCAGTGTTGCAGTTTTTCTGAGTAGAACATGGGGGAATGTTGTTTGCAGACTTCTAAGTGCTGTGCTGGGCTGGGCTAGAGTACTGCCTGTGTAATTGGCTAATTCTGATTGATTTCACCTGGCATCTCTGCTAGTTCTCCTTGGTTAACTTCCTACTACTACTTTTCCTTCCTTTTCCCTTTCTGTTTCCACAGGGGGCAGCGCCTCGCAAACAAGCGCAAACACGTGCACACGAGCGCACACGTGCGCACACAGCCTTACACAGGCTTATACAGGCTTAGGCAGGTGCACATCCACGCACATAGGCTTAGGCAGTCTTACACAGGCTTACACGGGTGCACACAGGCTTACATGGGTTTACAGGCATGCACACGCGCACACAGTGTAAGTATCTTTGCAAGAAACTTTGGTGGTAGCCACAGTGTATGCCTTCGGTTTCTGGCTTTCAGTTCAGACAACTAGGGACACGCCTCTTCCAGTCTTCAGTAACTCACAGCAGACACATGCCACTCTGCTCCAATGGGCTTACACTCTTTGATACATACCCCCCTCATGATGTGACCTAGCTTCAACTCTGTTACTCCCCTAATCCTACTCTTACACTCTAGGGACATGGTTCACATGGCAGGGAAAATTAGGATTCACTATCCTTATACTCATTTGCATAGGATTGCCTACTAATGCTTGGTTACATCTCTCACACTGTGCTTCCCCCCTTAGCAACCACTACTCAGTGGCCATATTGTCTTCAGCCTGCCATTCGCTTGCATGGCAGATGAATATTTGTATTAAAATGCCTATTTTTCACTTTTAATTATTTTTTTTTCTGGTTTTTAGAGCGCCGCATGTTTGCGCATCGCTACGCTATGCTTAAACATCGGAGATCAGGGGTTTAAAAATAATTATTATTTTTCATTATTTTGCAACACATATTAATGTCAATGGCCTTATATTTGGCCATTGGCATGCTTCCTCAACTGGATGCATCCTTTATTTGGAGCTGTCATTGCTCCGTTTTGCTATTTGCAGAACGGTACTCCGTTACCAACGGAGTACATTTCTGCAGATAACACTACTCTTACACGGACAGGTTAGTGCTTCCTGGATCACACATTTACCTCATTTGCATAGCTTTCAGCAGCAAATGAGGTAATTTGCATAACCTAACACTGTCCATGCAAGAGTATAGAAGCTCTCATGCACACCCCTACTGGCTATTGCTGAATCGCTCGGCAGACATATTGCCTGTCTGCAGTCTTACACTGTTCTTACACTCCGTGCAAGCATTCATAAATCCAGCCCAGTATGTTACTAATCTCACTATATTTTCCTGACTGATCTGAAGAATTACTATTCCTTGGTTACTTATTAAAGCAAGGTGGGATGAAGTGGGTGAGTGGTCTTCCTTCTTGGCCAGGTTTCAGAAACAGACTGCTCTGAGACCTCCATCTCATCTGGTATTAAAGCATCATTTCAGTGCTGGATTTATTTATTTTTTTGTATTTTATTTGCAGTTTGTTAACCAGGAAAGTCCATTGGGCCAAAATGAGCCCATTTTTAATGGAGGCCTGGGGAGAAAAGCTCCATATAAAATTATTACAAAGCTAATATCAACAAAGTTAACAATTACAATACAATTTCCAAAAACTACTAAAACACAGTAATATAGAAGACATTTGAGCAAGGTATTGTAACAAAGCATTGAATGAAATTAAAACATAAGTCTTTTGGAGTACATAAGTATGATTTGGAGTGCAGTCATTTACGCACTCAAAGTTTTATGAGGTGAGAGGTAGGAAGAATTAGAGGAGGACAGCAGAACAGTAAAAGGTGAATAGGTTCAGTTATGAGAAAGGAAAAAAGGGAGAGAGACTGGACATGAAATGAAGGGACTCGCTAGGGTGAGATTTGAGAAAGGAGAAAAAAGTGATATAGAGGATTACAAAGTGACATCACATACATTTGGTCATCTGACTCTGGTTCCCACACTACCCCCTTTACGAGAAACTGAACCAGAATCTAGCAGATATGTGTTACCATACACATAGACAGAGCTTTGCTGAGATGTCTTATATAGCATCTGGAAGTTATAAAATCATTTCAAATCGTCCATCCTTCAAGGATAGCAATTAATTCACTCCTAAGGACAACATAGTAGGATTCTTAGTCCTGGTTTTCACAGACGTTTTATCTCTGTTTGTAATCAGAACTGTGAGATACAATCTTTATGGCCTAAACTAGGTAATTTAATTTCAGACTATTTTTCAAAGTTAGCTGGACTGAGATTAACTGTTTCGCTTCCAGTATCCTCTGTTACAATATACTAATTTAAACAGTTACAATACAGTCTGATATACAGGTGTATTTATTTTCTGTCCAGCAGGATCCACTGTTAGTACAATTTTAATACAAGCAACTTTACAAATACATTTTCAGCACAAGCATCTGTATAAATCAAGTTTGATATACAAATGACATATAATTCTTTACAAAACTCCAGCTAGCTATGCTGGCATATGTTACACATCCACTGCCCTACTTCTCCAGGTATAGCTGGTAATACCTCACATCATCACAGCTACTTCAACTTTGAGTGATCTGTGATCAGATTTAACCAGTCAGGGTCCTATACATGTGGTAGTGCAACACTCACCCATGTTGGTGAGAACCATGTCAAGAATATTTGAGCCACTTATGGGGTTGCATACTATTTGTTCCAGGGCACTAGTGTTAACAAAGTCCCAGAACATTTGTGCAAGCATGTTTGTACTCGTACGAGTTTCCCAGTTAATGAAGGGATAGTTAAAATCACCCATGACTAGAGTGCTTGGTTGTAATTGCATCGACTCAAGTAGGTCCAAATACTCAGTGAGTATATCTTGGTTCATTCAAGGGGGTCTATAGCTAATGATTACTTGAAAGGGGGGTCTTACCCACAGTTAGTTGAACTTAGAGTAACTCCGTGGAGTTTTCCTGTCTAACCAGTCTAGAGGTGCATTTACCTTTGATAACGATTGATACTCTTCCTCCATTTTGCAGTTTGAAAGTATGGAAGGCATTGTAACCTTGCAAGGCAGGGGTACTCTCTGCAGTCCTGAACCAAGTTTCTGTGACTGTACAGACATCAACATCCTCCAGGGAGAAGAGTGCTTCCAGAGAATGCAGTTTCTGATTTAAACTGCTATTGTTTAGCAGCATAACCCGTAATTTATTTGTGAGTGATATTTTCAAGTTGATAATTTTGTTTTTTGAGACCTTGCCTAAAATGGCACTATGGGGAGGCAAGTGTCTTAGCCAGTAACCAAAAGCCTAGAGGTGACAGGTGAAGGCCATCTTTGGAAAAGCAGTATGGTCTATCAACCATATTATCCCATGCTGACAGGAACTGGATCCCCTTAGAATGACACCAGAAACTAAGCCAATTGTTGAAGTCAATCATTTTTGTTTATATTATGGTATCATCTTAGGTGAGGGTAGAATGCTGCTCAAGACTAGGGACATACCTGCCTGGGACACATATTCGTAGAGCTCAATCATGTCTCTCTTCATACAGTCCAGTGAGGTATATCTCAAGTTATTCACACCAACGAGAACAATGATGGAGTCATAATGGTACTTGTTGTTGAGATCCTTGAGTGCATGTGTGATCTGATGGATACTGGGAACCAATAAACAGCTAACTGTAACTTTCTCCTTGTCCAGCCTCATGATTGGGACATCTGTGTGTCTCACAATGAAGTCACCTCTGACTAAAAAATTAGGTTTAGATGTGTTTTGCCTTGGGGCTTATTTGGTGAGACATTGCTGATTGTGTTTTTATATGTATTGGGTGCTGTGAGTGCCATATTAGGTTCAGCATGATTGTGTTTGGAAGGTCTCTAGTGTTTAGGTAGGTTTCTGGTGAGTACCTCTATGTATGATGGTTTATGTGTTGAGTGCATGTATTGTGTAGGAAACGTAGTATGTGAGCTGACAACCTGTTCAATGTTACTGTTCTGTGCGTGAGAGAGCAAGGATTTCAGAGTCTTAGTGTAGATGCTTCTCTCACAAATTGTACTTGGGTGATTTAGGAGTAGAGGGTTGTCAATGTACATGAGGCAGTTGTTTCACTGCCTCAGGATACCCATGTTAATCATGCTGGTAAGAGAAATGGAGGAGAACTGGGCATTCATAATGCAAAGTCAAATCCTGTTTTCACAGTGGGGAGAGAAAATGGAGGGGTGTGGTATAACTGGGTGCTCTAAATGGAGTCTATACTAATGGGGTGCTCTGTAAAGGGTCTATACTAGTGGGGGTTCTCTAGATGATATGATACTATTGTAGATTTGGTGGCTTTGGGACTGTTTAAGGTGAAAAGGTGCAGCTGAGGTGCTCATTGAGCAGCTAAGTTCAGTTTAAGGAGTTCTTGGCTGGATCACAGGCAGCTACTAAGGGAAAATGTATCTACTGAAGTTTTTGCATCTATAACTGCCAGTGGTTACCCCACTGTGTGGTAGTGCACGATGGTGCATGGAGGTGTGCTACATGTAAACAAATGAATACAGCAGAGCAGTGGTTGATCACATAACACTCTGGAGATATGTTAAAACAAGCGCAAACCCATGCAAATGTGGGGCTTATGTAGCAACAGTAAGCAAAATGAATTAAATAATTTAATCAATAAAATATCTCAAACTGAGCCCTGTGCCAGCAACCTTCAATCAGATACGTCCTAAATGTACTCTGATGCCACAATTGTGCAGGGGGTTTCTTGTCCAACAAAAGATAGCCTGGTTTAGTGCTCATGTTAACAAACAGAACCAGATTCAGCAGGTCTGAATCTAGTCTATGCAATGACAGACAAAAAGTGCAACAAATCAGCAAGAAGAGCTTTACAAAAATCAGCAATATAGCAAATACAGTTTAAAAGTGCAAATAACAGTATAAAATTGTACTTATGGTTAGCAGAATGCAGCAGATTCCTTGGATTTCACAGATGAGTACAGCAGAGCAGTGGATGGTCACCTATAGTAAGTATAAAGTAAATACATGGCACTTACAATGGCCCTGAGTAGCATAAGCCAAGTGATTAGACCATAAGGCATAGTGAAGTTCCGTACATCTATTATCAGTAGAAATTGTTATATTTGCCTCATTGTTATAGTCATTATACACTCATCCCAGAAAGATAAGCAGTTCTTGTGGGTTTAACAAGCTTAAAAACAGTTCTACAGCTCATGGGACTGTCACTCAGATTCAGAAGACACAACAGCAGGATCCCCCAGAGCAGCTATTAATTTGTCTGGAGGGAAAATTATTGATGCTGATTCTAGTATGTCAGACTGACAGATACTGGCATGCTGCTCATCATGACTTCTCAAGTCTGTTCTTCTTCTATACTAGCTCCCTGACCTTATGGCTGTGCATTTTAACTGTTTCCTTGTTTTAAATTTGGTGGTGCATGGCTGTGTGATAAATATTCTGTTTCTGCTTTGATGTATAAGGAGATAATCACAACCTCATGCTTTCTTCATTACCAAATTGCCATACCATTACCATATTGCCTCTTTTTGCAGCTCATTTCTCATCATGTAAGTTATACTCTTCCATTTCAGATATCCTATTCCCTCTATTCTTCCAGTGTTTTCATAACCTCGCAATGTTAGGGTCACCCCTGCACATTAAAGCTGACTTAACATTCCTTTTTGTCTGCATACCTGTCTACAATTCCATTGTTTCACAAAACAAAATGTTCAGCTTGAAAGCATCTAGTGCATGCAGTCTTCCCTTTGTTGTGTCGTAAATGGGCACCTCTCCACAGCTACACACAAACCCTCAGCATTGTCCACAGAATTCTCCAATGCTGATCCCTGTACAAAGCTTAATTTTGGAATCTGAGATCCAACCTCACTGAAAGATGCCACGGTAAGATGACATTTAGATGAATCATGTGGCTAGGTTATACCCATTATAAACATATCTGGACACAGTTCTGTTTCCCCACTGCATCTGAGAGGTAATAAGAATAACACTTCACACTTCAATACATGGAAAGTAGTGTCAGGCAACTGCATCACTAGATTATCATGTGAGTACATGTTTGTGTATTTGGGTTTGTGAGTGTGCATATTATATGTGTATATATGGGTTCACTTTATAATTTCAAAATACCGAATTTCAATATTTCGAAATCATAAATTCGAAAACTGAAAATCACGAAAGTGCATAATCAGGAATGTGAATATCTCAAATTCGCGGTTTTGGCTTATGGTATGTGGCGTACAGTGTTGGGAGTGTATCGTGTATGGATGTAGGTGTAATTGAAGGTAAGTGAGTGTTTTGTAAGGGTTATGTGTGTGAGTTTGAGTGTGTCTGAATGTGTGGATGTATGTATATGTTTGATATTTGTGTGTGTGCGAGGGACTGTGAAATGTGTGGGTGTGTGTTTCCTTTTTGTGTCTGTGCGATCTCGGAGTTAGTATATATAAGTGGGGGGTGTGGGGGCGCAGTGTAGGCTTGTTTGTTTGTGTTTTTGTGTTTGTGTGTGTGTTTTGTTTGTTGTAGTGTGGGTTGGACGATGTATGTGTTGTGTGGTGTATGGTTTGTATTTGTTCATGATTGTGTGTTTTGTGACTGTGTGCTGTCGGGATTATGGACATTCGACTTTATGACTTAGAAATACTGAAATTTGGTATTTCAGTATTTTGAAATTATAAAGTGAATCCGTATATATCTATATATATATATATATATATATATATATATATATATATATATATATATATATATAAATATATGTGTGTGTGTGTGTGTGTGTGTGTGTATATATATATATATATATATATATATATATAGATATATATATATATATATATATATATATATATATATCTATATCCACGGTGGTGCAGCGGTAGCGTTGTTGCCTCACAGCAAGAGGTTCTCCCGTTTGATTCTTGGCTGGAGTGCGGGGAGTTCCTTCTGTGTGGAATCTGCATGTCCTCCCCGCGGTTGGGTGGGTATTTGAAAGACATGCATAAATAGGCGTGCCTTCATTGAAGGTTGAACGTCGAGCTGCCATCTCGGCATTCGTGAAAATCTACTGCCAATCATTAGCGGACCGGAGTTCCACTGTGGCGACCCCTAACCGGGAAAAGCTGAAAGACAACAACATATATATATATATATATATATATATATATATATATATATATATATATATATATATATATATTTATATATAAAATACTGCTATGTATATGCAATGTTCCACATATGCTGTTCATGGACAATGAATAAAGGGGAAAGTTTATGATGGTAACTATAAAATAGTATATAGTAAACACTGACTGCTTACTAAAAAGATATAATCACTAAAAATGCAAAAGGAAACTCATCCCATATGTCACTATATTGTCAAAAAATTGTTTTAGCATATGCATATTCATATTTGCATAAAGTATCTGCTTTACAGACACACTGTTTTTGTATGACTATAACCAGAAATTTACATTTGTTTTGTTTTTTTTTGTGGACGTTTTTGGCAGTAGCAAGAGTAGTAATTACATTAAACTGGAAAAAATGCGTTTCTCTCAAATTCACAGATATTATTAAAATTGCTTTCATTGTTTGCCATAATGAAACGTGTCCCATCAAACTAAGAGCATTTAAATAATAATCTAACCTTTAAATATTTGTTAAAACTGACATAATTAACTTGATAACTATAATTAGCTGTCAAGTGAGTTTATTCACAATTATATAGCATCATTTTAATGTGTGAATTAAATCATTTGATCATGTACGTTATTTCTTTCTTTCTTGCTTATTCTAAATAGTTTGTGTGTGAAAAGAAATTGAAAAAAAAAATAAAAAGAAAATTACATTTTATATGTGCTCATACCTGTATCACTCAACCACGTCACAATGGACAAATGCCTACATGTCTCCATATTTTGCCATCTAACCACCTAAGAACTATATCCATCTCATGAAATGGCATTCCATACTGTAATAAAAAATACATCCATAGCATTCAGCCAATTAAAAAATATATTAGTAAAAGTCGTTGTAAGCTACTTTCTTAAATGAAAACAAGTGTCATTAGCTGCACAAGACATGCATAACTAAGATGTTTGATGACCATCTGTACAGAGTTTACTGTTCGGAAATTACCTAGACAGACCCTTGCATGAGGAGAGTACATCTGGTATTCAAGTAAATAAAATGCTTTTGATTCACAAGTACATTATTTTAGCTGAAATTATGACAGAGAACAGAAAGAGGGAGACTGAAAGCTCTTTTGCTGACCCTTCCGACAAAACATAACTCTACAGAAATGCATGGTAAAAGTATTTCCAACATGGTGGCTAGTGAGCAAGAAGCACTCTAGTCAGATGTACAGAATTATCGTATTTGTGGCAGCTAAACCTTCCTCAGTTATCTCATGAAAGCAAAATTTCCCAGGATATCCATCACTATACAACCTTTGGAACTTTGGACCGTTTTGGATAATCCACATTGTCTTGTTTGGACATGCAATTTTATGTGGTTCCTTGTTATTTGATAGTTGGCACAGGGGGTTAAGAGGTGAACCAGTTTCAGCTATATTTTGAGGGACAGATGATCTTAATTATAAGTCATAATCTTAATTATAAATGAATTAGAGTTGGTTGGCTCTCATTTGTCCCCAGTTTTGCAGAACATCTTTGATTTTACCTTATATTTTGTTATCCTCATTTCTGATCTTGCCTCAAATTTTGCCATCCGTCATAAAATGTTTGATTTTCTGGTAAATCAGTGAGGACAACAATCAGTCAATAATGTCAGTAAGTAAAGTTTCACATCATCACCACCATCAACCCTCTTTTTCCCATTTTTATCATGGGGGTCAGGGTGGTGTGTCAGCTGCTGCCATCTCTGACTATTCAATGTCACTCTCCCACATCTCTTGCATCTGTCACCCCTGGGTTTCCAGATTCTGGCTAAGGCTCTTGCCACCCCTATAGTGACTTTTTTAGGTGATGTTCCAAAGACCAAATTACCACCATAACAGCTATAAATAAATGCAATCTAAGGGTCGTGCTGCTCAAAATGGAGAACAGTGACATTTGTGCTGTAATGGAGACCTGGTTTAGAGCAGCAGAAAGCACCCCTGTGCCACTGGGCTATAACTCATTCCATACCTTTTGGCTGTAGAACATGGACCGAAGCTCCAAAGGTGGTGGTGTCTCCATATTCATAAAGGATATGCACACCTCCAGACTAGTAGCCCAGCATAACGCATCTGAGATACTTCAGGTACAACTAACATTGGGTAAGATGGCGATTCATGTCGTAGCCTGCTATAGGTCCCCAACCATGTCCCAAGACTCTCCCTCCACATTCCTAAGCACCCTGGAAACTATTAGGGTCCAACCCAATGCTCTCATAATAGATGACTTCAACTACGCCTCCATCAACTGGGAAAACTACTCATGCACCAGTACATTGGCCCATCGCTTCCTGTAATTCACCAATTCCAATGCCCTGGACCAGCTCATTCTTACCCGCACTAGAGGAAGCAACATCCTTGATCTGGTTATTATAAACATGAGCAAGCATTGCTCTACACCAATAGTCAATTCCTCCCTGGTTAGATCCGACCTCAAACTAATCACCATGGAAATCCACATCTAACCACCCCCCCCACCCACAAAGGTAACCTCCTAAAAACAGAGGTGGCTAACTTCACAGCACCCATGTCAATGGAAAATAGATGTAAGACTCTACAACAGAAGTAAGAAACTGTTGCAGAAAAAGGGGAAGTCCCAAGACTGGAAAACTTCCTTATCAACCTCAAAAAGGTTGAGATCCCTCATCATAACCTTTAAAGCCAGCTATGAAGGCAGAATTGTGGCAGACACTAAAAACAACCACAAAGCCTTCTATAGTTATATCAAGAATCAACACGGCAATATCCAGGTTTGCTCTGAGTTACTGCACAATGATATCTCCTATAACAAGCCAACAGATACTGCCAGCATACTGGCCAACAGATTCAGTGCAAACTACCCCCCCCAAAGGACCAATCACAATACTGGAGGAATGCCAGGCACCCAGCATTACTGCAGCACAGGTTAAAGCTGCATTGTCCAAGGCCAATTATACAGCTTTCATGGGACCCGACAATATCCCTGGATGTGTTCTATATGAACTACAAAGTGAGCTGGCACCACATCTGTGTGCCCTGTTCAATCACAGCCTCACCTCAGGCTTTGTCCCTACTGAATGGTTCACTGCTACAGTCATCCCTCTCCATAAATGGTGAGTGACTACAGACCCTGGGAATTTTTGCCCCATTAGCCTGACAAGTCTAGTATGTAAGGCTAAGGAGTGCATCATCATGGACCTAATTAACGAGGATATAGGGAATCTCCAAACTGTATATCCCATGCAGTTTGGTTTTGTGAAAGGTAGATCATGCCTGCTCAACCTGTTTGACTTCTTTGAGTTAGTCACCAGAGCTGTGGATGAGGGCAAGGCAGTTCATACAGCCTACCTCGATTTGACCAGGGCCTTTGATACAATTCCCCACTCAGGAATTATTGATAAACTCAGCAAACTAGGCATCAACCCTTATATCACTAAATGGGTTGCGAATTGGCTCACAGACAGAACCCACAGTGTGAAAGTAGTGGACTTCAAGTCAGACTGCCAAACAGCCATGAGTGGAGTCCCACAGGGTTCGGTTCTGGGTCCTCTCCTGTTTGGCATCTGGTTCTCAGAAGTCCAGACCAACACAGAGGGACTCTGGCTGACCAAGTATGCAGATGATTGGAAGCTGGAAGACATTATTAACTCCCCAAGTGATGTATGCAGCCTACAGAAAGGCCTCACTAAGACCAATGACTGGCGTCAGAACCATGGCTTAAGCTTAATGCCAAAAAATGCATCATCATCCCCTTTGGGAAAGACTCAGTTCCCACTAATTACCACATTGATGGGAGTCCATTGAACACTGAAGGCATTATAAGAGATCTGGGGACACAGTTTGACAACAACTTCTCCTTCGACCACCACATTGCCACTGTGGTCAGAAAGTTCTTCTATGCGGCACACCTCATTACCAAGGGTTTTGCATCCAGGAAGAAAGAGGTCATCATCTCTCTCTCTCTCTCTACTATTCCCTCATAAGGCCAGTCATCAAGTATAATGCCCCATTTGGCATGTACCTCACTAGACACATGCATCAGCTGGAAAGGCCACAAAAGTACCTCACGAAGAGGATCCTAGGCCTTAAACACATGCCCTACATGGACAGACTCAAAAAACTCCAGCTATTCTCTGTCTCATATCGTCTACTAAGAGACGATCTCTGCTTGACTTACAAAGCCATGTCTGACCTAGCTCTGTTAGAAATGCTACATCTAAAGAAATCCCAATCCCTCCGCACCACACACTCCAGAAACCTCAACCTCATTACCACAATCAACAAAAATCATTGGAGGGACAGGTTCATAACCCAGAGACTGCCCATGCTCTGGATAGACTTCCCATACATGTCAAGCAGAGCACCTCACTGGCCCTCTTCAAGAGAAATCTTGATAAATGGATGGGAAATAGAAAGTTCACCCTGGGGATCATTCCAGTGGCTCTACTTGATAGAGGCACTGGGAACTAAATTTGGGCAGCATGATGTCAGGGCACTTCTATGGGCTAGGCTTTTAAAGGCTCCAGGGACATTAGCCTAGTACACATCTATGAACCTATGAACCTTCTTCGACATCATGCCTGACTATCACATCTTCTCTCACACAGTCCATCCACCTCTTTGCTGGATGCCATGGTTTCCTCTTGCCTTCTTCCTACCTGTCCCAAATCTTCTTTACCAGATTTTTTTCTGATTTCCTGTACATGTTCCCAAACCACCACAGTATGTTCTCTTTGACCTTTTCTGCAAGTAAAGCTACCTTGGCTTCCACTGTTACAGCCTCATTTATTCATCTGTCCCACAGTGCGCATCCTACCACCCTTTTCAGGCACTTCATCTCCATTATGTCTAGGTTCCTCAACTGCTACGCCTTCACTGCCCAGGTTTTTGTATCATACAGTAGAATTGGTTGTACCACTGTTTTGACACCTTAGTTTTCAGGTTCTTTTGCATTCTCCTGTCATACACATTACACCAAAAACTATGTGCCAGTTGGCTGCAGACCTGCTGATTCTAGGTTTGATCTCTTCATTCAGATTTCCCTTCTCCTCAACCACCCCTCCCAGATACTTGAAGCTGTTGACCTGCTCTATTTTCCCTTCTATTTCAGTTCTCACTGTCTCCTGATTTTCATTTGCTGCCACTGCAACTGTCTTATCTGTACTCAGTTTTATCCCATGTGTCTTCAGTTTTACGTTCCATTCCCCTATCCTTTGCTGAAGCTCTTGCTCAGAATCTGCATGTAATGCCACATGATCTACATACAGCAACTTTGTTGATCTGTCCCTGCCAGCTTAGTTGCTAATGTCATCACCAGTATGAACAGCAGTGGGCTCACAGCTGAACCCTGATGCACACCCACTCCCTCTGGGAGCCCCTCTGCGAGAAGACCGAATGTTGTTCATAGTTGGGTCTTTCAGTCCCTGTACATAGCTTACACTAATTCTACCACTGTTTCTGGGACTTTGAACTACTGCAGGACTTCCCGAATAAGTTGTCTTGGGACCTCATCTTATGCTTTCTCCAAGTCTAGGAATGCTCAGTTGGACTCTTTCCTCATCATTAGCTTCTTCTCAACTATCTGTCTCACTGCAAACATTGAGTCAGTTGTGCTGTATCCTGATATGAATCTGAACTGCTCATCTACCATCTTACTTTCTACTACTTTGCAGGTGTCCTCTTTGTTCTTGAACACTCACACTAATATTCAAACAAACGGTCCAGGCAGCAGCAGGTGTCAGCCAGTAGAAAGATTTATTTTTTTTAAAATTCACCACAAGTGCTTTCACCCTGACAACAATACAGGGCTTTTTCAAGTGTAAATGTAAGCATAAAATCAGGTCTATAAGTACTTCCATTCATGAAAAAGGCGCCAAAATATTTTAGAGACACTCTAAAAACATAACAAATGTTACACAACAACCCACAGGTAGATGTAATCAAAAGCACATTTTACAATCGCCCCTATACATTAAGTAATGTGTTATAAATTCATTACAAATATTTAATCATACATTGTTAAGCATAAAAAGCTTTTCATGACATAAACTACAAAAGATGTTGATTTATTACAATTTTTCACTTTTCTTCTTTAAAAAGGGCTTAATTGAAATATGATCATTTAGCCCTGGGGGTTGGGATGTATTCAGTTTCAACTGCCAAAAGGTTTCCCTGCAGCCTAACCAATTCTCCCAATTGGTTAGGCTGCAGGGAAACCTTTTGGCAGTTGAAAGTGAATGCATCCCAACCCCCAGGGCTAAACGATCATATTTCAATTAATGGTTAGGCTGCAGGGAAACCTTCTGGCAGTTGAAACTGAATACATCCCAACCCCCAGGGCTAAATGATCATATTTCAATTAAGCCCTTTTTAAAGAAGAAAAGTGAAAAATTGTAATAACTCAAATTTTCATACATCTTTTGTAGTTTATGTTGTGAAAAGCTTTTTATGCTTAACAATGTATGATTAAATATTTGTAATGAATTTATAACACGTTACTTAATGTATAGGGACGATTGTAAAATGTGCTTTTGATTACATCTATCTGTGGGTTGTTGTGTAACATTTGTTATGTTTTTAGTGTCTCTAAATTTTTTTGGCGCCTTTTTCATGAATGGGAGTACTTATACACCTGATTTTATGCTTGCATTTACACTTGAAAAAGCCCTGTATTGTTGTCAGGGTGAAAGCACTTGTGAATTTTTAAAAAAATAAATCTTTCTACTGGCTGACACCTGCTGCTGCCTGGACCGTTTGTTTGATTATTAGTTTTTCCTTTCAGTCCTGCATCTGTTACTATTTTTTACTCACACTAATATGCTTATTCTAGAGTCATCTGGGATACGCCTTTCTCTCCACACTTCTATGAGTACACACAGGAGCCATTTCTCCCCTATCTTGCCCAACATCTTTATAATATCTGCTGTGACCTCATCGTTGCCTGCTGATTTCCCTGACTTCATTTACCGTAGTCCTGTTCTTACTTCTGTTGTGGGCTCCTCCTCTTCTCTTATTCTAGACCAAGGATGTCAGAAGGCATACAGACTGTATGCATTACAGTACAAATAGTGTGAATGGGGGGGTGGGGGTGGCAACAGGGCAAGCACTAGGATCCAGAAGAACCACCTTGGCTGTATTTAAAAAAAAAAAAGCAGGTTGTGTAGTGGATGAAAATGCCATGATTTGAGACTGCACTGCAATTTACAACTCATCAGGTATTTTCATTTTATTATTGTTTCATCCCAATTTTGTTTGGAAGGTGTTAATTGCCCTATTAAAAAGTGTAAATGTCGCTTGGAAGGTGGGAAAGCCACAGAATATGAAAGTGACTTCCTGGTTTTCTTTTGGGGTTTTCTCTTATTTATTTATTTATTATTTATTTATTTATTTATTTATTCCAGTTTGATTACCGGGGAGGTCCACTGGGCTTGAGGGTCCGTTTTCAGTTGTGGCCCGGGAGAAAAGCTCCACAGAACAGAGTTTATTAACATGAAAATTTCAAAGATTGTTTGTAATACAAACGATGGGTTTCTTCAACAAGAATAAGACAAAACAATTCCAATTTTTGTTCAGAAAATAAAAACAAGCTTATATCATAATAGCTAGAGTTTACTATTTAGTTACATATACGAATCAGCGGTTGAGAGTGAGGTTAGGAAGGAAAAAAAAAGGTTAGCCTGAAGTGAAGGGGGAGGAGGGCTTGAAAAGTATGGGTGGAAGAGTGCAGTTGCATTTCCTGATTAGGTAGAGGTAGGAATGAAGTTGAGTTTTGAAGTTATTATGGTTGTTACAGGTCCTTATAGAGGAGGGTAGAGCATTCCATTTTTTTGCTAGGGTAAAGGATAAGAGAAATTGGCCTGCTGGGCACTTGGGTTTTTGAACGGTGATCAGGTTTTGGTGAGAAGATCTAAGGAGTCTGAGGGGGGGTATAAGGTTGTAGTATGTTGGATAGAGCAGGGCAGTTAGTGAGTTGGAATAGTAATTTGTGGGCTGTGGTTATTTGGTGAAAGTCAAGTAGGTTGGAGAGTTCAAGCCAGTTTAAAGACTGAAGGGAGGTACAGTGATGAGAGGAGGATTTGGCATTGGTAGCAAATCTGGAAATTTTGTTGTAAAAAACTTTCAGTTTGGTGGTGAGTGTGGAAGATAAATTAGTGAGCAGAGAAGCGCCATACATAAGAGAGGGAAGGAGATAAGTAGAGGCAAGAGTTAGTCTGGTGGAAGGAGAGAGGAATTGGTTGTTTCTGTAAAGTAGTCCAAGTTTTATGTGTGTTTTCTTGATGTTTAGCTGGATATGAGTGTTAAATTTTAGTTGGTTATCAATTGTGACACCAAGAAGTTTGGCAGAGGGTACGATCTCGATAGAGGAGTTATTGAGGCTGGTAATTTGAAGAGAGTTATTATCAAGAGGGGAGGATTTTGAGGGGGAGAAAAGAAGGATTTTAGTTTTGTTGGCATTTAGTGAGAGGTGATTTTGGAGCATCCAGTTTTCAGTGGTTGAGAAGGCATTTTGTGTCAGGAATTGGAGCTCTGTTAGGTTAGTGGCACAGCACATCAAAGTGGAATCGTCAGCGTATTGCACAATTTTGGTGTTAGGAATTGCTATGTGGAAGTCATTAATAAAGATATTGAATAGCAATGGGCCAAGTATGGAACCTTGGGGTACTCCAGTGGGGGTAGGAAGGAAAGAGGAGGTGGCTTAGCCCAATTTCATGGCTTGGGACCTGTTTGAAAGATAGCTAGAGAACCATGAGAGAGTTTTTTGGTAAAGGTTGAGATTAGAGAGATGGTTTAGAAGGAGGGCATGAGAGATGGTATCAAAGGCTTTGGATAAGTCCAGCAGAACAGAAGATACCATATTACCAGAGTCACGGGCTGAGTTGACAGAATGTAAGAAGGAGAGAAGGGCAGAGTTAGTACTGTGTCCTGGGCGGAAGCCGTGTTGGGTAGGAGAGAGTAGCTGGTATTTGGTAAGAAATGGTAAGAGCTGCAGGTGGATGCAGTTTTCAAAAATTTTGGAGATGGGGGAGAGGATGGCTATGGGGCGGAAATTGGAGACATTACAATTTTTGCCACCCTTGTGGAGTGGAAGAAAAAATGCAGTAAACCATAGTTTGGGTACATAGGATTCAATTAGTGATCTATTGATCAGGATGCTGATAGGCAGAGCAATAGCATCTGAAGCTATTTTTAGGAAGGAGGACGGAATGCTGTCAGGGGCATTGGAGCAAGGCTTAAGTTTATAAAGAAGTTTCTTTATTAGATTGGTGGAGATGGATTTGAGTTCGAAATTAGGGTGGAGAGAGGAGGGAGGGGGAGATTGAGCAGGGAGGGGAAGAGGGCTATTGTCAGAAAAGGTCTTAGTTAGCTCAGCGATAGAAGAGGTGAAAAAGGTATTGAATAGTGAGGCAATTTCTGGGTCAGATTTGCTGGTGTCTGGACAGGGGTTGTTTTTTGTACCTGGCCTGAGGAGGGAATTAATAGAGGTCCAGAATTGTTTGGGATTTTTTGCATGATTTTCTTGTAGTTTGATGTAGTAAGACTTTTTATCTCTAATGACTTGTTTTTTTGGCTAGGTTTCTCAATTGTATATATTTAAGTAATATTTCTGGCTGTTTATAGCGGAGGTAGGTTTTCCACGTTTTATCCCTTTGTAGCATTATCTTTTTTGTATCTTTGGTGAGCCATGGGGTGGTCTTTGTTTTAACTCTTTTAGTTCTAATTGGAGCTAGGGAGTTAATGACAGTTAAGAATGAAGAATTGAAGTAGTCAACAGCTTTGTCTAATGGTAGTATTTTTAGGGGGTTCCAGTTAGTTAGCTTAAGGGAGTCAGAGAAGGTAGTGGGGTTAAAGTTAGATAGGTTACGAGTATGAATGTATTGGTGAGAGTGTGAGGAAGTGGGAGTAGCTCGAAGGGTGAAGGCAGGGAGGTGGTCTCCTAATGAATCAGGAATGACACCAGATTTTATGACTTTGTTAGGATGAGATACTTGGATCCAGTCAAGTATGGAGTCTGGAGGGTTGGTTTTGTTAGGCCTAGTTATGGAGTTTGTAAGTTGAGTGAAGTTAAATAGGTTGATTGGTATGGTGGGATTAGGGTTGATGTTTTGTCCCCAGTCAATAGAACGTGCTGGAGGGACAGATTCATCACCCAGAGACTCCCTATGCTGTGTGGAACAAATCCGGGGTACATGAGGCAGAGAGCTGTGGCCTTGTTCAAGAGGAATCTTGACCAATGGATGGGAGATCGCAGATATACCCCAGGGATTACTTCAGTGTCACTGCTTGACAGAGGCACAGAAAAATGATAGGCATAGTTTTATTCAAACTAAAGGGGGTGTGGAAAGCCACATAACTATGGGCTAGGCTTATAAATGCCCTTGGGCAGATAGCCTAGTATGAACCTATGAACCTATGAACCTATGAACATCTCCCATGATGTATGTTTCTAGCTTAATATTGGATGAGATCCAGGAGAGTATGTCTTCCAGGGTATTGGAGTTGTTACCAGGAGGAATATAGAGGGAAATGATACAGATGCTTTTATGGATGTTTATTTTTAGTAGGCCAATCACAAGTTCAGCATTAGAGAAAGAAGGGATGGGGTTAGGGAAAGGAGTGATAGACAATTTTTTGGAGTAGATTAAAGCTACACCACCACCTCTTCAACTTGGGCGGTCAGATCGGAGAGAGTGAAATCCAGGGGGAAGGAATTCAGAGTCACTTATATGAGGTTTTAGCCAGGTTTCAGAGATGGAAACTATGTCTGGTAAGTTATGCTTGAGCCAGGCATGGAAGAGGGTTAATTTATTTATTAGGCTTTGGGCATTGATGGTGAAGAATTTGAGGTTTTTACTTGAGGATTTGGTGTTGGTGCTGGGGAGATTTGTTGGAGAGAAGTTTGGTCCAGGATTGGGGTGGATGTTACCAGCTAGACAAAGGTAAGTAGGAAGGGAAATATGTTAATTAGGTTTGTATTTGGATAGAAGAGACTGGTAGAGATTCGGTTTGGGTTTGTAGTAATTAGTAGAGTTTGGGAAAACGTTTACTTTTAGGAGAAGGATAGGGTGGAGGGGAACTAAAGAGGCTGAGATATTGTGATAGTGGGATATAGGAATGTTGTGAGGAGGAAAAAGGGAAGGGAGTAAATGGAAATCAGTAAAGGAGGTGGCATAGTAAAGAGGTAGTAGAATGAAGGGCAAGGATATGGAGATAAGGATTGTATAGGGAAGGGAGGGCATGGTAGTGGAGTTAGTCAGAAGAGATAGAGAAGAGGGTAAAGTGATATTAGGTGGGTGAGGGGAGTGGTAGTGAGAGTCAGTTGGGTTAAAGGAAGGGGTGGGGTCAGGAGGGTAAGAGGAAGGGGAGGGGGAAGGTGAATGAGGATTGGTTGGGGGACCGGAGTTCCGCTGTGGCGACCCCTAACCGGGAAAAGCCGAAAGACAACAACAACAGTGTTTGGAACATGTGATGTAAGATAGGATGAGAAGGCATATTATGGAAGGCTAGAATGTACGGGCTAGGAATTTGGCAGTATAACTGAATGAAGGTTTCATAAACATCGAACGAAAAAATTAACAGAAGTGGCCATTGAAATGAGAAATGTAAGAGTGGGGCATTATATGCTGCACAACTGTTCAGCCCTGATTTGAATTGTGCTAACATGAATAGGGAGATGGAGAAGGTTTGGGCTGTGAGAGGGAATTTTATTGCTGAGCGAAGAATGATTCCTAAATACAAAAAGTATGTACAGTTGTTACAGATTAGATTTTTAACTTTTTTTCTATAATATATGTGCACAGATGGATTTTGCTACCTGGTTGTGCTATGATTAGATTTTGTGGTTTCTTTACATCTTTGTGTCTTTTCAAATGTCAGGATGTTGTTCAGAACTTCCATTTATTACAGATACATTTCCTATACTTCTCTGTCTCCCTCTCTCTCTCTTTGTCTCGCTCTCTTTTTTTTTTACTGCTGTCATTCACGCTGTTTTTAATATATTCCCTTTTGATTCTGCAGTGGAATAAATGCAGTTTGATTATAGAGAGCAATCTGTGGGAAGGCCAGTTAGCTTAATAACACTGTGCTAAAGTTTGCCAGCCTCTATTAGCAAGGGAATTAGCATGGAAATAATTTCTGAGTGACAATTGCTGGCAGTGGTTTATGTGCGTAAACAGCATTTAACATATTTCCTGATTCCTGCTACTGTTTGCCAATGGAGATGTTATAATTGACCCTGTAAAATAGCAAGCCTGTGTTGTGCTTTTGATGTTTGATTTTTTTTTGTCTGCCCATGTTGTCTCTTTGACCATACAATTAGAATGATAGCATATGTGTACTTTGGGTATCTGTCAGCATTTTAAAATATTAACAAACATTTTGCATAAACAAAACCGTTGTGTGTGCTCAGATTTGAAGATATTTATTTTGTTTTGCAATACTCTTCATAGGTAGTGGGGCAACTTTGTGGAGTGGTTTGAGAAGTTATCACTAAATTAGTCTCCTAATATATTGGCTATATCCTTGAAATCAGAATGTGATATGAGTCCACTACATTGCTGGATATTATTCCTTGAAATCAGAATGTGTAATATGAGTCCAGTCCATTGTTGGATATTATTCCTTAATTTCTTGTCACAAATGAAGAAAGAGTTGCAATTTCCTTTGGTATATAGAGCAACCTTAAGTTCAGACTCTGCTCTTTATTTTCTAGTTGTCTTCTTAAGTTCCTTTATGGCATGTTTCACTGTGGTCTCAAGGTAGGGGAGGGAGAATTTTGTTTTTATAACTTGTCATTATGTTCATTATTTTCTTGTATAGTTTATTAATAAGGTAGTTCCACCAAAGAGGTTTCTTCCTGAATTTACAATTGTATTTAGAGTGGATGGGTGCTGAAGTTTCTATACATTTGTTGGAATATTGTTACAAATTGGAAGTGAATGTGGCAGCCCTCTCATTTGTGACCATTTTGAGGGAATATTGGGAATGTTTGTCTAGGTCTTGTACAAGCTGAAGTAGGTTTGCCCTGGAGGGGTCTGTAAAGGTGGTTTGGTGATGGGGTGGTATTGCTACACCCAACAGAGAGGGTGACTTATGGACAGATTTCACTAGGGATGAGAAAATGCAAAGTGGGGTGTGAAACCCATGCACTGGCCCCATAATCAAGGAGCCTCAATCCTCACCACTAGCACCAGTGAGGGGCATGCACATGGGAAGGATAACAGGTACACACACAGTAATGTACAATTTCCCCTAAGAGCACATAGAGATCACAGACAGTCTGGGGCTGGTTTCTTCCTTTCTCTCCAGATCCCCAATATGATTCAACACTGGCACAGCTATAGGGTCCAGATCTCAGCCTAGTGGTCAAGCTAAAACATACAGCAACTTCTCTGTCCAACTAGTGCTTCGTGTCCCTGCCCAAGTAGCTGACACACACTTTTAGATATGAGTTGTATACAAACACGCAAACACTCTTGGGGAAGGCTGGCACAGGTTCTTCAGCTGTGACCCCTTCTTGCCCAGACTATAAGGTAGAAATCACTGACACCAACTATTAATATCAGCTACTAATAAGGCCCTTACCAGAGGGTGTCCAATTTCACTGTGCAATATTGCTGTTATCCAAATAGCAAGTGTGACCCAGAGCTAAAGCTATTGGAGTGGCTTGGACATTATCACCGAATAGATGCAATGTAGTCTAAGAGCTTAAATTACCTTTACACAAAACAGCCACAGTTGAAAGGTTTAAAAATATTTAATAATAAATAATAAAAACACAAGACAAATCTTATTACTTCAACACAATGACTTTACAGAGTTCAGAAATGACAGGAAAATGCTTTAAAATAATACTGCAGAATAGTCTGACATAAATATAGAAAACAGCTAGACTAATTTGGCTATTTCTATCTTTCTCTTAGAGAAATCACTGTTCTAAATAAATATTTTATTTATTTATTTATTTCCAGTTTGATAACCAGGGAGGTTCATTGGGCTCAAGGAGCCTGTTTTCAGTGGAGGCCCGGGGAGAAAAGCTCCATATTACATACAAGAAAATCAAACATGATTATTTAAAACAAATGTAGAATTATATACTGAGATATAGTAAAATACAATTGAAAAAATGAATACTCTTCATGACATATATGTAGTTGCTTAGAGAGCCATTTGCACAGCATAAAGTTGAACTGAGGCAGTGGAATAAGCTGACAAATATTTAAAAACTATGAAATTGTAAGTCTTCTGTTAGTAGTTGCAAAGACTGAAAAATTTGAAAGATAGAAGTCTAGGTTTAGTAGGATGTGGAAGAAATAAAGGAGGAAAGTGCATGTGTACCAAGTATACATGCAAGATTCTGGTGAGAGAAGAGAGGGGCAGTTGAGTAGTAGAGAGGGAGGTGGTTGTTTAGAAGAAAAAGAAATCTGGTGAAAGTAGAGAGAGGCAGTTGTTTAGTAGCAAAAGTGGAGTACACACATGTCAGGGATGATTATAGTAGCTAGTTAGCAGCATCTCTTAGCATGAACCTTATATGTAGATAGAAAGGAAAGAGAGTAGAGTTACAAAGGTATGTACAGCATTTACATTATATACAGTCAAGGTTTTGATGTTATATTATGTTAGATTCAGAGAGGGGAAGCTATAGAGGAAAAACACCAAGGTGAAGAGGTACATGTGGAAGTACATGTATAGGAGGCAATTAGCAGAATAGGGGCATTAGCAAGATTAAGTAGGTATGGTGCAATTACATTTTCAATTATGGGAGAGGTAGGAATGGAGCTGGGATTTGAAGTGTTCAAAGTTTTTAGAGATTCATAGTGAGGGTGGGAGAGAGTTCCATTTTATGACTAAGGAAAAGGATAGGAGAAACTGACCAGTGGGACGTTTTGGTTTGTTTACAGAAAGTAGATTTTCTTGGGCAGATCTCAGGGGTTTGTGAGGTGTGTAAGATGGTAAGATATTTGCTAGAGCAGGGCATGCGGTAGGTTTAAAGATTAATTTGTGGGCTGTAGTGAGTTGGAGGTAGTCAAGGTAGTTGGGAAGCTCTAGCCAGTTTAGCATTTGGAGAGAGCATCAATGATGGGAGGAGTGGTTAGATTTAGTAGTGAATTTTGAGATTTTGTTGTAATAGATTTCTAGTTTTGCAGAGATGGTGGAAGAGAGGTTTGTTAGTAGTGGAGCACCGTACAGTATTGATGGTAGTAAGTAGGTCGTGGAGAGAGTTTGCCTTGTAGAAGGGGAGAGAAAGTAAGAGTTTCTGTATAGCATGCCAAGTTTCTGATGAGTTTTCTTAATATTTAGTTGGACATGTGTATCCAATTTTAGGTGTTCATCAATGGTAACCCCAAGAAGTTTTGCAAAAGGAATGACTTCTATAGTGGAGTTGGTATGGCTGATGATATTGAAGGATTGTTTGCTGAGAGAGATGGCTTTTGAGGGGGAGAAAAGAAGGGTTTTGTATTTATTGGCATTAAAGGAGAGATGGTTTTGAAGCATCCAGTTCTCTGTAGTTGTAAAGGCCAATTGGATTTTTGCCTGGGGCTCGGGAAGGCTATGAGCAGAGCAGACTAAAGTGGAGTTGTCTGCATATTGCACTATTTGAGTGTTTGGAATTGCAGCGTAAAAACTATTGATGAATATATTAAAGAGCATTGGTCTGAGTATAGACCCCTGGGGGACCCTGGTCGGGGTAGGTATGAAAGTTGAGTTACCAGTTTGCCATTTCACAGCCTAGATCTGTCAGAGAGATAACTATTGAACCATATAAGGGATTTTTGGGAGAGAGTGAGGTTAGAAAGGTGATTTAGAAGATGGGTATGAGAGACAGTGTCAAATGCCTTGGATAAATCGAGAAGGACAGTGGAGACAATTTTTCCAGAGTCCTGGGCATGGTTAACTGTGTCTAAGAAAGATAGGAGAGCAGTTATTGTACTATGGCCAGGATGAAAGCCATGTTGTATAAGGGTGAGGAGTTGATTATTGATGAGGTAGGGCATGAGTTGTTGGTGGATGCATTTTTCAAGAATTTTTGAAATTGGGGAAAGAATGGCTATTGGTCGGAAGTTAGAGATGCTATTATTTTTGCCTCCTTTGTGGAGGGTTAAATAAAGGCAGCACACCATAATTTGGGGACATAAGATTCCTGGATAGATCTATTGATGAGAAGTTTGATGGGGATGGCAATACCATCTGCAGCGAGCTTGAGAAAGAGTGAGGGAATATTGTCAGGGCATTGGAGCATGGCTTAAGTTTGGAAATAAGCTTTTTGATGTAGGAGGTTGAGACAGGTTTTAGATGAAAAGGGGTGGAAGGATTAGGAGTGGAGGGTTGGGAAGAGGAAGGGGAAGTAGGATTGGGAGGAGGAGAGGAGATGTGTTTGGAGAAGGTCTTGATAAGTTCAGCTATATAGTTGGTAAAGAAGGAGTTAAAAAGGGTGGCAATTTCTTTGTCAGTTTTATTGTTGTCAGGACAGGGATTGGATTTAGTACTAGGGTACAAAAGAAAGTTGATGGAGTTCCAGAATTGTTTAGGATTTTTGGTGTGGCTAGCCTGTAGTTTGGTGTAGTAAGATTTCTTATCATTTGTAACATGCTTTTTTGTTAGATTGCAGAGTTGCCTGTATTTAAGGAGGGTAGCAGGGTGCTTATTTTTGTTGTAAAGTTTCCAGGTCTTGTCTCTTTGTAGCATAAGTGTTTTGGTGTCCTTTGTTAGCCAAGGGGAGGAGTTGGGTTTTATTTGTTTTGTTCTAGGTGGGGTTGGGCGTTTACGATGCCTAGTAAGGTAGTATTGAAATAGTCTAAGGCCTTATCTAGTGAAAGAGTTTTTAAGTTGTCTCAATTTGTTAGTTTAAGGGTTTTGGAGAATATAGAAGGGTTAAAGTTAGTAAGGTTACCAGTGTGAGTGTATTGGTGTTGGTGAGGGGAGTGGTGAGTAGCTTGGTGAATGAAGGCTGGGAGATGGTCACTCATTGTGTCTGGTAGTATACCAGAGTGAGAGATCTTATTTGGGTGGGAGACTAAGATCCAGTCCAGAGTGGAACCTGGGGGGTTGTTTCTGTTAGGTCTGGTAATGTCATTTATTAGTTGTGTGAAATTAAATAGATTGACAGATAGGGAGGGGTTATTGTTATTGATTCTATTCCAGTCGATGTTCACATCACCTAATATGTATGTCTCTAGTTTAATGTTAGTTGTGGCCCATAAGAGTATGTTTTCTAGAGTGGTAGAGTTATCTCCAGGGGGATATAGATGGCCATAACACAAATACTTTTGTAGTTATTCATTTTAAGAATTCCTATGACTAATTCAGCATTGCTGAACTGAGGAATGGGATTCTGACAAGGACAGAGGTTCAGTAGGCTATTATAGATTAAGGCTACTCCTCCTCCTTTTTTGTTTTGGCAGTCACATCCGAGTGCTTGAAAGCCAGGGGGTACAATCTCAGAGTCAGTAATGTGGGGATTTAGCCATCTCTCTGAGACTGCTACTATATCTGGTAGAGTATGATTGAGCCAAGCATGGAAGAGTGCTATTTTGTTTTTTATACTCTGGGTGTTAATGGTAATGAGTTTGAGGTATTTGTGGTTGGTACTATTTGAACAGATAGGGGGAATGAGATTGTTGCTAGCCTTGGGTCCAGGGTTGGGGTGAATATCTCCTGCTAGAGCAAGCCAGTTAGAGAAAGAATAGAGCAGGACATTTGGTTTGCAACTAGTATATAGTAGGACAGACAATTTCCCTTTGGTTGTAGGAGGATTAAATTAAATGGTTAGAAGTTTTAGTTTAAAATAGTGAAGAGGGTTAGGCTGAAGTAGAGAGGGGGGTATGTTGTGGAAGTGAGAAGTAATGGGGTGGGGATGGGGGAGAGTGGAGGAGGTGGGAGGAGAAAAGGAGGGGGGTAGTTTGGAAGAGGAATAGGAAGTTGCATTCAAGACAGTTATTAGGAGGAGAATGCTTATATAAAAGATGAGGGAAGTTTGTGGAAGTGGAGGACTCATTTTTAATAAGAGTAAATTAAAATTGGAGCAGAAAGCAGGAATAATAGGAGAGTGTTTAGAGAGAAGGGGAGGAGTAAGGCTGAGAGTACTGGCAGGAAAGGTATGGAGATGGGGAGGATTACTTAATTGATGAATGTTAGGGGGAGGGGTAGAGATCGGGATTGGCTAAGGGGAATGGGAGGAGATACAGGGTTAGAATAAAGCTAGGTGTACTGGGGGTGTGTGGAATTTGGGGGTAGGGTAGGGGAGAGGAGTGAGCCTGAAGTGTGAACGGAGTGGGCAAGAGATATCTTACTTACAGAGCAAAGGCAGAGTGCTGGTGAGTTGATGTGTTCAGGTTCAGACAAAATCCAAAATGCTCAAATCTTTCTCTCTGAGAAAGTTTTAAATTAATAAACACCCAGTACTACTGAGTCATTTCACATTACATATTTTTATCACTTCTTTAGTTCCCAGGCTAACAGAAAATCAAAATTTATATTTCTTAGTAAGCTGCACCTGGTCAGGAAGCCACAACAATAAAAAACATTATACATGTAAAACCTTAATAATTATCTCTTAAATCAAAACAATAGAAATAATTTCCTAGCCTAGACATCCTGTCTCCGAGCTTGAGATCAGTCATACCTGCCTCAGGCCTTGTAATATAGGGTCTGAGAGCTGAGCCTGTCTCAACTCTCTCTTTGTAACCCTTCCCAGCTCCCCTTCCACAGGAAGTCTGGTATCCTCTGACAGTGGTGCCTCACTGTCAGCCTGGGTACTACTACTCACCTCTACCCTTGCAGTCACTCTGTCCAAAGGAACATCAGTACCCACAAGCAGCTATGGTTCACCTTCAGTCTCACTGCTACAGAGTAGCTCTCTTCCTGAAGTAACCACCTCACCAGTCTTGTCTGCAAGTGTGTGGTCTGTCTGAGTCTCCCCCAGGCTACCTGACCTGCATGCTTGTCTCCAAGCCTGACTGCATGTAAGTGCATGAGCACATGGTACTGCATTATCAAAATCATTCCCTATCAGGACATCTGCAGGGATATCCTCAAACACACATAATTGTTGGGGTCCTTTTCCACCCTCCCAGTCAAGGTAAACTCTAGCTAAAGGTATATGGAATGGGGTCCTTCCTAAAGCTCTGACTGGAGTAGACTACCCAGGCAAGTAGTTCTCCTCTGTAACCATTGCAGGCTTCACAATGGTTATGTCAGAGGCTGTGTCTCTCTTAGCAATGGCCTCTAAGCCATTCACTATGATAGGATATAACCTCTTGTGGTAGTTTGGTACCCTTGTTGTCTTAAGACACCCTACTGTTGGTATTTTGTCCTTCCCACTTACTGGCTCCCTCACATTTTGTTCCCCACCTTGCTTCTGTGGACATCTATATGTCACATGGCCCCACTGGTTGCATTCAAAACATTTAACTCTAAGTCCTAGATGTGTACCTGGATAGTGGCTTCCCCTGCTACTGTCAGATTCTGTTGCAGCAGTCTGAGCTGCCCATCATGGGTTCTCTTACACCCATGAGCAGCACTGGGTGTCCCTTTCCTGTGCAGGGATGCCCTGCTTGCTAGGTATAAGTCTCCCTTCTTCCCCAACTCATCTGAAGTAGCACATTGTCTATCAACTAACCAATTCCTCATGTCCTCAGGCAAAGTGCTAAGGGCTTGTTCCCTCACCAAAAGGTCTGCCAGCCCTTCAAAAGTGATGATCTGACATCCACTTACCCACCTATGAAAATAAGTGCTCAGTTCAGCAACATATTCACACACTTTCATCTGCTTTGTGTCTATGCTCATGAATCATTTTCCTATAAGTTTCAGGTGTTAGCTTACAAAAGTCTAACAAACAATTCTTTACAGCATTATAGTTAAAACAGTCAATGTCAGATAATTTGGAAAGCACATTTACAGCTTTACCATGGAGTAAGGGTGTCAGGAACCGTACATACCCAGAGTCTTTGGTCAACATCATACTGTTTACATACCATCACAAACATTTTAATGAAACTATCAAAATTATCCCACTCTGTAAACTGTGGAAGAAATTTACTGACCTTTTGTGCTTCTGGGGTCTGGTTACTCCCTTCCCATTACCTCCATGACTCTGGCAAAGAGTCAGCATCTCCTTTTCATGCTGCCTCTGCCTCTCCTCCTCCACACCTTCTATTTCCAAACGTCTGGCCTTCAACTCAAGTCTCTTTAGCTCCAGATGGATTTTTAAGTCCTCTGCAGAAAGGTTGAGCTGTCCATTCACTGCATGTTGTACATCTCCATGGCCAGTCTGATCATCCTCCTAATTGCTGTTTTCTGATGCAGCTATGACCAAAGCTGCAATCATGTATTCCTTAGTCAGGTTTCCATGCACCAGTCCTTTAGCCTGGCACATCTCAGCCAACTGGCTCCTTGTCAGCTTGCCATACTCCTCTGCTGACATGCTTGCCTGCTCTCCCTGACTAACTAAGCTAACAAAAGAAATACAATTGTGATCTGAACTTTGAATATTCACTGAATGGCTGATTTAGAGTACAAAAACACCTTCAGTGATCACTGTATACAAGCTACAAGAATTCACTACCCACACCACTACAATCCAGTTAGTATGTGATGTGGCTAACTCACCACTATCAAACAATTAATATTTGATCTGGATATCCCACCACTGCCAAACAATTAATATGTGATGCCTGTGCATTGGCCCTGTAATCAAGGAGCCTCAATCCTCACCACTAGCATCAGTGAGGGGCATGCACATTGGGAAGAATAAGAGGTACACACGCAGTAAAGTACTATTTCCCCTAAGAGCACACAGAGATCACAGTCAGTCTGGGGCTGGTTTCTCCCTTTCTCACCAGATCCCCAATAAGATTCCCCACTGGCACAGCTATAGAGTCCCAATCTCAGCCTAGTGGTCAAGCTAAAACCTAAAGCACCCTTTCTGTCCAACCAGTGCTTCCTGTACCTGCCCAAGTAGCTGACACGTGCATACACTTTTAGATATGAGCTATATATAAACACACAGCCACTCCTGGGCAAGGTTGGCACAGGTCCTCCAGCTATGACCCCTTCTTGCCCAGACTATAAGGTAGAAATCACTGCCACCAACCACTAATATCGGCTACTAATAAGGCCCTTACCAAAGGATGTTCAGTTTCACTGTGCGATGATACTGTTATCCAAATAGAGTGACTCAGGGCTAAACCTATTGGAGTGGCTTGTACAGTATCACCAGACACATGCAATGTACTCTAAGAGCTTAAATTATCTTTACAAAAAACAGCAACAGTTGAAAGGTTTAAAAATATTTAATAGTAAATAATAAAAACACAAGACAAATCTTATTACTTCAACACAATGACATTACAGAGTTCAGAAATCAGAAGAAAATGGTTTAAAATAATACTGTAGAATAGTCTGATATAAATATAGAAAACAGCTAGACTTATCTGGCTATTTCTATCTATCGCTAAGAGAAATTACTGTTCTAAATAAATATCTTACTTACAGAGCAAAGGTAGAGTGCTGGTATGTTGATGTGTTCAGGTTCAGACAAAATCCAAAATGCTCAAATATTTCTCTCTGAGAAAGTCTTAAATTGATAAAAACCAGTACTGCTGAGTCATTTCACATTACATCATTTTTATCACTTCTTTAGTTCCCAGGCTAATAGAAACTCAGAATTTACATTTCTTAGTAAGCTACGCCTGGCCAGGAAGCCACAGCAATAAAATACATTATACATGCAAAACCTTAGTAATTATCTCTGAAATCAAAACAATAGAAAGAATTTCCTGGCCCAGACATCCTGTGTCCGAGCTTGAGATCAGTCATACAATGCTTGACTTATCAGTTTTCTTCCAGCAGAGTGCACTGTGGTTACATTTTTGAAGCTCAGTACAACATATAATGTAATCATAACACATAGTTCTCTTTACATTTGTAGAACAAGCCTGTGAATTTCATTAATATTTACAATGACATAGAATTATTTACAAAATTATATCTACCTAGGCTGGCAGCCTTCACATGGGGTAAAAGTTGGAGCTAGTTTGGCAATGGCCATGTCAAGGCTATATGAGACTTTCGTGAGTAGTTTTTACAATTTGTGCTAGTGTTAAAAAGTCTAGGGAATGCCAAGCATATCCATTTTTAGATGTGTAGGTGTGCCACTCAATGTTTAGATGATGATACCCCCTATGAAGAAGGTGTTTGATTTGATATTTAACCATTCTTTGGTGCTAAGGTACTTTTCTCGATCACTGAGAGACATTGGTGGGGATCTGTGGCTAGCAACCGATTAAAAGCTGATTTTTAAATGGTGATTTAGATCTACAAGAGTTCCAAATTAAGGTCATGGATAATTTCATGTGAGGTGATGGTGTTTCTGACAAATACAGATAATGCCAACAGCTTATATGTGGGGGCTTTGTCACACATTATTAAAAGGCACTCACAAGTAGCTATCTAGATACAGCACAGCTGGATAAAGTTTAGCATATAATATAAATGGGGAAATAATTTATATGCTTTGTCACCTGGGTCAAATTAATGTTTGAAGTAAAATGCCTGCTACTGTTGTGATGTTTCATGTAAAAGATTAACTTCCTGGAAGACATTTACTAAGAGTGCAGGAGAGCAGCACTGTGATGGGGGTATGATTTAGACATGCATGTAAAGGGGTGGGATAGCAACATCATGATGATGATGAGGGTGTGGCTTAGCGGGGAGAGCAATTTGGAGTTTTAAGTACAAATTTGAAAATCCTGGTTATACCTCTGTTCTAGACTGTGTCTGGGGCAGTACTTCTGTTGGATTTTCTTCATTCAGAAGTTGCTGGAAGTACTTATACTGTCAACCTCTCAGTGCAAGAAATCTGGTCAAAGGCCCAAAAATAGGGGCATATTTTAAATATTGCTCTTATAAGCCTAGAAAGTTGCTAGAATAACAGGATATATTTTAACATACATTTTTAAAGGATTTGAAGTCTGAAATTCAAATGTATGTCATTATTTAGTGACTTCAATCCTCAGATCATCCCAGTGATTTGCCAGAAAACCACACATTTTATGAGGAACAGAATAAAAATATGAGCTAAAAATCTGGAGTGTTGAGAGCTATACTCATTCCATTTGAATATGATATCCTGTGGATTGTCAGTAGGTTTATGCTGACATCCCTTATGAAGGTTGTCTGACTGCCTTCTTTATCTTTTGTCATTGCCTTGCAACCTGAAATAGTTTCTTTGTGCCATCTACTGAATCACTTTCCAGAAGCTGGTAGAGTGCCTCTGATGCCTTTTTCTTTGCTATTGCAGCTCCTTTCTTAGCCTCTATGTTAGTCAGCCAGTATTCCTTCCTAGGCTAGTCTGTCTTTTCTATCTACCAATTTTTCCTGCACTCCTTCTTCCTTTTGATGACTTCCTTGACTTCTGCATTCCACCACTAACTTTTCATATGTTCCTTATTTCAATACCTGGCTCAGCCACATATCTGTTATGTAGTCCTCACACATGCTGTTTTGAGGCATTGCCATTCTTCTTCAACTCCACCTATTTCCTTTTCTTCTTAAGGTGCTAGGGCCCTGAGTAATTCCTTGAACTATTATACTTTCTCTCCAGTCAAATTCCAGGTCTTTAGCCTGGTCTCTGTTGATCTTAGAGCCTTCTCTGATTGTGGCAACCAGTAAAATTATGCTGTGGGCTGGCTGCTTCACTGAGGATGATTTTGCAATCACCGATTTTATGCCCTTTCCTTATAGGTTCATAGGTCGGTACTAGGCTATTGGCAGTATGGCCTATACAAGCCTAGCCATAACAATTCCCTGGATATTTCTTCCCACAATATTTACTTCCCTGGACCCCTGTCTAGCAAGGTGACTGACATGATTTTTGTGGTGAATTTCCTATAATGTGTTACCACCATGAATTTCACTGCCAAGTCTTGAACAAAGGACCCTGGCACTACAGACAGAGCAACATACCAGAAGTCTAGAATGGCCTCTCCTGCTATATTCCTGTTTACCAACCCATGTGGGCTCAGGCAGCCCTCATATCCTGTTCTGTCTGTCCTGAAATGTGAATACAGGTCACCCATTATCAACACCAATTCATGTTGTCCTGCTTTATCTACTAGGTCCTGCAACTGCTGTATAAATATACTCTTTTCCTCACTATCACAACCCTGCTGTGGGGCATAGACTGAGATTATGAATACTGTCCTATCATTACACTGCAATTTAATTGCCATGAGTCTGCCACTAATTCTGATGACATCTCTCACTGCCATCTGTAGCCTCTCCCTCACCAAAATTTCCAGAACATTTCTAGCCTGTCCTTCTCCTAAGTGGTAGAGCCAAGAGCTTTGCTGCACTGCCCTTCCATCTTGTCTCCTGGATAAAGAATATTTCTAGCTTCTTTCTTATTATCGTTATCATGTTATCTACTTCTAAATTGTTTCCTTTCAGTGAACCTATATTGAGTACAGGAATTCTGAGTTCATGTTTGTTCAGTTGATTGGTTTTACATCCAGGTTTCACTCACTATAGACATTCCAGGTAATCAAGCTAGGCAACTGGACACCATCCAGCCGATAGCTTATTGACCTAGGGCTGCTGGCCTTTATAGTTGGTACACACTGGCCAATAGGGGTACATACACCCCTCCCATCATTAGCACAGGTTCCTGGTGTAGGTCATTGTAGGCTGGGTCATCAACTGACTTATCACCACCGAATATCCATGCCCATTTGGCAACATTAGTCTACACGATCATATCATCTAGAGCCATGTTTTACACCATTGGGTGCATGCAGTCTGTGATCAGTGTTCTTCTATCTTGATGATACTATGCACCGCAGTATATGCCCAAAGTGGCTAATCTATACTTCTCTTCCCACTATGGGACACCATGCCCACAGTTCCATTGTTCCATTCAATGCAATTACAGCAAATTATTCAATCTGCATTTGCTGTCATAGAGACTTGGCTCCACAATAACCACCTGTCTTTAAACCCAAATAAAACCAAACTCATAATATTCACCCCAACGAAAAACACTTCCACTAACAAATCAGAATTCGACAAATTCTCTCTAAACAACACAAAAATTGAATTAGTTTCCCAAACCAAACTGTTAGGTGTTATAAGTGATGAAAAACTAAAATTTGACCTACGCATACATAAAAACATCAGCAAGACTCACAAAAAACTGGGACTGCTCTACAGACATAAACATTTCCGCTCCCTCCCCACAAAGCAAGTATTTGCTTCCACGTATCTACTTTCTTCTCTAGTCTTTGGTGCCCCATTACTAACCAACCTCCAATCCTCCCACAAAATGAAATTAAAAATATGCTACAACAAGATAGCCAAATTTGCAACAAACCACCGCTCTACCCACCAGTGCATACCTCTAAAAACATTAAACAGGCTCAAATTCTCCCACTATTTTATTTATCTCCATTTGAGTACCACACACAAATTACTTACTAAACCACAGGATTGCCCTTCCCTAAAGTCCTTATTCTCCCAGTATAATCCCAATAGGTCCCTAAGATCAGAAAAAAAAGAAGTTTTGTCTTACCATAATGTTCCATCTGTGTTGTCGATCTTCACTTATCCTTGACTGTGGGTTCAGTTCTGTATCTCAGAATTGACTCGGCAGTTATTCCAGCTCATGCCTTCCAAAAACTCTAGAGCTAAGCCTTTACCCGTAATGCTCCTCTCAGGATTACCTCAGATTGAGCTTGCACAAGATACTGACAGATGATAATACCACATCAGAGACCATATTTGTAGTCATAAAAAGAAAAAAAGAATCTATTGGGATAGATCTGGTTCACCAAGAAGCCCAAAAGACAAGGGGAAGGAGGGTGGGAATGTTAAGGTTAAGTGAAAATTGATAACACAGATGGAACATTATGGTAAGACATAACTTCTTCACCTGATGTTGTCAATCTTCACTTAATCCTTGACTGTGGGACAGAATCCCAAACTACCTAAACCTTGGGAGGTTTCACGGAAGTATATTTCTGAGCACCGTTGAACCAAAGGATGTTCATCCCCTGGAAACCAGATCCAGCTTGTAATGAGTAATAAAGGTATGCCGGGATGCCCAAGTAGCCACTGCACATATATCATCTATAGAAGCTCTGGCATGGAAGACTGCAGAAGTGGCTATTGCCCTCAAAGAATGTGTCTTTACAGGTCCTGGCAGTTGCATTTTCCTTTTGTTATAAACAAAGGTTATGCAGTCCTTGAGCCATCTAACCAGAGTAACCTTAGAAACTGCTTCTCCCACTGTAGCAGAAGAGAATGAAACAAACAGCTGCTCAGATTTTCTGAATTCTTTTGTTCTGTGATGGTAAAAATGTAATTGTCTGTGAACATCTAGCAAATGTCTTAGTTTATTAGTTGGGATATTTTGCAGACACCCTAAGGGCAATGGACATCAACTGCATATAACAGCCCTGTGTTTCTAACGCTTTTCAAACAGTCCACTTATGCTGCGCTGATGAGGCCATAACAAGGCTGAAACTTGCATGTCCACAGTTTGTGGGGTTTAGATTTATTGGCCTGAGTTTGTCCATTAAATGACTTCAAAAGAAAAAAAAGTAATGGGCATTCAGAATCACCATATAGTTGAAACACCTGATGCTCATAAGGGTCATTTGTATATATCCCATGTGTCTCTAATACAAGAGGTTTGAGGGGTCACTCAGTGGAAATTCTAGCTTGGCTAGAATTTTCTTTTAGTTTTTACTGATTGTTTTTTCTATGTGACCTTTTCACTCATTGTTTTAGTTTGTCTGCAAATTTGGGAAAAAATACGGGAAATCGTATAGTCTGATTGATATTAATGCCTGATACTGCTTTTGGTAAAAAGGAAGGGTTTGTTCAAAAAGACACACTGTCCTTATGAAATATTAGTTAAGGAGGCTTGCAAGATAAGGTCTGTAACACAGATATTCTCCTAGCAGCAGTAATAGCAACCAAAATGAGGTTTTCCAATATAAATACTTCAAATCACAATTTGCAGATGGTTCAAATGAGGGATTAATTAAAGATTATAGCACCATATTTACGTCCCAAGGTGTAGATGAATCCTTGTATGGAGGTCTCAGCAATAAGGTTCCTTTCAGAAAGGCTTTACAAAGTTTGTATGACATTAGAGCTGTATCATGTAGACCATTATAAATATTTGAAATTGCAGCTAGATGAACCCGTATAGTCCAGGGGGACACCCCTGCTTCAAAAAGCAATGCTAAAAATTCCAAGACCATATGAACTGGTAAAGAATATGGTTGAGATTACTGTCTTTAGCCCATTTTGAACGTTTTAGTCACTTGCTGCTGTATAATCATCTAGTGGAAGGTTTGTTGAAGGCTAGAACAATTCATTGAACTGTGGCAGTAAGGCTAAAATGTCTGGCAAGCATTGGAAGTGGAGAAGCCATGCAGTGATCCTTGATATTTTGAATATTCAGATGAATGAGTCCCTCTGGATGGGACAATATGTCTGGAGCTGAGTCCAGAGTCCAAGGTTTTTAAATTATGTGAGACCACAGAAAGGGAAACCATATCTGTCGAGGCCAGACTGGAGCAATGAGAACTATCCTGTTGTTCAATCTGTTGACTTTCTTCAGAAACTAGGAAATGAGAGGAATTGGGGGGAAAGGCATACAGTACATGGGAGGGGGTCAATCGTGAAGGAGAGCATATTTCAGTGACTCCCCTGGAGAAGGGATTAGGGCAAAGTAGTTGCTGCACTTGTTGTTTAGGGGGAATGCAAAGAGATTGCAGCAGGGCTGGCTCTATCAATGGAATATCCTTTCTGCCACAAAAGGGTTGAGAGACCACTCATGAGGCATCAGGATGTTCCTGCTCAATTTGCCCACGATCACTTTGGAGCTCCCCAGAATATGCATTGCAATTAGAAAGCAGTTGGATGAAATTGCCCATTGCCATACCCTGATTGCTTCTTGACAAAGAGGGTAAGATCTAGTTTCACCTTGTTTGTTGATGTATCAAACGACTGACATGTTTTCTGTTTGGATTGCAATTGTTCCCAAGTAGAAGGTTTCTTGAACTGCTTGTGACAACAGGAGCACTGCTCTCATCTCTAGAACACTGATGTGCAAACTGATCTCTAACTGGGACCAAGTGTCTTGGAATGTCTTTCCCAGATAATGTTCCCCCAACCCTATCCAGGATGCATCCGTGGTCACTATGGCCTCGGGTTGAGGAGGAACAAGTGGATGGCCCAACAGAATCTCGCTGGAGCCACCAACTCAGGTCCTTTTTGCATAAATTGGTGGTCAGTACCTGATGCGACATTGGTTGATTTGGTAATGACCATTTTGATGCCAAGAGCCATTGTAGAATTTACATGTGAAACCTGGCAAGGGGAACTAAAGTGGTTGCGGCCATAGATCCTAGAGCCTGTAACAACAGTCTTGCAGTCACTGTTCTTTTGTGAATAATCTGTCTGACTTGTGATTTTATTCTCTGAAGTCTTTCTTGGGGCAGAGATGCGATACAGGTGCTTGTGTCTGACACTGCCCCTATGAACTCTAAATGCTGTGTTGGCTCTAGATGGGATTTTTCATAATTTGCAGTGATCCCCAGTGAGGACCACATCTGAAGAACATAGTTTATTGCCAGCAGCTGTAGATGCCTGGTGGTTGTGGTAATGAGCCAGTCATCTAGGTATGGAAACACACGGAATCCTTGCAGTCTAAAGTGGGCTGCTACCACTTCCATGCATTTGATGAACACCCTGGGGGATGTGGTGAGACCAAAGGGCAGAGCTCTGAACTGATAATGACTGGCTCCCAACCAGAAGCGCAAAATTCTTCATAGAGCATTTGTCTATTTTTATGTCACAATATGCATCCTGAATTCTATTGATCACATCCAATCATCTTTCCCTAAGAACAGAAGTATAGACTGAACCATGACCATCTAGAATTTGGTTTGTTGAACTGACTTGTTTAAGATACTGAGATCCAAAATTGGTCTCCAGTCCCCTGATTTTTTTTGGCACTTAAAAGAATCTTGAGTAAACTTCGGATCCTAATTGGTATGATGGGACTCTTCTGTCGAGCGGGTTTTAGATTTCTAAAACTGCTGCATCCATGTGGCTGGGTGGAACTTGTGGGATTCTCATTAGTTGTTTGGGTTGTTTTGAATTGGAATATTGTAACCGCTTGTTGTAATCCTCTGCACCCAATTGTTATGTTTATCCAGGCAGATAGGTGCCGAGAAAGTTGTCCTTGACTGGCTCCAGAGGACAGCAATCATGCCTCCATTCAGAAGCACTGAAAGGTGTTACCAGGAAATGAATCCCTAGAACCCTGATTTTGTGTGCCACCTTTGCCTCTAGCATGGCATCTTCCATTGTAACTCCCCCCTATGACCTGGGGGGAATCATTGCCACGTAAATCCTGGAAAGGCCCATGGGACTTTTTGAACCATAGCTTTCCACTCATCTGGTTCCTGGAGTAGGACTGTTGAGGAGTGGAAAAGCATACTCCCGTGGCAGAAAGGGTCTTTCTGTCCTCTTATCTGGCAAGGGTCTCTTTAATGACCAAACAGGATAAAAAACAGTCCCAGCTACTTGTCAAAATAACAAAACAAAAAAAAAAACTTTGTTTGAGTTAAATTTATTTGAAGCGCTTTTCGTTTGCACTATGTGCAAACTTCATCAGAAAACAGTTTTAACATTTAAAACTCATATAAATATACTCCAGTGTGGCCAATTGGCCAATCGGAATGAATCAAACTTGCATTACCACTTTCTTAAAGGCACACTAAATGTCTAAATACTTTACAAACAAACTAAACTTATCTTACCTTTATAGTTTTATTAATGATTACAAGCTGGTTTTAGTATGCATTTTTATAGGACCATGTATACTTTGTTATAGTAAAGTATTTAGACATTTAGTGTGCCTTTAAGAAAGTGGTAATGCAAGTTTGATTCATTCCAATTGGCCAATCGGCCACACCTGAGTATATTTATATGAGTTCTGAATGTTAAAACTGTTTTCTGATGAAGTTTGCACATAGTGCAAATGAAAAGCACTTCAAACAAATTTAAGTCAAACAAAGTTTTTCTTTGTTTTGTTATTTTGACAAGTAGCTGTGACTGGTTTTTATCCTGTTTGGTCGTTTACTGTGTTTTCTTTTGGTTATCAGTTTGTTAAGGGTCTCTTTAACACTGGGGCCAAAAAGGGATGTTCTGTCAAAGGGAACATTGATGAAAGAAAACTTAAGCGGCTCGGCAAACTTAGATAAGTGCATCCAGGCATGTCTCCTCATGGCTATGCCAGAATTTGTTGCCCTAGTTATCTCTTCAGCTGTGTGTTCAATGAGCCTCATGGATGAATTACATATTGAATCAAGGGTTGCCAGCTGGGAAGCTACTTTATCCTGAATCCCCTCAGCTACAGTTCCTGTTAGAGTGTCTGATTGCTCCTTTATCAGATCTTGTCGAAGCCTGGTGAAATGTGTCATAAAGTTCAAGGACCTAAGCATGAAGGTTGATGAAACATATACTTACTTCCCAAATCTATCCATTGTTCTAGACTCTTTATTAGGAGGATGGATAGTAGGACTTTCATCAGCAAGTTTCTTTTTGGTGGCTGGCGCAATCACCATGGCATCTACTGGTACCCATTTAGCCCTGTGTTCCTGATCTGTAGGAGCTGACAAAATACGGCATGGTCTCTTGGGCATTAGTTTGATGGAATCAGGAATCTTCCATGCCCACTGTGCAATCAACTTAATTAGATCATCAGTGGGTGGAGAGATCCAAGAAGTAGATGGTCGGGCGCAGAAAGTCTCCAGGTATACTGACTCCTCTGAGGAAGGCTGTTGGGAAGTTCAGCCACCTCTCTGTTTCAGGATTACTAGAATGTCACCAAATGAGGCATCTTTCGGGTTGACTTTGGGGATCCTGCCCCCTCATCAAAGTCAGTATCTTCTGTGCAAGACTCTTCAGGAGAGTCCAAGTGCTTCTTCCTGCACTTTATCTTCAGCGGTACCTCCTCAGTGGGATGGGCCGTGGAGGTGTTTGAAGAGGACATGACCATCATGGTTGACTCCTGGTGTTTCCTTGTCTGCTGTCCTGAGGTTGAGTCTAGGGGTATCTCTGGGCAAGGGTAAGGGCAGGGATGCTGTTCTGACAAGAGGTATTCACTGTGAGCCCATAGTAGACAAGGCCCTCTCCATCACCCAGAAAGCAGGCCCCTTATAGAGGAATGGGAGCCTGGAATCAAAATAGACTCCTTCAAAACCATGGTCCCATCCTGCACCGAGGAAGTCGCCCCCGAGCTTAAAGTTGGAGTTGAACTTATGTGTGCCAAAGTCCTGAGAAGTATAAATGGCTCTGACAACATCTGTGTTGATCCATATGCCCAGAAACTGCTTAGATCGATAGAACCAAATAGCTCAGGGTAGTTATTCGCACCAGAGAAAAGGATCTCACTGGCACCAATGCAGTTGACACCAGGGCTGTCAGAACCAGCAACTCCGATGGCTCAGTTGGAGTCAGAGGAGGAATGACAACCAGTTTAGAGACATGTAAAGTTCCAGAGCCAGAAGTGCTACAAACCATAGAAGTGGCTAATCCCCTCGCTGCCAGGAGCTGGTTCAGAACATCAGACTCTGTAAGTTTCTTGGTGGAACAGACCAAAGAGACCAATGGGGAGCAGGGTTTCTCCAATTATGGGCTTGGAGGTTGGTCTCAAAAGGGGGTCTACTGATGGGGAGTATGTTGTCTTAGGCCTGTTTTCAAAAGAGAACTCCCTCGGTTCTGAAACAGATGGAATGGGAGAGAGAGAGGTGGTACTGAAGTCTTGTCAGTGATGACTGCAGGTGCTGAAATAGTCACTCCAGAAATCAGCACAAAGGTTTGAAGAGACTTCCCGTTTGGTTCACAGAAACTGTGGGAACAGTGGAGGTTTTAACCAATTTAGGAGGTGGTGCTGATTAAACTTTTTGTTCCTCTTCTTAGATCCCTCATGTTTAGAAGACAAGAAAGGAGAGCTAATGTTGGTTTTGGATTTAGATGAACTAGATATGGATTTCAAAATCAGCTTGTTTCTTTTGTCATTCTACAAGGGCCCAGTGTCTGAAGCTGTGATATGTAGTGCAGACTTCTTGAAGATGCACCGGGCCCAGGCAGTAGACACATAGAGAGTGTCCATCAGAGTTTGATAGTTTTCTATCACACTTCTGGCATCATTTGAAGCCAGAAATACTCTTTGACTTTTCTGCCATATCAGCTAAACTCAGACACACACACACACACACATGCACACACACACACGCACACGCACACGCACACACACACACACACACACACACACACACACACACACACACACACACACATGAACAGAAAGAAATGAAGGGAAATTAAGGCTTTTGTTTTTTAATTTTAGTTAAATAGGAAGAAAGTACATACCAACAATGGTATGGAAGGGTTACCGTTATGGTAGAGGGAAAGGCTAAGTAAAGAAAAAAAGTATCAACAATGGTACTGGAGATTTACCAGAAAGGTAAATGGAAGGACAGAGAAAGAGAAATACTAAAGTGTTCAAATAAAGAGCCTAGAGAGGAGCTGGGTAAGCGAGATAATTATAGAGAATAATAAACAAGATTTTAAAAGGAAAACATTACAGTTTTGAAAAAAATAGGTTGGCTCAACAGCTGTGGAGGAGAAATGCATCTGGTCACTTAAAGTGGCAAATGAAGTCTGAGGTAATCCTGAGAGGAGCATTATGGGTAAAGACTTAGCTGAAGAGTTTTTGGAAGGTGCGAGCTGGAAGTCCAGCTGAGTCGGTTCCGAGATATGGAACCAAATCCACAGTCAAGGATTAAATGAAGATTGACAACATCAGATCCAGCACCTCCTCCATATTCAGAAACCTAACCTACCTGCTGGTAAACCACTATACTCCTGGGTAATAGCTAAAATATGGAACAGCCTTCCTCCAGCCATTCACAAAAGCACAATGCACTGCCTCCTTGAAAATTACCCTATGCATATACCTTCACTGCAAATGGATCTGTAACTGCATTAAGCTTCCTCCACCCATTACCTAGACCTTAGTTCCTTCCTTCCATTTCTCTTATTTTCCTTTGCAATCACATTTTTCTATATATCTATCTCAAGTACACAAACATTTCTTCACACACACGCTCTCTTTCTCTCTCTTTTACCCATTACTACTAACAGCCTTCTCTCTTGATCTCAATCTCTGTTCCTCCCACTGTTCTTACCTCTACTGTTATCATGATTAACTTCTTAAATGTTCCTTCTCATATTCTTCCATTCATTTTCCTCTTATATACTACAACTTCTGCAACATCACTGCTATAGCCTCTTAAAGTCTTTCCTAGCTCTAAATCTCAGTCATTATCTGAGTGCTATAAGCATTTTACATTCATCCATACTAATATGTCAACTATTTGTTTATGTATGCGTGTGTGTATCGTGTATCGAGTGTGTGTATATAAGCATTTTATATTCATCCATACTAATACAACTATAGTTGTACTACATTGTAATTAGTTTATTAAGTGTGTATCAATTGTGTGTATATATTCTAAATGTACACTGTTAACATTTTTTTCCTCCCTCTGTGCTGTAAATACATCAAATGTGCCTTGTGATGTACTATATATCCTATTTGTGTTTCATGAGGAGCTTTTTACCCTAGGTCTCCACTGAAAATGGGCTCTGCTTGGCTCAGTGGACTCTCCCAGTAAACAAATACCAATAAATAAATATTGGGTGAATTTCAAATAGAAACACTAGCATGTTTTTTGGAGGTGGGAGGGACCATTCAGTGACACAGGGAGAACATGCAGCTGCAAACAGGAATTGACAGGAAGTCACAACTGAACCTTGTACCTTGTGCATGGGAGGCAGTGGCTTTAGCCAGTATGCCAAATGGTTATAGAGTTTCATAGTTCTCATAAACTATTTGATTTTCTGGTAAATCAGTAAGGATTATTGTCAGTCAGTAATGGCAGTCATTACAGTTTAATTGTTCTAATTGTTCAGAAAATGCATGATTATGTGATACCTATTGTTGTGTTACCTTTTTAAGTGAATTACAGGGGTCTGCCACTCATCTGCCCTGGCTTTACAGATTCAGTCAGTAAAGTCAGTCATTAGAATTTTATAGTCCTTATTGTTCAGAAAATGAATGCTGATGCAACAATTGTTATGTTAACTTTTTAAGTGCATTAGAGTTATCTGGCACTTAGTACTGAGACCTAAGGCCCTGAGCTGTTAATGAACTGTTTCTTGTCATCAAATTACAGGCTTTGACCCCTTACACCTACACAAACTTGCTCTGTGACTTTAAGCAAAACACTTAACTAGATAGTGCATCTGTGTCACAAATGAAAAGGGACAGTTTGTCCAGTGTGTTTAAGCAGTTAGCAAATTGTAATAAAATAAAAACAATAATATTTAAAAATTGCCCCTATGTGGGTCTTTGTACTTTCATTCATTTTGGTTTTGTCCAAAATTCTTCAACAAATACATTGAGAGGTATGTTGAGCAATTCCTTGCAACCATTTTGAGCTTTCTGGCAATTTTTATGGGTTGTGGTTACTAAATAATGACAGGAGTGTGAGTATTAGACCTTGTATCATTCAAAAAATGCTTGCTAATGCAAAACCTGTTATGCTAATAGCTTTCTAGTATATAAGAAAAAAAGTTAAAACATTTGTTCTAGATTTTTGTATCTAATTATAGACCTAAGGAGTTGAAAGGACAGATGACAGTTGCAATTGGTGGCATAGTATGGTTCTGACAACAGTGAGCTACAATACATATCTGGTCCATTATTTATGAAATTATTCATTCACTTGATCTCAAGCAGATATCTGAGGTATAGATTCATAAAAGTGGCTGTAATTGATAATCATATGTGTGTGTGTGTGTGTGTGTGTGTGTGTGTGTGTGTGTGTGTGTGTGTGTGTGTGTGTGAGTGTGTGTGTGTATACACAGAGGGCATAACTCTCAGTTGTCCTTGGTTTTGTGTTTTATTTGTTTGATGTCTGTTCCTCATAACAGTTGCTGTTTTCTGGAAAAGTGTTGCAGATAGCAATCACTAAATAATGAAAATATGTGAGTTTCAGACTACATATCTTTCATAAAACGCTTGCTAATGCAAAATTTCTTACATTAGCAACTAAGTATATACAAGTAATATTTAAAATCTGTTCCTGATTTTGTCTCTTTGTTTCTGATTATTGAGCTAAGAGATGGAGATGCCTTGGGGGAACATTATGTTGCACTGTATGGTTCTCAATGCAATGAGCTAAAATATTCGTTCTTCTAAGTAATGATTTATGTATTTGGTAATTTCTTTGGTTGCAAGCAAACACCTAAGATGTACACAGTCATACAAGAGAATATAATTATAGTCACATGTGTGTGTGTGAGTGTGTGTGTGTGTGTGTGTGTGTGTGTGTGTGTGTGTGTGTGTGTGTGTGTGTATGTAAATATTTGGCTCCTGCATTCTACAGTAGTTATGATACAAAGGAAGGAATAAATGGTAGTAAAAATGAGCATCATCATATGAGTTGTGTTTGTTGGGCATGATCCTTGGATTCCTTGTTTTGCTGACTGTTGATAGCGTGTTTATTATTTAGGTATGAATAAAATAGAAAACATAAGGTCTACAAGTTTAATGCTAATATTTTTAGCTCTGAGAACATTTTAAATTTAGTTTATTTTTTGCAGGCACAAGTTGTGAAATTTAAGCTGTTGAGCTATAACAGTGTTTGTCTGCCACTTTGAACATAGGAGTAAGTTTATGACCTGCTAATGAAATGCTTCCTGTAGTGTTGGGCTTGATTTCTCAGCCTTCATTTGTCTACTCTGGGACTCCGAACAAATCGCTTCACCAGACAGTGCCCCTGGGCTGCCCCTGAAAAGTGACAGTTGCATCCAGTGGGCTGTCCCAGGCTGTTAACAAATGTGTTACAAATTGTCTTTAAATTCCTGCAATCCTTACATAGTGCTTCAGTGTATATCCCATTTGGCTATGAATCCCAGCATATCTGTTATAGTTTAACATCTTGACAAATTTACATTTGATAAATGTGAGTTTCAAGGGAAGAACATGTTTAATGTTACTCATGCCAAGTCTATTTTCAGTGCTTGATGTTTTTGTTGTTTTTTTTAGTATATGGCTGTCAATGTTTTTGCTGTAACATTTGAAAGAATATATACTGACAGGTTTTAACTATTTTATGTAAATGGGGTGACACAGCCAAGTAATGAGATGTTGGTATGGCTAGGGGACCTCACTTCATTACCCTGCCTAGGACCCCATTTTTATAAACAAGAAAATCTTTTTTTGAGTTATCACTTATGACATATGTAATTTTCAGTTATGCAAATGAAAACAAACCATACTGAAATATTTTCATTTGCAAACATTATACATCATATATAATCTTCTGTACAGGCATTGTAGTTTGACCATTACAAAGCTCATTCAATTCTTGCCTTCCCTTTATAACCTCATTCCTCTTCCAAAACATTATTCTGCATGCATTGTTCCCATAATTCCCATTGTTTTCTATGTAATTTGCTCCCACTACCAATTCTTTTATCTGTTACCATATTCACTACCTCTAGTATGGCTAGTTTTAGACTTTGATTTCTATTTTCTAGTAATTGCTTTTTCAGCTGTGACCAGAATTCAACTCAGCAAAACCTTACTATGTCTAGGCAATCCTGGTTCTCTGTATCACTGTTCAAATAATCATTTTCTTAGTTACACTGATTTTCTAAACCAGTATTTCTGACAGTGTAGTCCACAGGGAATTTTTAAAATCCACCAACTCATTACACTCTCAAAAATATATTCCCAAGTATCTCTTTCTTCCCTCTCATGCCTCCAGCATTTGTAATCTAGCTGAAGAAAAATTATTTGGAGTCTGCTTGGGGTATAAAACTACCCCGTGTAAACACTTCCAAAAAAAAATCTTAAATCATCTAGACTTTGTTGCATATTTAAGAGCCATGCATGTATTCCCCCACTGTTTCTTAGTGAGTTGCTTATCCAGTCTGTCTTCCCTATCCTTTCTAATCTCCACTGATTGACTCCTATAGTTATTATGCAATATTTTATTTGCCCTAATAACAGTGGCCTTTTAACAGCAGCTTCCATTCTTTTACTTAGGATCCCCTTATTCCTTTCTCGTTGCCAATACTCGGATATCAGTCCTTGATAGGGAAGGCAATCTCTAGCCTGCAGTCCAAATGTGTTCTTGGCTTTTTCCCATTCTATTACCTTTCCTTCTCTAATTATTTGCTGCCAATAACTTGGTTCCTTTGCCAGTTTTCTCTTGTAAGTTCTAGCCCCTCTTACTATTCTCTGTACCCCCAATTGTAGTTATCCCTATAGGCAGAATCTCCTTTCTCCATTCCTGTGTAGGCTTTCTTATTAAAATGATTTATGTAACTTTATGAATATAGTATTCTGTATTGTTATTGCTATTCTCCTTAAGGATCTGCATCCAAAATCCCAGTCTGTCCTTATTTCTTGAGCTCCTCCCATTTCATCATCATCCATACCTCTCAACCTGGAAACAACAAAAATCTGGACAAAGGCCCATGAAAAATATGTACAAATCTGCATGCTGATTAACATAAAATTTGCATTCATAATTATGTAACCCCGCCTACTCCAATGGAATAATGTGATACCGACTTTCAAACACAAACTGAAGAACAGACAACCAAGATATGGCCCCAGACCCTGTAGTAAATGGTAGTTTGTCCAGATTTATTACTCAGAGATTGAGACTATGATGGAGACAGATGATTCTAGTTTTTTTAAAGAAACTCATACACATAGCACTTTGTGACAGAAACATCTAATCAATGGATGCAGTTTCAAAAGTTATTAACTTGTACTTAAAACCCTAATTTCAAAAATTAGTAAATCCTACAGATATCCAAATGCCTACCTCTAATAAATAAAACATAATAATCTTCCTATAGCATGCATAGATCACTCTGGACTAATTATCCACTAACCTACTTAACCCTATTAAAAACTAATTTGCTCACCATGGTATACTTATCAAGTATACTGATTGTATTTTTGTGCTGACTTACTGGAGTTAGAAACAAAAATAACTGAACTTGATCATCAAAGCAAGGTCATCTGTAAGGAATATATTTCTGCATTACATAACGCTAGCAATGGTGGTTACTACAGACATTTTATACACTCTTGCTGGAGAATTTTGCAATGTATTCAGCATTTAATGAATAAGAAAGATAATGAAGGAGGTAAATGCCAGTAAACCAAGTACTTGTATAAGTCTCATTTTGCAGGAATGTGCAAAAATGTAAAGGGCCAGAGCTGCTGGGAGAAGGAGGATTAAGACATTTTATGATCTTTCAATTGCTACTCTGTTAGTTAGTGTCATCATTAGCATATATGAACAGGTGAGATGATGACAGTTAATTTCAACAAATACCTGTCATTCCACCAGCCATTCTGGCCTGACAATCAAATCTCTCTCACCCACACCTGCATCAACACAACTCACCAAAGCATATGACAGTCCCTGACTATCCCACTGGACTGTTGCTAGGGACAGACAGCCTGCCAAATCCATGACCCTCAGAAGGACAAAACCATTTAGAAAACAGCAATGTTACATTTTAATTAAAATGTTTCAGTAAATCTTATAGAATTGCACTGGTCAGATCAAAATCGGTGCACAATTTAGTATACGTTTATGTTTAGTAACAATAACTTTTCAGTAACTCAAGTTGCTGTAAACTAGCCCCCCTAAAAGAAAGTGCATGGAGTTAAAAATGTCAATGAAATGCATTCTATAGTTCAACAAAGTAAAGTGATGACAATTAATTGGCAAGTAAAATATCAATACAATATGGTACGTTATAATGTGCCTTTAAATATGAGTTATGTTGAAAATACAGCATTTATTCACACATCAAACGGGTTACAAGTTATTAAAATCTCAATGTAACTCCTTATAACCAAGGGTGATACAGGTCCTGTGCTACCATATTCATTTCATTAAACTCCAGTAATGGTCTACCAATTGCAAGAACATAACATCTGCACGAGGCACGGTTACAGACTAAAACTAAACTAAGAAAGTTACTAAAATAACGGGTGTTACATAACAAGCACTTTCTGAAGGATTTGAAGTATCAAACTGAAATGTGTATCATTATGCACTGACTTTAATCCCCTATGATTTGTCAGAAAAAACACAAACTTTATGAAAAGCAGACCAAAAAATGTGAGGTAAAAATCGGCATTCTGCAAAAATCTGAACAGTTAACTTGATGAGACCGTACAGATAACCATCTGTCAGAAACTTTATATTCACACAGACATGCACATAGACCTTGTAGCGACTTGTCTAAGTTAAAAACTGCCTTGTTGTCTCCCTCCCACCAAGAATCAAGGCAGTGTGTGTCTAACCAACACCATGTTTCCTTTCATACTCTGTTCACCTTCATCTTGGTCGAGACTTGAGGAGTCAAGTTGACTGACCGCTACTGGTACTATAACAAGTCAAATAAGATATCCTCTCTTCCTCTTTGCCCCATCAACAAATGCATCTGGAATTCCACAGGGCTATGCCACGATAAGCAGCCAGTGCCAGCCACAGAAAGTTAATAGCAAGCAATCCTACACTGAGGTGTAAAACTGTGTCCAGGCAGTTAAAGTGAGACTTCCACAGTCCCACACGCTGCCTGCAAGTTGGCAGCTGTTAACAGCTAAAGTTTTTTTTTATTTATTTGAAATCTCCGACCAGTCCTGCATCTCCGAAAGTCAGGCAGTAAGGCACCGCTTCACAAAGCTGATATCATCACACACTCCCCTGTACCCTGGCAATGTGTGTTGACATCATCCATAAATATAAAGTCGTACATAAAAAAAAAAGTAAAAAAAAATTGAGAATTAAAGGGTCCACTCTGGAATTCATGGCACCCCAATATTTTGCCCTCAAAATTAAAAAAATAGGAATTCAGTATGGTTGAGCGCTATGTCATCATATCTTTCCATTTTTAGTTATAGTGTTCTGTTATGTATAGGAGCCTTAACTGTGTTGCTCTGAAATACACCTTCAAATCAGGTAATCCTAAACCACATTGTTCTATTGGAAGGATCAACTTATCCCACTTGACTCTTGCTCTCTTCCCCTCCCATATAAAATCCTTCAACTCCCTATTAATTGCTATCTGCAACTTCAACTTTAGTTGATAAAAATATGCCTGACCTGTTTATAAAACTAAAGGGACTAAAGCATTTTCACTGCTTGTATCTTGCTATCCGTATCCATAAAACAGAGCTTCCAGTTTCTCACTTTTTGTATTATCTTTTGTTTAGCTGCCTAGGGTCCCATTTGACCATGATCCAGCTTTGGATATACATATTTAGTCTCATTCACACACATTGTGACCTACCTTCATCAGCAAATCTGTGCAGGTGATGTGGCTCCATTTCAACCTGTGTGGATTCCCATCAACAAATTGCAGAAGTGTTTATGACAAGATTGTTGTCTACACTTATGCATTTGAAGCCATGCTTTGCACAGAATTTGTGGAATATGAACACCTATGAATCCCTCACTGTGCATGCCTTGTATCAGGTAGCATCCTGGGAAGTGCATTTACACAGACCCCACCCACAAAGTACACCATTTACATGCAGCACAATGAATCTTACTGCCTAGAAATGTGCAGCAATGCTTATAGTTAGTGAGGAGTCTATGAACTGGGACAGTCTTGAGAATCATGCAAGGCAGATTGCACCTGGCTCACTTATTCTCCAAGCTGTCTATGAGCAAGGGATATGGTCTGTAAGGGTCCACATAGTTTAAGCACTGATATGTTTTCTTTGTGATTATTAAGCTACTCTTTGTGTTTCATATCAGTATGTTTTACTGTTTAAATGCTTGCTTAATTTTGTTAACTTGGCATATCTGATATTGTTTTACTGATGGTCTGATGATTATAATTTGTTTTGCTTTGGTTAGGTTAATGCTATTACTCCAGTTACAATGTTGCTTTTATGCCATACATTTTTTGCCAAGTCATTCTGCTATCTTCTGAGGTACAGATGTGTTAAATGTTTACAGGTATACATGTATATAACCAACTATTTTTGTCAAGTTCCAAGTCAAAAATCTTTTTTTTCCTCTTGTTTCAGAAACCCATATTGTATTGTAAGAAGAGACAGAAGTAGCAAAGCAATCCTTTCTTCAGTGTAATCGTGTAGCCACAATTCACTGAAGTACTACTTTGCCTCACATATGCATACAGAGACACACAGTCTTATTGTATGTGTGTGAAGTTCACATTTGCTGCACAGTAAACATTTTCTGGACAGTTTAATTATATTTTTAAATTTCTTAGTCATTCTAATTAAAGGAAGATATTTCTAAATACACTATTGTTTAGTACACACCCTTTACACAAACACAACCACTCTTCTGTCTGCTACATTCTGCCTGGATTGAGTGTATTAGCTACTGCAAACTTTTCAGGCTATTTTCTCAGCTTGTTGTTTACTATCTGCTATATATATATATATTTAAATATATATACATATATATATATATATATGTGTATATGCATATATATATATATATATATATATATATATATATATATATATATATATATATATATATATATATATATATGTATATATATATATATATATATATATATATATATATGTATGTATATATATATATATATATATATATATATATATATATATATATATATAAACTATCTAACTGCAGTTCTGTTTCAGTTAACAGATATTAAATTCATCCTGCTTTTTATTTACTGGGCTGAGTAGCCTATTAAATAAATGATATTTTTATGTAAATAATTTGATATGTGATTCTGTAACATCTGGCTATTTTCATCTGATATCAGTCAAATTAACTTCTATAAATCCTTCAAAGCAAAATGTGTGAAAAGGTTGTAAAGACGTCTTTTTTAATCTAAAGGTATTTTTGATTCATATATTAACCTAAAACTTTTCTCATTCACAAACCTCAAATGGAGTCACTTGGTTTTGACAACTATAAGAAAGGTGCTCTGTTCAACCCAGATGTTAACATTTCTTCCTTCTACTTAGCCAACACACTAAAAAGGTTTTCAGTATTTTGATGACTCCTTGTTCTTCTGGCTTCATTCAGTACAATCAAACTGCAGATCAAATTATAATCCTTGGGTCACCTTTTCTCATTAACAATTCCCTTAAAGTCTGTATTTTTCCCTCACAATAAATGAGACTAAAGCTTTTTAGAGGGTTAATTTTGATATTCTATTTTCTATTAGGTAGAAATTTGGTTGCCCAGATAACTTTTGTCAAGTCTATCCAAGTTCTCTGTTATAACCCTTCTACTTTGCTGTTATAAATTGGTTGTCTTCTAATCAGTTTCTGTTATAAATGGAGCCCAACAAGGATGTCATCAATCTTTGTATGTCTTCATGTATATATCAAATCCTTAGTCATACACTTAACATTCCAATTTTTAGTATGAATCCCAAATTAAAAATAATATTGATTCATTTTATTGCTTCTACTGATGACATTGATATTTGCATCATATCTCCACATAATGATGTTTCTAAAATTTTCTGCACATTTAAAACTTGTTTGACTTTTTGAAAATGCAAAGTGAATCCTAATAAATTTACTCTTTACCCCTTTACAATGATTAGTATCTTAATCTTTTGTGTTATCTAATCTAAATGCTGCCACTGTCCTTAAATATTTGGATATTACATATACCCAGACATCACTGAGTATATTCAGTCATTTTGGTCTAACATCTTGAAAACATGTATCAATACCAATCAATAATTTCATTCGTAGAACACATTTGTGGTCTCTTTAATATTTAAAGTTTCTATTACAAAAATGAAAGTGTTTTCCTGAGATATTTTTCTGAATTAATGATTCATGCCAAGCTTTCTCCAAAACATTCATTAACACAATATATAGGTTTCATTATCCAAGTCTATAAGAATTTATTTCAAGCTTTCCTCTCCTAAGAGACAAGGTAGTCTAAACTTTATAAATTTCTACCAGCGTTATTATCTACATCCTCTAACTTTTTCAGAGCCATTCGTCTACCAATCAAGACCAATCTTTCTCCCCAGCACAGAGGACTATGTTTCTCAGTTTTACCAGCACAGGTTAACCCATTCTTGAAAATTATTATTTATTCTAAACTTCATATCTTCAAAAATGCTACCCTTCCCCCCTTTTGCATTATCATTTCTAGTCATTCCAGTACCCCAATCCATTGCCAGGTCTACCAGTTTCTCCTTCCACCACCAGAGTTTTTACGATTCAGTCTTATGGGTACTGTGGATCATAATGACATCCTGGTGAGTCATGCCAGTTACTGCGTTTTTTGGGATTTTTTTTTAAATTTAATAACCTTCATTTAGCCCTCAGTGTTCATCTATTCCATCTGACGGCCACTCACCTCAGTGGACCATGCTTGCCTTTAGGGACTGCCTTGACAAACACCGTCCCCACTTGACCTAGACATGTCCATCTCTCCATGTCACTGCCTCCGATACTTGAGTCACTAATTAAACCCAGCTCACATGGACAGTAGACAAGGCTTTATCCCCTTATGCCATGGCAGTTGAGAAATGCTCCCTTTATGATTTTGATAAAATGTTTTCAAGCTTTATTAAGGGAATTCCATCTTTTTGAAATTGCTTTCTTTGTTGAATTCATTAACCAGGGTAATCGATGTATCTAATTTCCTCTTTTTTGTAGCTAACTTTTTGCTTGTGAATACTCTTTTGCTTCAAAAAATATGCAAATAATCTTTCCAAAAGCTATGCTCCTAACATAAACATTATTTAGACTACTTTAAATATATCTCTACCTGATTATATCTTTGAAGCTAATTGTCAATATTTCTAAATTGACAAGCAGCTCTTTTCTCCCCAGATCATCATTAACTCCTTTATTCCCCTTTTCTATATGGAGTCAGGTTGCAGCATCAACTGTTGGCATCTCTCTCTATTCAATGTCACTCTCCTACCTTCTTCTACAGTTATGCCTGACTGTTACAGGTCTTCATTTATACAATCACTTTAACTATTTGCTGGCTGCCCTTGTTTTCTCTTGCCTTCTTCCTCTTTGTCCCAAATATTCTTCAAATCTGCTTCAGCAGATTGTCTTCTGCTTTCCTTCACATGTCCTTGAACCCTTGTAATCTGCCATCTTTGGCCTCTCTGCAGTTGGAGCTACTTAGGCTTCTGCTCTGATGTCCTTATCTCTTCATTTGTCCCATAGTGTGTATCCTACTACTTGTCTCAGACAGTTCTTCTCCATCACCTCTAGCTTTCTCACCTGCCCCACATTCACTACCTATATTTCTGTACCATGCAGAAGTACTGGTCACACCACTGTTTTGTAAACCTTACTTTCCAGCTACTCTGACAATTCTCTGTCACGCATTGTCCATAATACTCTGCACTATTTCTCTGCAGTTATTCTGTTTCTAGCTTCAAACTCCTCATTCAAACTTCCATTCGACTGAAGCACCCCTCACAGGTACTTGAAGCTGCTAACCTCTTCCACTATTTTCCTTATATCTCAATGTTCAGCTTCCTCTGATTTTCACCACTTCCTGTCATTACAATTGTCATATCTATATTTAGTTTCATTCCATGTGATTTCAGTTTTGCTTCCTATTCCCCTATCATTTGCTTGTTTTTGTCCAGAGTCTGCCTGTAATAGTGTTTCTTCTCTAAACTAATTTCTAATTCATAAAAAGTTATCTTAAGTGATTTATACAAACTCACTAATTTTAATATACATACTGAGAGAGAATAGTTTAAAGGCTGACATGGCTTTAAGATTTATTCCCTTTAAGCTCAGTTTCTGATCATCTAGAAAGCATAGCTCATACATAATAAGAAAGCATTCTATGATCCACAATATTTCCAACTTCTGGTGTATAATGGCATCACATGACTGATAATTGTTCTAATTATTTTGATCTGTATATTAATCACAAACTCAAAACACTAAATATAACTAACCAGTTTCTATCTTGGTACCAAACAGTTTTAAATATTTTATTAGATGACCTCAACATTGAAAAAAGGCATCACTTACCATTTTGTCTCTTCTAGTAAAATTTTCTATAACAAGTCAGTGGGCATCCCTATAAGAAGTCTTGATATCTAAATTCTCAGACTATTTATTAAAATTCTTTTATAGTTATAGAAGCATGTACTGTACACTGAGCACAACACTCATTACTTCCGCTGCCATGCACTTGGTTACTAAAGCTGTGGGCATGGCAGTGACAGCAAAAATGCAGAGGACAATAGACAGTGCCTTTAGAATTGGTGTCTGTGGACCACTACCACCTTCACAGTGTCTAGGGAGTATTACATAAAATGCATACTGGAGCATAAATGTGACTAGAGTAGCATGCAGGATTTCCTCCATGTTGTAGCACACTTCTACATCTTTTAATTAAATAAGCATGTACTGCACACTGAGCATAACACTCATCATGTCTTCTGCCCCCATGCGCTTGGTTATTAAAGCCATGGGCATGGCAGTGAGTGTTCTCTTTGTCTACAGGGAATTCACAACAGCCATATTCCTCTGCAGCTGAATGTCACTTCAGCCATGTGTTCCCAATCAAATATACCAAGGGAAATGTCTCCCTGTCTAGGCACCTGAGCTCCAACAACAGGTAAGAACAGAGTTATCATTTATGTCTGAGGTCTCAGAAGTAGTCTAATAAACACAGTTATCACTGCTCATGTGTTAAGTATGAATAGTTTAGATAAAGAGAAATTGAAGACAACTATCCCCCCTCTCTCTGGAAGGTTTCCCATGTCATTCCCCTTCATAAAGGAGGGAATTCCTTAGATCTCTCAAGCTTCTGCCCAATAGCCATACTATCACCACGGGCCAACATTATGGAAAAGTGCATTCACAACCAATTAATGCACGATCTCACCCAAAATAAACCACTGGCCAACTCTCAGCATGATTTTAGGCCACACCACAGCAGCACATCAGCCCTCCTATCCTTCTCCAACTCTATCAACACCAATCAAAACAATAACAAACTTACCTCAGCTGTCTTCCTAGATCTCTATAAGGCCTTTGATATGGTCAATCACCAACTGCTTCTCCACACCCTGAAAGAACTGTCACTGAATAGTAGCTTCATTAAATGGTTCCAATCTTACTTGTCTGATAGACAACAAGCAGTTTTATGACAGAATATCCTATCCACACGGCTACCCATTATTCTAGGAGTTCCCCAAGACTCCATACTAGAACCACTACTCTTCTCAATCTTTATTAATGATCTACCCACCATCACTCCTAAGGCCACCTGCATCCAATACACGGACAACTCTACTTTAATATGTTCCGCCTCCTCCTCAACTGAGCTTATAACCCTAACCCAGAATACTTTCAGTAATGTAGAAAAATGCAACAATAAAATATACTGTAATCCACAGGATGAACACTCCATTGCACACACCAGATATAAAGAGTAGTAAAAGTATCAAGTAAATAGTCACAGCGGAGCGACCATGCAACACTGAGTCTCTGAATCCCTTTAACATATACTATATAGTTATTGTAAAATACATGAACAGATAAAATGGTGAGACTCAGAGACTCAGTGTTGCATGGTGTAGAAAAATGGTTTGCAAACCGTCAGCTTCTATTAAACCTCAACAAATCTAAACTGCTCATCTTTTCCCCCACCTGCAAATCCTCCTCACCATTCTTTACTATAAGTTCCAATAATGGCACAATCATATCCCCAGATACTCACACAAAACTCCTGGACATCATAGTCAATAACACCCTAAAATATGATATCCATGTTAATCAAGCCATCAAATCTGTCAACAAAAAACTGGGCTCCCTGTACAGGATCAAACCCTTCCTTACTCCTTTTGCAAGAATCACTATCGCTCGGTCCCACCTATTAGCTACCCTCCTCTATGCCTCCCCCCTCTTCACTAACCTGAACCAAGCCACCCTTACCAAACTTGCTAGTTGTTACAACCACATTGCTAGATTTGCTACAGGTGCTACCTCTAGGACCCACCATTGTATCAACCTAACTCAACTAGGATGGCTAGAGTGGCCCAGTCTTCTCCAATACAACCAACTTATAATAAACCACAAAATATTATATCAACCCAAAAAAACACCAGCAATAAATAATATCATCAAACCATACAGCAAATGCTTTGCTGACAAACTTCTGGTACAAACAACTAAGATCATAAATGTGGCTGGGGACTCAATATTCGCTATCTCAGTAGGCAAAACTTGGAATATGCTACCTGACAAACTTACTCACCAATCCTCCTTAACCCAGTTCAAAAAAAGCCTCAAACTACACTTCCAACAGCATTGGCAGTGTCCCTGCTTAAACCCCGACTAATCACCACCCGCTGTTCCTGAAAAACTCTCCCTAAGCATTTCAATCTTATACTCTAATAAATGTATGAATTCTTGAAGGGACTTAGCCCATAACTCCATGTATTATTGTCTGAAATTGAAGCCACATGATTTTGATGTTGTCTACTATGTTTTATCCATGTTTGTCACCCTACTGAAATCTATTGTTCCTAATGTATTTATACCCTGCTTTCCGGAGCTTTTCTCCCCGGGCCTCCGCTGAAAATGGACATATATCCAGTCGGACTTTCCCGGTAAACAAATGTAAAATAAAACAAATGCAAAATAAATAAATAAATAAATAAACAAACATCAGCTGAGCAGGGTAAATCTGGTACAGTTTGCTTGCAAGTTACTTCATAATGCCATGCATTCACCATTGCCGGTCTAGGGTGATAAAGTTGCCAGTATTAATTTGTCAGCATGCCATGGAAATATTCTAAATTTACTATTTACTCTGTATTTGAAGAATTTCAGATAGAGTCACATGTCACATTACTGTTTTTGTTTATTTGGTGCCAGCCTCTCCTATACTAATATGTGTTCTAATTTTAGGAAATAGTTCCTGCTAATCTTTAACTGATACTGTAGCATGGATGTTGCAGGTATAATCTGATCACCCTCCTATTAAAAGTCTACACATAATGCTTTCCCATGTTCTACTTATAGCATACTTGTTTACTTTAACATCAAAATATTGACTTATAAAGAGTACACTCTCTTAGCAGTCACTCCTCACCAGTAAAAATATATACTCCACTTACACATTTTTATTCCCTTAATGTCTTGGTGTTTTGTGATTTTAATATTTTGAACACAAGAGACAAAATTTTGCCTTGCTGTCTTCTATTGTAGTGTCACTAAACTCTGATAAAGGTTCCTAATAATATTAAAAGAGTTAAGTCTTTAGCCTCCAACTACGTTCCATGGGGAGGTTTGTCATTACAGTCTACACTCTTTACTTTATTTCTCTTAACTTACACTGTCTGTGAAGCAGTCTCTTACCAATCTTTTTCCTATTTCTCATCCTCTTTGTCTGTTTTGCACTGTTCTTCATGGTTTTCCTTTAGAGTTGTTCAGCACTGACTCACTTCTTTTAACTCTTTATGTAATTTATGTAATAACGTTTCACCAACTGAACATTGTTAATTCTGTTGGCACTATCTACTGGTAGAGTTGCACATTCTTCCCTTGACATGTACATTTTATCCCATCTTTTTTTTATTTCTCTTTTTAATATACTAAAACTAAATAAGAATGGAACATAATGATGATTTCCTCATATCATATGCTCTTATATTATTTTATTTATTTACTTATTTAACCTTTGTGCAAGTGGCAGGGCTAGCCACCTAGTAGTGTGAACTTTGGCTCTAGATGATTGCCACTGTTGAAGTGACATCCCAACATCATGTGCAAAAATGGGAAAAGGGCTTGTGGATGGAAGGATGGATTTAACCTTTATGGACTGGGTTAGACCTACTAGGCTAGTAGCTTATTTTCAAGGGAGACTCTAGGTAGTATTTATATTACTAGGGGAAATTTGACCAGGGCAATTAGAAACTTTCCCACTTGTCATTGTTGCAAGTGGGACCCATTTTACAGGGGTACTTCCCGTTTCTGTTCCGGGTACAGAGGTACCTCAGAGAAACAGGAGGCAGATGGAGAGAGAAGGAGATGATGAAGTGGTGAGAGAAATGGACGAGAAAGCAAATACTGAGATTGAAGAATGTGTGCAAGATTTAGAGGAGATGTTGCAAAGAAATCTGTTTGATGGAGATGAGTCAGCAAATGATGGATGTATAATTACATCCAGGAGGGCTGTAGGATGATTTACTTAAGGAAATGATGATGCATAGTGAGCCAGAGTGAGCCAGAAATGAAGGAGATGTTTCATGGGGAGACATTATGGAGAAAATACAAAAGGAGGATACAGAAACAATAATGAAGAATAGTGGAGGGATGTAAAACAACACATATGCAGAGAAAGTAAAGAAGACAAAAGGGAGTAGACAAAAAGAAAGCAGAAGAAAATGAAAAATGTAAGTAAGTGATAAGGATTCAAAGTAGATGGGTATGAAGTATGGGACAATTTTATAGCTCCCTTGAAAAGCACATGAGGTAAGAGCATTTATTCTTATTAACAAAGAGAAATATTGTGACATTATATTTGAGACTGTTTTTTCAATGGAAACATTGTCTTGGAGGGCATAATAAAAAGAAAGACTGTAATCCATGGAATATTTATGTGATAAAAGCATTTAACAGGGAAACAAGAAAAGAAAATTCACGTACAATTTCAAACAGAGGTAGAAAGAGAAACTTTGAAAATACATTCAAAAACTGCAAGAAGTACTGGACATTGCAAAAGTTTATGAGAAAAGGAGTTTATGGATTGGTAGCTGAGATTGTAATATCATGTGAAAATTAGAAAGAGAAAAAATATGCATATATCAAGCATGATAAATGTGGAAGGGAATAGGGGTGTCATAAAATATTAGGGACAACCAAAACATGTTTTTTGTGTGGAAAAGGAGGACATTTGATAAGTAACTTCAACAAAAGAAAATGTTATATTTTTGGGGAAATGGGACATGATGCAAAAAAATGTGAATTGAAATGTTATAAATATAACAAAATTGGACATTTATGGATGAATTGCAAAAATGAAAACAAGAGTAAGGAAAAGGAGAAAGAAAGAGAAGAAAATGAAAGACGTTAGAAGCAGTAGAAATAGAAGAAAAAATAGATGAGGAAACATTAATAAAGATTATGTAGAAGATGGTTCTGAAATAAGTGAAGAAGACATAAATTGGAAGGTGGTAAAATAAAAAAATTCTATTGGTAAAAAGGTAAAAGACAAAATTAGAAAATTTTAAAGGGATAAGTACAAAAGGAAAAAAGAAAAAGAATACATATACCTAATGATTGGGGGTTAGTATAATGGAAAAGGAGCTTGACTCACAGACACAAGGTACAGTGTTTTTTCACATTTGTAATGGAAATTGGCTAGACTTAGAATAGCTGATTAAGAACGGTAACCTAGTAATTAGCTCTGAACTTATGAAACAATGAATCTAATGAAAAGGGACAATGAACATTTTAGAGTACTTTGTGTAAATGTGAATATTATTAAGAATATAGTAAGAAGAAAAGGAATTTTGGAGTGGTGCAATACATGTTATGTAGATGTAATTACATTAGAAGACACAATATTTTTAACAAATGAACAATTACAGAGAAGCTGTGGGGAGAAAAGATAATATGAAATTTGAGAAATGGAGATGTTCTAAAATAAACACAGTAAAGGTATTACACAGAACTTTAGCAAAAATGGGAATATTACCCACTGTAGATTTAGAATGTAAAGAACAAGTATATAGAATTATAATCACATGCTTATACTGATTTTAAATAAAGGGAAAGCATATTTCATCACATTCTAGACTATGTAGTGATAAATATGCATATTATAATATCATGAGGCTTTAATTGTGATTTAAAAGGCAAGCATAAAAAAGTAAATGATATAAGAAAAGTGTTAAAAGGTATAAGATGTGGTAAGTTAAAACTCTGGGACAAAAAATTATAGACTTAAAAAGGGGCATGTATAGAACTAAATAAATTATCTTATAGTATCAGAAGGTTTAGTTACAGTAGAAGGGGAGGTAGTTGAAACAGGATTTTCTGATCATCTTGCAATATGGCTATAGATAATGGAAAACAAGTAATATATAAAAAGTCAAAGGAATAAAAAGTATAAATGAGAAAGCAGGGAATGAAGAAGGAAAGAGATTAATAATACAGTTATGGAAAGATCATTTTATTAAGAGAGTATTTTATAAAAATTGGTCTGAATGGTGAATGACATTTAAGAAAAAAATATGAAAAAAATTATAGTGGCAATATGATGTGAGAAAAATAGATAAAGAAAATATAAAAGAACATATAATGATACATTGCAAGATTTAGAGTATAATAATAGGAAGTACATTGACAAGGAAAAACAATTATAGGAAAGAAATCAAGAAAAATACATGAATCGTTATATAAGTAAATATATTTTTACAATGGAAAAGAGAAGATGTATTGAGTTACATAAGGACATTAGCAAAAGAAGATAATACTGTAATGAGAGAAATTGAAAGAATGTAATAAGAGATTATGAATATAGTGAAATGCAAGAAATGTTTAAAGAAAAAAGAAAGTAATGAAAAAAACATGAAAAGTAAAAAAAGTTAATGGAAAGAGAATAAAGAGCTGGAAAAGGAGATTTCTGTAAATGAGCTAAAGTACTAGGGAAACTAAATATAGATTTGGCTGTATTACATGATGGGATGGGATATAAAATATATAAAAATTTAAGGGATTGGCAAAAAAAATATTTTAAACATATGGTTAAATGAATGTATTAAGAATAAAGAATTATGTAGTGCAATACTTAAATTTATATGGAAGAAAGAAGATAGACGACAAATAAACTGAAGACTGATAGTACTGAATAATAATAACTATAAGATCTTTATAATACAAAACAGATTTGAAACTAAATAAATGAGAATGGTTGTCAAGAATTATTAGTGACAGAGAAATTGTTAATGATATTATGAATAGAAAAGAAGAAGCAAAAATGATGATAGGAGTCCTTAATAAGGCATTTGATACAATTGGGTCTGAAATATTATATAATATAACTGAAGAAATTAAGAAATCATGTAGGTCAGCATGTAGTAATAATAAAGCAAAAACATGCCTGGTTAATCCAGAGGTATATATAAAGAGTGGTGTAAGTCAGGGATGTCCAATGAGTTGTATACTTTTTGTGTTAGTTATAAATGTAATAGCATTTGAAATAAATTACAAAATGAAGTAGGCGGGTTATATAACACCTGAAGGGTTAAGAATTCCAGTTCTGTTAATATATGCAGATGACATTATAATAATTGCAAAAAACAAAATTTGGATAAAAGGAGTAATAATCTGCACAAGTTAGTCTCTAGAGGTGATAGTGATGGCTTTGAACAAAGAGAAGATTAACAGTTTGGGTGATGTAAAGATAGGGGGTATATATATATTTTACAATGAATGAAATAACCAAAATTATGTTTAATGGTTAATGGATTTTAGCAACAATATTAAGTAAAATCAGATGGTGTTGTGGCAAAAAGAGTATGGTATAATACAGATGAAAATTTAGTAGAATTGTAAAGGAAATTATGAATATGTGTAAATGTATATCAATATATTTGATGACCACATCGCCACAACAGTCAGGAAATCCTTCTATGTGGCACACGTCATCACTAAGGGCTTTTCATCCAGAAAAAAAGGAGGTTATTGTCCCACTGTACTCACCCCTCATTAGACCCATTATAGAATACAATGCCCCATTTAGTATGTACCTCTCAAGACATCTGCAACAACTGAAAAGGCTGCAGAAATATCTCACTAAAAGAATCACAGTCCTAAAGCAGATGCCCTATGGTGACCTTCTAAAAAACTCCACCTATACTCTGTCACATATCGTCTACTCAGAGGTGATCTCTGCTTAACATACAAGGTCATGTCAAACCCAGAGCTGTTGAACATGCTACACTTAAAGAAATCCCAGTTCCTCAGAGACACACACTCCAGGGATCTAAACCTTGTCATCACAATGAACAAAACATGCTGGAAGGATAGGTTCCTGACCCAGAGACTTCCCAGACCCTGGAATAGACTGCCCATACATGTCAAGCAGAGCACCTCTTTGCCCATCTTCAAAAGAAACCTTGATGATTGGATGATTGGATGGGAGATAGGAAATTCACCCTGGGGATCACATCAGTCACCCTGCTAGACAGGTGTCTAAGGAAGTAAATACTGTGGAAAGAAATAGCCATAGAATTGTTATGGCTAGGCTTGTATAGACCCTAGGGCTGATAGCCTAGTGCCAACTTATGAACCTATTTGTAAATATTTGTAAGTATGTAAATATGTTGTAAATAAGAGTTCTTTTTGGATATAGAAAAAGTATCCCTACTCTTTGGAGCTGCTAGATGGTGTTGGGGGGAGGGTGTCTACAGCAGGAAGGAAGAGGCCTAACAGAAGCAGTAACATGGAGAAGAATTGAAAAGCTCTGGAGAGTTTGGAGGTAGAAAGTGATAATTTGCAGAAAAACATTTTTCTGTATGGAGCTTCAGAATGTAAACAAAGATTCCCTGTGTAGTGGATGTTAGAAATGAGCAGCATTTAGCAGTCTCCATGGAGAAAGCTGTAAGGAAGTCTGTTGAAGTGGTGCAGATACAAAACTAGTGTCAGGAGTACTTGTAGATGCTGTTCTGCTAAAAATAATTGAGCAGGATGATCCAGTTGACAACTCTGCTGTTTCATTGGGTGATATGATAGCATTTTTGGAAGTACTGAGGATGGTAATGCAGAAAATAAATCAGTTGATGTGGCAGCAGAGAATGTAGCAATTAAAAGCAATCCAGACCATGTTCCTGTTCTAGAACATGTCTTAACTTCTATTACTATTTCTGATGATGTTCCTGATGTCCCCAAAGTTGAACATTCAGCACAGCCAATCCCAGTTGTTAGACCTAACTCTAAATTCTGTGTCACATTATTTGGTCACATCTCCAGACCTAGTGTGAAATACACATCAACCTGGACATAATTGTCTATTTATCTAGTTCTGTATAACTGCATGTGTGAGAACTATCCTGTATTTATTGCATATCAATCAATGTCATCAATGAAGTGCAATTCATTTCTCAAAGAGGGGGAATGCAGAATATATATGTGTGTTGTACCTTTAAGAAGCATTTCTAAGGTTAGCATGTGCAAATAAATAGCAAGCAAGTGCTAGCTTCAGTGCCATTTTGAGAGTGCAGCCAGAGAGTGAGCATGTATAAAAGAGAGAGTCAGTTTGTTTATACGTTTAACTAAGTTAAAGTTATTGCCTTATTCCTGATGTGTTTGTACATAATAAAGCTGCTGGAACAGAATCCATAAATGTTCGCCTGTTACATCCTGACCGGGTAAATGACACCTATGAAAAGGAGTAGTGTTAACAAATATTTAACTTTACATAATGCTGATTTTGCATTTATACAGGAATCTCACTTGTTATCAGAGGATCTAAGCAAATTAACATTCAAAGATTATAAAATTTAGATAAGTTTACATTTTAACCATAAGAGAAGAAGTGTCTTAATCTTATGCATAAAAGCAGTACAAATACTAGAAATAGTTGACTTGCATTCAATGCTTGCTTTAGTTACTCTAAGACTGAATAAAAATATATATACTTTCATTAATACTTGTTGGATACCTGGTATAGGTACAAAAACTGTGAAAAAAAACATTTGGGCCCTATAATATCATGGTCTAAAGGTAAAATAATATTAGCAGGTGATTTTAGCTGTATTTGGTCCTCCACTGATACTACAAGCTCTAACCCCTTCAAAATATTCCCAATAACTAAGCATCTGAACAATTATATAAAAGACATGAACCTAATTGACATTGATTGCATAAAGGTACTGTCTTCCTTGAAATATTCTCATTAGTTTTACTGGTTTGGCATGCAGACCAACATAGATAAAGTGTTAGTAACTAGTTTCTTATTATCCAAAATAGATAATGTAGTGTTGACATCATGCCCTATATCAGACCACAGTACTATCACCTTCAATATAACACTTAACACTGACTTTTTTTTTAATTTCTGAAAAGATTACTTGCTTATTTAGTAAAAGGATTTAAAGAATGGTTTCTAAATGAAATAAATCATTACATGGATGTCAATAATAATGGAGAGGTTTCAAGATATAATCCTATGGGACACTCTAAAGGTGGTCTTATATGGCAAAGTTAAAAGTTGGTATAAAAACAAAAGAAAAGAATGAAGTAAAAAGCTAGAGCACATACAAAATGAAACTGATAAGCTAAAACTAAAATTTACACCAAATGATAAATATGCACTAACCAATATATGCAAGTTGACTACGTAATACCAATATATCATGCAACACAAAATCTTTATAAATCTAGAAAAAAATCAGTTTGCAATCATACTCAGTCAGTCCTAAGAGTCTTCACAAGATTACAATTAGATATAAACATTTATGTGAAAGAAATCATATAAAATAAATTACATTCACTAAAAATAACCAGACTATTAAAGTTACAGACTTAAAAATATTTTTTTATGTTTTAAGAAGCACTATGAGAGCATTAATAATAATAATCTATTTAAAGTAGAACAAATCCCAAAAGTATCCATGCTGGAACAAGGCAAATATAAGCAACTCACAAAAGTCTCTCCATGCTTCTTCCACAAGTCTTTATTAAACAGATGTAAGTGCTTTCACAATGTAAAACATTGCTTCTTCAGACTTTTGAAGGGTAAAATTTAAAGTCCAGAAAGCTTATGTGAATGAATGAAATCATGAATTGTTTGTGGTTTTTGTGAGATTTCTCTTTAAATTTTACCCTTCAATGGTTTTTAATTTGTTGTCAAGGTATTTAATGAGAATGGGTGTGTCTCCATGAACTCCTACTGGTTGAAAGTGTTTTAGTTTTGTATATAGATGGTAGTTTAGTTGCTACAATTTGTGTCTGAAGAAGCAATGTTTTACATTGTAAAAGCACTTACATCTGTTTAATAAAGACTTGTGGAAGAAGCTTGGAGAGACTTGTGTGAGTTGCATGTATTTGCCTTGTTCCAGCATGAATACTTTTGGGATTTGTTCTACTTTTGCTGGTTTATCTGTGTGGTTTATCACTGGGTAGTGCTTTTTTCTACTAATAATAATCCACTTATAAATGACAATAAAAGTATAGATAGCTTCCTAATAGACAAAATTCAGAAAAAGTTATCTAAGCATGACAAAAACGATATAGATAAACCCTTTTCTTTCAAAGAATTGAAAGAACAAATAAATAATTTCAAGACAAATAAAGCACTGGGACTAGATTTTATAAACTTTTGCCTGCTAATATATTGAAAGTTTTGCTTAACACATTTCAGAAAGTCAAAACCACAACAAATGTCTCACCATCATGGAAATATTCTATCTCCCATTTTTATAATAAAGAAACCAACCTATGTATATCATACAGACCAATTTCCCTACTGAACATAGACTACAAGATATTTATGTCTATCCTAGCTGTTGATTACATAACATACTTTCAGAATTAATTTATGAAGATCAAACTGGTTTTATTAAAAGCAGCAAGGTACAAGATAATGTAATTAGATTACTTTTTTTAATAGACATAGTGAATAAAAAAAGAACGAGCTATCTATTTTAGGCCTTGACATAGATAAAGCTTTTGACTTTTTAAGTTGGCCTTTCTTATTTAATATTTTGCAAAAATATAATTTCTCTTTAAAGTTTGTTAGATTAATTAAAAAGCTATATGAAAATTCAGTTTCTTATGTAAAGATTGGATCTTATTTATCTGTTCCATATGAGCTATTAAAGGGGACTAAGCAAGGATGTGTCCTTTCTCCATTACTCGTTGTCCTTGCATTAGGAATACTGACAGTGTTAAAGGATATAAAATATCAAACTATGCCCTAGGATACAAATGTTTGCTGACGACTTATTAATAACCTAACGATACTGAAAATTCAATAGATTACCTGCTGAATAATCTAGATTCTTTTACAGATATCTCTGGATTAAAATTTAATCATAATAAGACTCAGGCACTTCTACTAAATAAAAATGTCACCATGAAACTGAAATCAAATAGAGATATAAAATGGGAGGATATACATATTAAATGCTAGGCGTCCTTATTGAATCAAACTATAAAACATCACTCACAACTAACTGTCAACATCTTATAAACTCAATTACAAGTTTAATCGATAACTGGAACAGAATGTTCTTCACATTTGAAGACAGACTAACCCTAATTAAAATGATATTGCTACCCAAAATTGTATTTGTTAGTTAAGCCTTAATGTCCCCCCATTAAAACTCAAAAAAAAAAAAAAAGTTCTACTTAAGTTTCTCTGGTACCCCAAAAATCCAAGAATTTCACTTCTTTGGCACACCTCAAGCTGAGAAGTAGAGGGTATAGGGTTTCCAAACATTGATTTTTATCTAAATTCAGCAATTATCAATTTAGTGTTGCTTTGGAATAATACTTCTTACACAGCATATGGGAAGTTAATTAATGAAAGCTTATTTTTGAGTAATAATAAAATGTTGCTTGAACCATACCTTCAAATACATAAAAACATCTTTATATGGATCCTGAAAATACATATTCAAAGTGAGAAGCCAAAACTTGTTCTTACAACTTTTATAAGCCAAATACTGTTGCAGTTCAAAAACTTGTTTTCTAATCAACTGATCAAAGACTTTTTAATAATTATTTTTCCAATTGCTTTCACAAATGCATGCTTGATATCATTTGATACCCAGAAAATGCTAGAGTTTAAGAGGGGCAATCTATTATTTTGGAATCAGTTTCTTTCAGCTAACAAAATGAACTCTGCAGACTATTTTATTGCCAGATATAGTTTACAGAATTGTAATTGGCTAGGCATCCAAATTTGCAAGGAATTCATACATACCAACCTCATATCTTCACTAGAGGCATACAAGAGTACCCCCAAAATCTTAGATTTCATCTCAACCATTATTAATGGTACACTTAAGAACACCTCTTACATATCTATAATTTATAAGATCCTCAGAAATGATTTTGGTAAAATAGATATTTCTTTTTGGAATTATTCTAATAAAGTAAATAGACAAGAATTCTCAGCAAAGGATAAAAAACTTTGTTTACAGTTGGTGAAAGGGTCCACAACTTTCCTGTTCTGACAAGTATAAACATGGAAATTCTTGCACAGATGTTTTCTTATGCCACACAGATCAGCAATAATATACAAGAAAGATGAAGTAAAATGCTGGAGATGTGGTCATCTTGATGCTGACTGGATACACTTGGTTGTTAATTGTAAAGTAATCTCTCCATTTTGGTTAGATTTTATATATCTTTGTAAAGCTTTATGGAATGACAACTGTATAATTTCTGATTCTCTTATTCTTTTCAGTGTTCCTGAAGTCATCCCTAAAAATCAAATATTTTTACTGTGTCTATTCTTAGTATTGCAAGGAAAATTGTTACTAAAAATTGGAAATTTCAATTTACTTGTTCACCTAGCAAAGATTATCTGTAGAAATGAAATTGCTACTATAAAAATGAGAACAAATAAGACAGCCCATCATTTAACTGCTTAGAAGAAATTGTTTAACCTTTGGGAAAAAAATAAGTATTTTTCCTATGTATACTACTGTTTTTGTTATGGACACTGTATATAGTTTATTTTGTTCTATTCCTGTTATCACATTGTTAAATTATTGTTTTCTAAAATGAATAAAACATTTTTGAGGGTCTATATTACGTTATCAAATACTAACAACATCGAACGTTATATGGCTGACACCATATGTTTGAAGTTGCAAGTCTTCGAAAATGAAAACAACAATTTCCGTAGAGAAGATTTTCATTTACTGCACTGTAGTGCGATCTCAGAGTTGGTATATTTGAAGACCGGGGGTGTGGGGGGTGCAGGATAGCTTGCCGCCCTGCTTATAATGTTCAGGTAAGTTTTTCCTGTTTTTTTAATTAGTTTTATTTAATTTTCGGATACTTGCCACTTTGAACATATGGTGTCGACCATATCATGTTCGATGTTGTAAGTATTCGATAATGTAATATAGACCCCATTTTTGCTTCAAACAAGATACCTCCTGTGCACTTTACAATTTGTATGCTGAATTGCGATAAAAGTATTTTTTAGACTTATTATTTTTTTGTCTTGTCTCCAAGGGTGGACCTGAAAATGTTACATCTGGATCAGTCTTCTACCTCAGTTAAAAAGTAAAAACAAATAAAATAAACATAGCCATAGCTGATGTAGATAGGACTTGGCACATGAATGACTTTTCATTTTGCAACATTCACATATACTGTCTATTTTCCAGTACACAGTCTACTTCTGTCCAGCTGTAACCAGTGACTCCATACATCTCCAGTATATGCAAATGTTTGGCACTAACAAATGCATGTGTGCAGTTTCGGATGTCTTTCTGATTTTTGTTTGAGCTGTGCTCCCAACTCTCTGATGAGCTTGGCTAGCAAATGCTTAGGTACAGATCTACATGCAATGTGTTGATTGTAACACATGTGACTTTGTGTCATCACTACTTGAATAGTGAGGAAAAATTTCCTTAGTTCACAATGGACCAGAGAGAAAAAAATATTTCATTTATGAATATCGGAGCTTTTCTTGTCTGCAGTGTTAAGCTGTACTTTCTTGTGTTAGAGTTTCACTAGTATATAACAGGAGCTGCTGCAAGCGTCATTTAAGAAAGTTCATGGACATAATATATAATAGTGTACCTTTTTTGTTACTTAGGCTTTTACTCTATTGAAGAAAAGAAGTCATAAGAAAATTAAAGTGTAGATAATACTGCTTTGGCTAAATCCAGCTACTGTAAGAAAGCAAGAAAAAAAATCATTGAACTACAATAAAGGAGGGATGGTGCAAGTGGAAAGTATGAATAGCAGAGAGCATGATGGGAAGGTAGCAGGGGCAGGCAAACAAGTGTGTAACACAGACAAAGGCTGGCAGGGGAAAGAGGGAGACAGAAGCAACAAGAGGGTGGGCAGACTGAGTTAAGGTAGACAGCTGGTTATGCAGAGGATTGAAATACATGCAGGAAATGTGAATGGCACAAAAGTATAGGGAACGGAATGATAGGGAATATGGATGGGTGAAGAGGACATGTTAGACTAGTGTAGAGGTGAGCACCATCCAAATGTCTGTCACTTTCTGGCTGGTATCATGGCTGGGAGCTGTGAACGGTTGTCCAATGGACAGGACATGTCAACCATGCAACTCTATCAGCTACACAAGCAAATGTGCCAGATACCTAATGCAGACATCAAGCCACTAGTCCACTTCTGTCCTCACCAGCTGCTGGACTTCACACCTGTTGATCCAGAAAGGCCCTATTGTACTACTGTCATATAAGGAGCCTTTCCCCCCACAACCACCAGTAAACAGTGATCACAGACATCACTAGTGAATCCTCCAGTTCACCTTCTACAGGGTGATCTTAATTAGTTTGCCGAGAGTTAGGGCTAGGTACTGCTATAGATCCAGCAATAGATGTAGTCTTAGGTACAAAGCCTGGTGGTAACCAACTGCCCAATGCCTACACCATGGTTGACCTTGCATAAAAAGGAAATATATGAAGAAAAACACAACAAAGAAAAAGACAAAAAATACAAAGACCAAACACAAGCAAATAGAAACATCCAGATGATTACTAATGTGTGTTGCAATTTATTAAAACCGCACATTACTACAAGCTTTGCACTGTACTTATCCTGCTTCCTGTTCTTCTACTTATCTCACAGGTGACTAGAAAACATAAAAAGGCAGTAATCAGCATGGCATATACACAACAATAAAAGGCAATTACAGCTAAAATTACCAAGTGTAAAATACAGTGTCAAATGAAGAACTTAAAACTTACAAAAATTAGGAAGCTCCCTTTCTCTAAGTTTAATTTCCAAGGGGTGAGCCTGGGAGTGAGGTATTTCCACAGGTCACTATATCTGTGCTGCATTACTTACCAGAGTGAGTTATGCTTGGGGCAACACTTAATGCCCTGGCAAGCTGGTTCCAGAAATCAGTTTTATAACGGGGTCCCTCATACTGTCCCAACAGGGGCTTGCTATGGTCCTGGACAGCAGGTGAAGGAAGAACTTACACTACCTGCTGTCCTATGTGGAAGTCTTGCCAGACTCAGTCCTTGCTGAGGTCATGTCAAGTCCCTAAGTCTAATCCAGAATCAAAATGATAGCCTGCTGGGCATAGCCACACATACAGGGCAGCACATGACATGCATTGGTGTGCAGCAAGGAAACAAGATGTAAATGGCCAGTAATAGAATGCACAATCACATTAGCTTAGCCAGACTTTGTACAGGCCATTTGCGCATGTATACCATTCATGACCTCCCAGCCTGAAAATGGGTGAATAGAAGCAATGTAATATGAACTATGGTTGATAACATGTTGTGTTTTAGATCCAAAGACACAGTCATGCAAAATAACCTTATTACCATAATTACTGCACTATAAGGCTCATTTTAGTGAAAACAAAATACATAGCCACTATACATCTGGAGACCACATTACAACAAGCAGCTTAGAGAATCAAAACTCAGTTATCATAGTGCATTGCCATATAGGCACCTGACGGCAGATAGGGCTACTGGTAATGAACCATAGCGATGTGGTGAGCGTATAAGGGTCAGCAGAATCAACAAATATTGCAGTATAGCAGAGGTGTATATGGTATAATACTGTGCAGGGCATTGTAGGAACCAACATGTTATGTAGTGCGGCTCAGCCTGACAGTGCAGGAGAATGGGGCTGGTTAGGTCCAGTCCTGTTGGAGGCACAACCTGACAAGGCACAGGTTGCATGTTAGGACAGGCTACAGTTCTGCTGCAGAGGCTTAGCTTCATAGAGTACAAGGGATAAAGCAGGACAGGTTACAATCTGATTGGGTGCTTAAACCTGATAGAGCACTTGGGATAGTGCAGGATATGCTGAAGTCCTGCCTGGGTGGGTTCAACCTGATATGGCACATGGAACATACTTAGGCTCAATCAGTGTCCTTCTATGTATGTACTGTAACAGTGTTCCCTATACAAAATAGACTGCATGACATGCTACATAGGACATAAGGGTTCCAGTACTCTAGGAAAATACTTTGCTATCAGCAAAGTTCTGATAGAGAGCAAACATGGCTAACGTGGTGCACTATAGCACAATATTGAAATGGTTACACTATTGCAGCACACAGTGTTGTAGTCACTGTAAGAGGGCTTATGAGAGTACTGAGTCAATTGCAGATGCCATGGACAGTCATGCACACAGAATGATCCACATGTATAACACACAGGTGTACATATCTTGCCATGGGACTGAAGAAATGTCAGCGGCTGGTAAAATTCACTATACAAGAGAGAGAGGTATTACTATTGGCTTTCAACGCACACACACACACACACACACACACACACACACACACACACACACACACACACACACACACACACACACACACACACACACACACACACACACACACACACACACTCTGGAGAAAGGTAAAGGAGACAAGGCCTTCTGGGACCAGGCATTTCAGGGACTGGTAAAAAAAATCCAAACTGCTCATCACAAGAAATACTTTATTTTACCAATCTGGTACCTTGGCCAATCATCTTCACAGGATTTAACAATGCATATAGGCAGACTACTTTTATACAGGTATAAACCCAATCATGCAATTAAACAATTAATTTAACAATGATACAGTCCATTCAAAATATTTAATTACAAAAATACAAAGTGCAAAAGCATAAATACAAAATACATACTTTTAAGAATAAATATTCTAAATAATTTAAAAAAGCACATTTACCTCCTGATTTAAATCCCAAGGGAAGTGTTCTATAATGCATCATCATTTTTATCTCTAATTCTGTTAATTTGCTTAAATAATCCTCTCCTCTGGGAAGAGAAGATTGTGCCAATAAACAGAAAAAAAAAAACTGCATCTGACCCCGCATGCATTTTGCTATAGTGTTTAGTCACCAGGCTTCTCAAATTCTGATTTCTGATACCCCCCAAATGTTACAAAATCCGAAATTTAAATTTATGTTTAGTCTGACCCACATACCAAGCTGGAAACCTACATTTACACCCTATAATATAAACAACCTCTTGACTTACAATTAAATAATTCATATGAAACTAATCTTCTGCCATTGATTTTAGTACCTGTCAAATTTTTATCTTTGGGATGTACCTTGGAATGCTCACATTGGAACGTACCACTATGGTAAATAAATGACAGTGAGGATCACCAACAGTGGTATAGAAAGACTGCAGAGAAAAGACAATATAGGCCTGCTTTGAGATTTGAAAAAGCTCAGTGATTTTAGTGAAATTAAACAAGATCAGGGATCCACTAAATCCAAGTTCATATAGACCAATCTCAATACTGAATCATGACTATAAGACATTTGAAGCTATGACAGTAAATAAGGTGGATAAAATTTTACCAAAGATTATTAACTTGCATCAGTGTGGGGTTGTGAACAATAGACAGACATCTGTTAATATTTTAAAAATATCAATGATACACTCAGAAGTGGAGTATAAGAAGAAAACATTAGTTTTATTGTGATTGGCTGAGAAAAAGGCCTTTGACAGGATACAGTGGGAGTATTTTTGTGTGAGGTGATGTGTCAAATCGGGTTCCCAGGGGCCTTAGTAAACTAAAGAGATATATAGATTAGCAGTAAAAAAGGTAAATGGAAGAATACCACTTGAATTCAGACTAGAATGATTGACTAGGTATGGATGCTGTCTTTTTCCTCTATTGTTCGCAGTTATTCAGGCACTCTGGAGCAAAAACTAAGACAGAGTCACATAAAGGGCTGTTACTGGTATGGTAGGTAAGATAAAATTGCTATGATTGTGGATAATATGACTGTATATTTAGAAAATCCAGATCAAGATATATCAAATTTATTTGGGTTATTTAGGCAATATACAGAACTGTCAGGATATAAAATCAGTAAAGACAGAACTAAGGCAATGTGTATGAAATATACCCCTTAACTGTGTGGGTATGATAGGATGAAATACGTGAGGACATGGATAACAAAAAGGTATACTGATTTACCCAAAGATACCTGGGAAGATACAAAAAGGAAGACCTTTAGTTTACTCATAAAATGGAAGTTGGCGGAAGGGGATTTGGAACAAAGGATAAAAGCTATAAAAGTAGTAACAGTCCTGTTAGTATTATATGCTAGTCAGTCTTTCTTGTATGAACTAGAATGGAATTTTATGAAATGTCTTGCAGAAGGTAGTTATGGGATTAATTTCGGGAAGACTGGACTCTGAATAGAATGACAGATAATGATTCTGTAAAAGGAAGAAGGGGAATTGGGAGCCCTACACTTTCAAGTATACTTTAGAGCAACTCAGTTAAGAGTAGATTATAATTTGCAGAAATCCAAATAGGAATTAATGATGATAGGATGGGGGGGGGGGGTACAGAGGGAATGTACTGAGGCTAAACATATGGCCGCAGGAATTAGCCACAGAACAGGAGAAAATATTACTAGGAATAGTTTATAGGATGAGTTGGACAATCTTTAATGTGAAAGAGTATACTGGAAATTTCAGGTATGGACCATTAGATTGGTAAAAAACAAATTACCGTGTGATACTAACATGCTGGGTAGGTGGGGGCTAAGAGAAGATCAGATCATGTTTTAGGAACAGTTGAGAACTGAAGATAGGAGAATATAATGGGAGGAGTTCCTGCATAATTTTTGAACCAAGACAACAAAATTTAATAAAATACAGAGGATTATTCAGAATTATGAAAGAGAGAGAGGAGGCACAGAAGAGGGGGCTACAGAAACAAGCATAAATAAACATTATGATAGCAGTTGAGATGGCAGTTTTAAAAGTAGAATTTGTAAGGCCCTGGGAATAAGTAGGGCACAATTAAGGCAGAAGAAAATACAAGTCTGCAAAAGATGACTAACGAGGTTGCAACAGAGGAAACGTGTGTGTGTGTGCGTGTGTGTGTGTATGTGTGTGTGTGTGTGTGTGTGTGTGTGTGTGTGTGTGTGTGTGTGTGTGTGTGTGTGTGTGTGTATCTGTGAAGGGGTGGCAATTTGTAGGATTTCCTATCAAGTGTCAAAATCAAGAATGTTCAGAATATATATGTGAAACTGTCTGCATATGTATTTCTACACCCCAAATAGTCCATTCAGAATGTTTCCTGGGACAAGTCATAATTGCTGGAAATGTATACAGCACCGGGAGTAGGTAGAGCAACATATTTTTTGAGATGACATGGCTTGGAAAAGTTTGGAGGAGAACTAAATGTGAAGAAATCAGATTAGGTTGCATATTAAGGCACTGTTGTCCCTGGTATGGATTGTGGCAAAACAGACAATAACCAAAAAATGCAAAAACTGCAAGAACCTAACATAGAAGAGGTAATATAAATTGTGAATATTATATGAGTGAGAGATGAATCTCAGTAATATGAAAATTATTAAGTTGCACAGGAAAAATGAATGCAATGGGTCCTAATATTAGATAAAAGGAATGCAAGGAAGGGGGTGATACAAAGTGGTTAAGCAGGTGGTATGTAATATTGAGCTTAACACTGGAGTGCAGGGAAATAAAATGAGACCAGGATGTAAATATTAAGTAGAAAGAAAATAAAGAGCAGTGACTATTGCAGTGAGAAGGGGAGTGGTATGTGGATTGCTTATGTGTTAGCGGTGGTGGAAGAAAAGAAACATTGTAAATCTTGGCATTAGGCTGGTACCTCTGTTAAATCACTAGGAACTAAAGAATGTATAAAAGACTATTGACTTACTGGCTTTGAATAAAATGGACTGGCCAACATTTTAGTAATATGTGGACCATGCACATGGAATGCAGTGAATGTTGGAATTTTATGTGATTAGAGTTGAGAATTTGTAATAGAAAACAAACAATTTTTTAGACTTACATTTCTAAAATGATCTTTTTTTCTTTTCTAACAAGGTTTAGGGAAAAGTTATCCTTCCTTGTACATAGAAAACTAAATTCAGTTAAAAAATATCCTACATTTATCATATAGAACTGTAAGAACTGATGAATTTGGTGGAAGCCCTGCAATTGTTTGTCCACTTTAATGCCTTGATTTACTAAACCAGAACACAAATAAAATGCTAGTTTTGTTTAACCTTTTAGAGAAGTGGAAATCAAACAGCAGAGTAAGTCTTGAAGGATGTATATTTTCATAGTAAGCTTTAGGCTGGACTTGTAGAATTCAAATTAAATTTGATGTTTATGGACCCCAGTGGTAGTGGTGGTGGTGGTTTTATGTATTTATTTTTCATTTTGGTTTTATGTACTTCACATATTTATTTTTGCTACAGCAACCTTCTTCTTCTTTCAGCTGCTCCCGTTAGGGGCCACCACAGCAGATCAACTGTTTCCATTTCTTCCTCTCTTCTGCATCTTGCTCTGTCACACTAACCACCTGCATGTCCCCTCTCACCACATCCATAAACCTTATTTTAGGCCTTCCTCTTTTCCTGTTACCTGGCAGCTTCATCCTTAGCATCTTTTTCCCAATATACTCTGCATCACTCCTCAGCACATGTCCAAACCAATGTAATCCTGCCTCTCTGGCTTTGTCTCCAAACCTTCCAACCTGGGCTGACCCTCTAATATACTTATTCCTGATCCTGTCCATCCTTGTCACACCCAGTGCAAATCTTAACATCTTCAGCTCTACCACATCAAGCTCTGACTCCTGCCTTTTTGTCAATGCCACTTTCTCCAAACCATATAACATTTTTGCTACAGCAACCAGTATTCATAAACACATTTTGTGATTGTGCTTGTTTTTTACCGTCAGCATATCAGTACTGGCACCAGGTCAGATCTTATGTTTAGTGAAAAAATACAAAGATATTAGGGATGAGGTAAGTGTAAATAAATATGAAGAAACTGTCACTGACCTCTGGCAAATACTGCTAGGATCCCTAATCCTGTCATCAGAATGGAAGGGTTACATAAGACAGTAGAATATCTAAACAGTGCCTGCCAGCACTGCCCACTACTAGTGGTGAGAAGGATCAATAGTCATTATAACTAACTCTCATCTTCAGGTTTCCATAAAATAACTAGCATGATTTGTCTTTAACTTTGACAGCAAAAACGTTCTTAGCTAAGACAGCAAAGATTCAAGACCATCTAAAATTGGACCAGTTGGTATTAGTTTACTGGATTTAGCATATGTGTTTATATTGCTCACCATGTTTTGCATTACATGCAGGTATGTGACATTTTAAGTGTGTTTTCTCAGCCGACAGCATTTGGCTAAGTTTGTGAATCTGGAACAAGAAACATGACTATAGCTTTAAGATCAAATCTAAATTTAAATCTAAATAACACAGAGTTAGGATCACAGCTATAGCAGATCAAATAGCCCATGCTTTTAGTTCTGAACTTAAATTGTTAAGATTAAAAAAATAAGCTTACTGTAGTTGTTATTAGGAAGACAAATGTAAATCAACACCATGAGCATTTGTTTCATATTGTTTATTCAGCTGCAGTTAAATATTAGTCATGTAGAGAAATGTCTTTCACATAAATGAACAGGAAGACTTTTAATTGTGAGCAATTATGAAAAAATGCTTCCTTTAAATGATTATGAAAGGAGAATAAAGACAACCCTTCAAATGAAACAATAATGACGAATTCTCATAAACCTGTAATTCGGTGGGAATGTTTACTTTGTATTCAGCCCAGAGCAGACATATAATAACATTCCAAACCTAGTTATATCTTGACATTTACAAGTGCATTGTATGGTTGATGTGCAGGACATTTACTAATCTGTGCAACACTATTTAAAGAAAAGCACACCATTCACATTCAATAGAATCCGGATTGGCAAGCAATACAGCTGCAAATGGGGAGACTAAGGTTTGTCCTATGAGAACAATAAATTAGTAATTCAACAATGTATTTCCAAAATAAATTGTGACTATATATCTCCCACTAGTAGTATATTATTTAGTTGTTTCTGTGGCATAGAGGGATAAACTCTGACTGTGGCTCAGGTGACTTGAGTCAAATTTGTGGTTTGGTAACTTGATAGAGCGACATATTGGATGGGTACACCTATGCTGGGGGGATAGTACAGGATACCACTTCACAATCCCTGGCAGATTTCAGAAGCATAGGACACCAGGTTATGGGGAGGAGAAAACTCAGTAGATGCATCTATCCTGTGGGCAGGAAAGAGACACAAGCTCAACATGGCCCTCTTATAAACTGTTTCACCTCATCTCTAAGGATGATGTCAGTACTTGAGGGGGGGGGGCACTTGACAGATGACGGTTCATCTGATGAGACTGTCTTGCCTACTTATCTTGCAGTGAATCTAAGCTCATGGAGCCAGCATGGGGCACTGGAATCCTCCTCAAAGCATGACTTCTTCCAGTGAAGGGTACACTGGGAATTTAAAAGGATGAGACATGGAGGTCAAGATATTGGGCTGGTAGAAGGGAGCATGATGGTCAGCCATTCAGAAACAAAAAAGTAGTATATTATCTACGGAAGTAATCTCAGTAAAAAGGAAACACATTTGTTCAGTTAGCACTCTTACATACAAAATCTTTCATTGTTTTACCTATTTTTATTTGTTTTATGTTTTGGTGATAGAGTTAGTCCCATTAGGCCAGTGGCCTCTTTTTAGATGGGGACCACATGAGGCATTCTTACTATCTAGGGAAACTTTGGCCAGGCTATTGGGGGACTTCTCCTGCTCTTTCAGCTGAGGAGGCTGTAGAGTTATTTTCTGTGAAAGAATGGAGGAGAAAGAAGAAGACATAATGGAGAGCAGTGTGCTGCAGAGGACTGAGATGGATGGAGGAGAAGGAACAAGACATAATGGAGAGCAGTGTGCTGCAGAGGACTGAGATGGATGGAGGAGAAGGAAGAAGACATAATGGAGAGCAGTGTGCTGCAGAGGACTGAGATGGATGGAAAAGAAGGAACAAGACATAATGGAGAGCAGTGTGCTGCAGAGGACTGAGACGGATGGAGGAGAAGGAACAAGACATAATGGAGAGCAGTGTGCTGCAGAGGACTGAGACGGATGGAGGAGAAGGAACAAGACATAATGGAGAGCAGTGTGCTGCAGAGGACTGAGACGGATGGAGGAGAAGGAACAAGACATAATGGAGAGCAGTGTGCTGCAGAGGACTGAGACGGATGGAGGAGAAGGAACAAGACATAATGGAGAGCAGTGTGCTGCAGAGGACTGAGATGGATGGAGGAGAAGGAACAAGACATAATGGAGAGCAGTGTGCTGCAGGGGACTGAGATGGATGGAGGAGAAGGAACAAGACATAATGGAGAGCAGTGTGCTGCAGAGGACTGAGATGGATGGAGGAGAAGGAACAAGACATAATGGAGAGCAGTGTGCTGCAGGGGACTGAGATGGATGGAGGAGAAGGAACAAGACATAATGGAGAGCAGTGTGCTGCAGAGGACTGAGATGGATGGAGGAGAAGGAAGAAGACATAATGGAGAGCAGTGCGCTGCAGAGGACTGAGATGGATGGAGGAGAAGGAAGAAGACATAATGGAGAGCAGTGCGCTGCAGAGGACTGAGATGGATGGAGGAGAAGGAACAAGACATAATGGAGAGCAGTGTGCTGCAGAGGACTGAGATGGATGGAGGAGAAGGAACAAGACATAATGGAGAGCAGTGCGCTGCAGAGGACTGAGATGGATGGAGGAGAAGGAAGAAGACATAATGGAGAGCAGTGCGCTGCAGAGGACTGAGATGGATGGAGGAGAAGGAAGAAGACATAATGGAGAGCAGTGTGCTGCAGAGGACTGAGACGGATGCAGGAGAAGGAACAAGACATAATGGAGAGCAGTGTGCTGCAGAGGACTGAGATGGATGCAGGAGAAGGAACAAGACATAATGGAGAGCAGTGCGCTGCAGAGGACTGAGATGGATGGAGGAGAAGGAAGAAGACATAATGGAGAGCAGTGTGCTGCAGAGGACTGAGATGGATGCAGGAGAAGGAACAAGACATAATGGAGAGCAGTGTGCTGCAGAGGACTGAGACGGATGGAGGAGAAGGAAGAAGACATAATGGAGAGCAGTGAGCTGCAGAGGACTGAGACGGATGGAGGAGAAGGAAGAAGACATAATGGAGAGCAGTGTGCTGCAGAGGACTGAGACGGATGGAGGAGAAGGAACAAGACATAATGGAGAGCAGTGCGCTGCAGGGGACTGAGATGGATGGAGGAGAAGGAAGAAGACATAATGGAGAGCAGTGCGCTGCAGGGGACTGAGATGGATGGAGGAGAAGGAACAAGACATAATGGAGAGCAGTGCGCTGCAGAGGACTGAGATGGATGGAGGAGAAGGAACAAGACATAATGGAGAGCAGTGCGCTGCAGGGGACTGAGATGGATGGAGGAGAAGGAAGAAGACATAATGGAGAGCAGTGCGCTGCAGAGGACTGAGATGGATGGAGGAAAAGGAACAAGACATAATGAAGAGCAGTGTGCTGCAGGGGACTGAGATGGATGGAGGAGAAGGAAGAAGACATAATGGAGAGCAGTGCACTGCAGAGGACTGAGATGGATGGAGGAGAAGGAACAAGACATAATGGAGAGCAGTGTGCTGCAGAGGACTGAGATGGATGGAGGAGAAGGAACAAGACATAATGGAGAGCAGTGTGCTGCAGAGGACTGAGATGGATGGAGGAGAAGGAAGAAGACATAATGGAGAGCAGTGTGCTGCAGAGGACTGAGATGGATGGAGGAGAAGGAACAGGACATAATGGAGAGCAGTGTGCTGCAGAGGACTGAGATGGATGGAGGAGAAGGAACAAGACATAATGTACAGCAGTGTGCTGCAGAGGACTGAGATGGATGGAGGAGAAGGAACAAGACATAATGGAGAGCAGTGTGCTGCAGAGGACTGAGATGGATGGAGGAGAAGGAAGAAGACATAATGGAGAGCAGTGTGCTGCAGAGGACTGAGATGGATGGAGGAGAAGGAACAAGACATAATGGAGAGCAGTGTGCTGCAGAGGACTGAGATGGATGGAGGAGAAGGAACAAGACATAATGGAGAGCAGTGTGCTGCAGAGGACTGAGACGGATGGAGGAGAAGGAAGAAGACATAATGGAGAGCAGTGTGCTGCAGAGGACTGAGACGGATGGAGGAGAAGGAACAAGACATAATGGAGAGCAGTGTGCTGCAGAGGACTGAGACGGATGGAGGAGAAGGAACAAGACATAATGGAGAGCAGTGTGCTGCAGAGGACTGAGATGGATGGAGGAGAAGGAACAAGACATAATGAAGAGCAGTGCGCTGCAGGGGACTGAGATGGATGGAGGAGAAGGAACAAGACATAATGGAGAGCAGTGTGCTGCAGAGGACTGAGATGGATGGAGGAGAAGGAACAAGACATAATGGAGAGCAGTGTGCTGCAGGGGACTGAGATGGATGGAGGAGAAGGAACAAGACATAATGGAGAGCAGTGTGCTGCAGAGGACTGAGATGGATGGAGGAGAAGGAAGAAGACATAATGGAGAGCAGTGTGCTGCAGAGGACTGAGATGGATGGAGGAGAAGGAAGAAGACATAATGGAGAGCAGTGCGCTGCAGAGGACTGAGATGGATGGAGGAGAAGGAACAAGACATAATGGAGAGCAGTGTGCTGCAGAGGACTGAGATGGATGGAGGAGAAGGAACAAGACATAATGGAGAGCAGTGCGCTGCAGAGGACTGAGATGGATGGAGGAGAAGGAAGAAGACATAATGGAGAGCAGTGCTGCAGAGGACTGAGATGGATGGAGGAGAAGGAAGAAGACATAATGGAGAGCAGTGTGCTGCAGAGGACTGAGATGGATGGAGGAGAAGGAACAAGACATAATGGAGAGCAGTGTGCTGCAGAGGACTGAGATGGATGCAGGAGAAGGAACAAGACATAATGGAGAGCAGTGCACTGCAGAGGACTGAGATGGATGGAGGAGAAGGAAGAAGACATAATGGAGAGCAGTGTGCTGCAGAGGACTGAGATGGATGCAGGAGAAGGAACAAGACATAATGGAGAGCAGTGTGCTGCAGAGGACTGAGACGGATGGAGGAGAAGGAAGAAGACATAATGGAGAGCAGTGTGCTGCAGAGGACTGAGACGGATGGAGGAGAAGGAACAAGACATAATGGAGAGCAGTGTGCTGCAGAGGACTGAGATGGATGGAGGAGAAGGAAGAAGACATAATGGAGAGCAGTGCACTGCAGGGGACTGAGATGGATGGAGGAGAAGGAACAAGACATAATGGAGAGCAGTGCACTGCAGAGGACTGAGATGGATGGAGGAGAAGGAACAAGACATAATGGAGAGCAGTGCTGCAGAGGACTGAGATGGATGGAGGAGAAGGAAGAAGACATAATGGAGAGCAGTGCGCTGCAGAGGACTGAGATGGATGGAGGAGAAGGAACAAGACATAATGGAGAGCAGTGTGCTGCAGGGGACTGAGATGGATGGAGGAGAAGGAACAAGACATAATGGAGAGCAGTGCACTGCAGAGGACTGAGATGGATGGAGGAGAAGGAACAAGACATAATGGAGAGCAGTGTGCTGCAGAGGACTGAGATGGATGGAGGAGAAGGAACAAGACATAATGGAGAGCAGTGTGCTGCAGAGGACTGAGATGGATGGAGGAGAAGGAACAAGACATAATGGAGAGCAGTGTGCTGCAGAGGACTGAGATGGATGGAGGAGAAGGAACAAGACATAATGGAGAGCAGTGTGCTGCAGAGGACTGAGATGGATGGAGGAGAAGGAACAAGACATAATGGAGAGCAGTGTGCTGCAGAGGACTGAGATGGATGGAGGAGAAGGAACAAGACATAATGGAGAGCAGTGTGCTGCAGAGGACTGAGATGGATGGAGGAGAAGGAACAAGACATAATGGAGAGCAGTGTGCTGCAGAGGACTGAGATGGATGGAGGAGAAGGAACAAGACATAATGGAGAGCAGTGTGCTGCAGAGGACTGAGATGGATGGAGGAGAAGGAACAAGACATAATGGAGAGCAGTGCGCTGCAGAGGACTGAGATGGATGGGGGAGAAGGAACAAGACATAATGGAGAGCAGTGTGCTGCAGAGGACTGAGATGGATGGAGGAGAAGGAACAAGACATAATGGAGAGCAGTGTGCTGCAGAGGACTGAGATGGATGGAGGAGAAGGAACAAGACATAATGGAGAGCAGTGCACTGCAGAGGACTGAGATGGATGGAGGAGAAGGAACAAGACATAATGGAGAGCAGTGTGCTGCAGAGGACTGAGATGGATGGAGGAGAAGGAACAAGACATAATGGAGAGCAGTGCACTGCAAAGGACTGAGATGGATGGAGGAGAAGGAACAAGACATAATGGAGAGCAGTGTGCTGCAGAGGACTGAGATGGATGGGGGAGAAGGAACAAGACATAATGGAGAGCAGTGTGCTGCAGAGGACTGAGATGGATGGAGGAGAAGGAACAAGACATAATGGAGAGCAGTGTGCTGCAGGGGACTGAGATGGATGGAGGAGAAGGAACAAGACATAATGGAGAGCAGTGTGCTGCAGAGGACTGAGATGGATGGAGGAGAAGGAATAAGAGATAATGGAGAGCAGTGCGCTGCAGAGGACTGAGATGGATGGGGGAGAAGGAACAAGACATAAGGGAGAGCAGTGCGCTGCAGAGGACTGAGATGGATGGAGGAGAAGGAACAAGACATAATGGAGAGCAGTGTGCTGCAGAGGACTGAGATGGATGGAGGAGAAGGAACAAGACATAATGGAGAGCAGTGTGCTGCAGAGGACTGAGATGGATGGAGGAGAAGGAAGAAGACACAGATATCCTCCAGAAGGGCCTTACAGAAATGGATAACTGGTGCCAGAGCCATGGCCTGAAGTTAAACGCCAAAAAATGCATAGTCATACCCTTTGGGAAAAACAAGGCTACCCCTAGCTACCATATAGGTGGCAATCCACTGAGCACAGAAAAAGTCATCAGAGATCTGGGGACCCAGGTTGACAGTAGCCTTTCGTTTGACACTCATGTTGCTAAAGTAGTTAGGAAAACCTTCTATATCACCCACCTGATCATGAAGGGATTCACATCTAGATCAAGGGAGGTCATCGTCCCCCTGTACTCATCACTTATTAGAACTATGATTGAGTACAATGCCCCGTTGGGAATGTATCTGACCAGACACCTGCTGCAGCTTGAAAGGCCCCAAAAGTTCCTCACCAAAAGGATAAAGGGTCTCAAAAATAGTCTTATGCTGCCCGACTGAAAGAACTCCAGCTCTATTCAGTCTCATACCGCTTGCTCAGAGGTGACCTGTGCCTGACATATAAGGCCATGTCAAACCCAGATTTGATGAATATGCTTCACCTCAAGAAATCTAGATCCCTCAGAACCACAAGGGCAGGAGACTTAAACCTTGACACGGTTATAAATAGAACGTGCTGGAGGGACAGATTCATCACCCAGAGACTCCCTATGCTGTGGAACAAAATCCCGGTACATGTGAGGCAGAGCACCTCTCTGGTCTTGTTCAAGAGGAATCTTGACCAATGGATGGGAGATTGCAGATATACCCCAGGGATTACTTCAGCGTCACTGCTTGACAGAGGCACAGCAAAATGATAGGCATAGTTTTTATTCAAACTAAAGGGGTGGCGAAAGCCACATAACTATGGGCTAGGCTTATAAATGCCCTTGGGCAGATAGCCTAGTATGAACCTATGAACCTATGAACCTATGAACATAATGGAGAGCAGTGTGCTGCAGAGGACTGAGATGGATGGAGGAGAAGGAACAAGACATAATGGAGAGCAGTGTGCTGCAGGGGACTGAGATGGATGGAGGAGAAGGAACAAGACATAATGGAGAGCAGTGTGCTGCAGAGGACTAAGATGGATGGGAGAGAAGGAACAAGACATAATGGAGAGCAGTGCGCTGCAGAGGACTGAGATGGATGGAGGAGAAGGAAGAAGACATAATGGAGAGCAGTGTGCTGCAGAGGACTGAGATGGATGGAGGAGAAGGAACAAGACATAATGGAGAGCAGTGTGCTGCAGGGGACTGAGATGGATGGAGGAGAAGGAACAAGACATAATGGAGAGCAGTGTGCTGCAGAGGACTGAGATGGATGGAGGAGAAGGAACAAGACATAATGGAGAGCAGTGCGCTGCAGAGGACTGAGATGGATGGGGGAGAAGGAACAAGACATAATGAAGAGCAGTGCGCTACAGAGGACTGAGATGGATGGAGGAGAAGGAACAAGACATAATGGAGAGCAGTGTGCTGCAGAGGACTGAGATGGATGGAGGAGAAGGAAGAAGACATAATGGAGAGCAGTGTGCTGCAGAGGACTGAGATGGATGGAGGAGCAGGAACAAGACATAATGGAGAGCAGTGTGCTGCAGAGGACTGAGATGGATGGAGGAGAAGGAACAAGACATAATGGAGAGCAGTGTGCTGCAGAGGACTGAGACGGATGGAGGAGAAGGAAGAAGACATAATGGAGAGCAGTGTGCTGCAGAGGACTGAGATGGATGGAGGAGAAGGAACAAGACATAATGGAGAGCAGTGTGCTGCAGAGGACTGAGATGGATGGAGGAGAAGGAAGAAGACATAATGGAGAGCAGTGCACTGCAGAGGACTGAGATGGATGGAGGAGAAGGAACAAGACATAATGGAGAGCAGTGCGCTGCAGGGGACTGAGATGGATGGAGGAGAAGGAACAAGACATAATGGAGAGCAGTGCGCTGCAGGGGACTGAGATGGATGGAGGAGAAGGAACAAGACATAATGGAGAGCAGTGCGCTGCAGAGGACTGAGATGGATGGAGGAGAAGGAACAAGACATAATGGAGAGCAGTGTGCTGCAGAGGACTGAGATGGATGGAGGAGAAGGAACAAGACATAATGGAGAGCAGTGTGCTGCAGAGGACTGAGATGGATGGGGGAGAAGGAACAAGACATAATGGAGAGCAGTGTGCTGCAGGGGACTGAGATGGATGGAGGAGAAGGAACAAGACATAATGGAGAGCAGTGTGCTGCAGAGGACTGAGATGGATGGAGGAGAAGGAACAAGACATAATGGAGAGCAGTGCGCTGCTGGGGACTGAGATGGATGGAGGAGATGGAAGAAGACATAATGGAGAGCAGTGCGCTGCAGAGGACTGAGATGGATGGAGGAGAAGGAACAAGACATAATGGAGAGCAGTGCGCTGCAGAGGACTGAGATGGATGGAGGAGAAGGAACAAGACATAATGGAGAGCAGTGCACTGCAGAGGACTGAGATGGATGGAGGAGAAGGAACTAGACATAATGGAGAGCAGTGCGCTGCGGAGGACTGAGACGGTAGATAAGAATGCAAATGAATGCATGCAGTCTATGAACAATGCAAAGGAGACTATGACAACTCAAGTCGTGGGGTTCATAGCAAGTGGACTTGATATACTAACCCTAAAGGAAATGATGGCAGAAAAGGAACTAAGTGTGACAAGTGTTTTTTCATGGGTAGAAGCAGTTGAAAATGTACCTCTGAGGATAAAAGTGGGTACAACATTACCAATAGCCAGCAGAGAGATGCAGAGAACAATGAAGGCCTGGAGGAAGCTGCAGGAGAAAAGGGATATGCCCAGTTCATTATAGACATAGGAGGTGAAACAGAGGTGTCTATATTCTCATGTTGACAGGGCTGTTCATCGAATGCCCGTATGTCGACACATATAGAACGAAATGCCAAAATCTGGAATGGCCACAATAGTGATTTTTTTTGCCCATTGGAAAAAATCTCTGGGTCATAGTTGGGAATTTGCCATTTCCTCCACTTTAGTGCAATCTTGGAGTTGGTATATTTAAATAGGGGATTGTGGGGGGGGTGAAGCCCCCCCACTTTATTTTATCATTTGGTTTGGTTTGCTTGTTGTTGCCATTCAGGATTTTGGCATTTTGTTCTATATGTGTCAACATAAGGGTGCTCGATCAACAGCCCCATTAACATGGGAATATAGACCTGAAACAGAGTTATGCATTAGCATTGAAGGAGAGAAAAACATGTAAAACAAAAGAATGCTGGAAAAATGCCCTGATGCGTGACTTCTTCAAAAATGAAAGCATGAATTGTAGAACCACTGTTTTTTGCACCCCTTTTCTGTGTTCTGTAATACATCTGGGTACATATAACTTCTCTCAGTTAACTTTTGAACAATTTCAATTGTTATCCTTTTAATTTGTACATGTTTGTATCTGATACATGCTTTGAAAGAAAAAAAAGTGTATTGCTGCAATTTTGAGCAGCCAGTTTCTGAATAGGACATTTTAAAATATTTTTCTCTGATTTATGCAAAATTGTTATAATGAAAGCAAATTATGAACTATGGCACATAGTCATAGGAGACTTTGAAGGAAATTGTTGGAAAAATGCATTTGTCATGTATTGTCAACATTGATAGATTAAAGGGAAAACTGCATTGTTATGTTCAACCAATGATGTGATTTTTGTGATAATAAAAATCATTTAATTATTTAATATAATTAAAGAATATAATAAAAGAAGATAGAAAAATATGGGAATGGAGTCAAAATTTTAAAGTGATATGTACTTGATATGGTAAGGAAGGGTACTGTTGGACTGATTGTGTGGATGAGGGGACAGATAATGATAGAGTGACAGAGTTTGAAAATGATTTAGCAGATAATTTAGAGCATAATGCAAACATACATCTGGAATTAAGTGAGAAAGAGCAAGAAGGAGAAAGAATAAAATACAAACGTACTGTAGTATAGGCAGACCTATTTAGGCAATAAAGAAATGAGAAGGGTTTAGATTTTAAAACAAAACTTATCTTTCTACTATTGCATTACCTAGTAGGTGCCAGGCTTTAATTATTTCTATAGTCACATGTAGGCACACTGGATAAGAAAAATGGCACCAAATGATGTAATTACAAAGGGTAACATTATTAACCAAAAAAAGTCACAATATAGTAATGTAATGACCCTTGGGAATAGCCTAAACCCAGAGAAATACTCTTTGTTAATTTTTACTAAGGTTCACCTTGGCAGCAAAAAAGTACAGTAGAAAAAGAAGAAAAAGGAAAGAAAGAAGGAAAGAAAGAAAGAAAGAAAGAAAGAAAGAAAGAAAGAAAGAAAGAGAGAGAAAGAAAGAAAGAAAAAAAAAACACAAATAGCATGCATAATGAATTTGGTAAGGGAAACTACCCTGGAGGTTTGCTGTAATGATGATCAAAGAACTAATGGATGGCATTAGAATGAGAAACATTGAATGAAGAATAACAACATGTGATACTGAGAAAGCATATGATAACTTTATTTGTTTATTTATTTATTCATTATTTATTTATTGTCATTTGCTTGCTGGGAAAGTCTGATTGACTATGGGAAGGACAGAAGCCATGTTGTGTGGGGGACAGGAGTTCTTCCTGCAGGAGATAGTCTAGCAATTGTTTTTGAATACATTTTCAAGTGTTTTGGTGAGGGGAGATAAGATTGCTATAGCTCTAAATTTATTAATGTCTTTTGAATTTCCTCCTTTGTGCAGAGGTATAATGTGTGACTTTTTATAGAGAGAGAGGGAAAATGTGGATTCCCAGATTGACCTATTTATAAGGATTAAGACAGGACAGGTAATGCTATTGGCTGATATTTTTAGGTACTAACTTGGAAGGTCATCATTAGGCATTACCAGTTATTGGAGATGCTACAACAGTACAGAATTCCAAAGAAAGTGATAGGGATAATTAGAGATACATATGAGAGGTCTTGGGTAAAAGGATTAGCTAATGGATGGATGGATGGATGGATGGATGGGGAGTAAAATCAAAGCTGGGAATGACATCAAACAGGGCTGCTTAATGAGTGTGGTATTATTCTGTTTAGCTAATTAATGCTGTAACAGTGAATGATGTAAGAGCAGGAAAGGAAGCAAGAATAGTTTGCTCTGGTCAGGTATGTTTACTTAAATTAATGAGCTATACAGATGATTTATTGATCATGGTAAGGGGTCATGTTCCCCCAATATACACACCCTGATTCCCTGAACGTATATAAACTAATATGAAGAAGGGGGAAATTACCCCCCCCCCCAAATGCATCACTGCCAGCACAACTCAACAGCAATGATTTCTTATGAGCAACTTTGATCATCGACATGTTGAACTTTGGGCAGATGGTGCACGAATGTTCAATCTTTGATCACCCACAGGTTGCTAAACTACTAGATATGGAAGAGTTAGTTTTGAGTAAGGAAAAACAAAGGATACAGTGACAGTGCAGATAGGTGGTATATATTTTATGAAAAATAAGACAGAAATATAAGGCATAAAAGGCTGAGAAAACGATTTTGATCAAAATCAATGGAAATAAATTTTAAGTGAAATAAAGAAAATAATGTTTGCATGAAGGCTATATAAGATGACATTTTTTTTGGAAAAATATATACCTTACACATTCAGTGATATTAGGGAAGTTAGGGTAGGTGAAGGTGTTTTCTCTTGTCGTCTTTAGAAAAAAAAATGTTAGAGATAGTTTTTATAAGAATATGGTGGTCCATATAACAAAAATATAAGAATGGAGATATAAAATAAATATAAAAACGGTGGTTTAGAATTAATAAACCATAGTATTCTGATCCTGTTTGCATTTACACTGGGTACTGAAGATGATAGTACATGAAACAAAAAGACAGATTGTAAATGCTCTAAATATATGTTATGGAATAATTTTAAACATGACAGGAAAAGAAGGAGAAGCAATAAAATATCACAAGAAAATGAAATAAAAGAAAACAATAACAGACTAAATACCAGAAAAAGAAATTAATTATATAATATGATAATGAAATTTTTATATGTATATATATATATATATATATATATATATATATATCTATAATATAGTGTCTAAATCAAAACATCGACAGCTTAGCTTGTTGAATCCTAAAACATCAACACCTATGTGTCGAGCGCTTACAATAGCGAACGGCCACATCTTCAAATTCTTTCCTCGGGATAGAATTTGGGTGGCCGTCCATAAACAAAATACACAAACACACTCAAACATAGTGGGAGGCTTCACCCCCCACACCCCCCGATGTGGGGGGCTGCACCCCTACAACTAAATATACCAACTCCGAGATCACTCTACATTGGAGAAAGGGCAAATCTCTGATAACGGCCAAGTGAATTCTTTCCGAGGAAAGAATTAGATGGTGTGGCCATTCACTATTGTAAGCGTTCGATGCTTAGGTGTTGATTATTAAGCGTTCGACAACCTAAGCTGTCAACAATTCAATAGGAACCCTATATATGTATATATATATATATATATATATATATATATATATATATATATACACACACACACACACACACACACACACACACACACACACACACACACACACACACACACACATACCCAGTGGGTGGTATTTTCTGATGTTGGAGAAAAGAAAGACAATATTGGAAGGGTAGTGGGAATATCAAAATCTTAATGGTGAATGACCTAAATATGTTGCCAGTGAAAAGGTTAATAAAATAAAAGCAAACTAATGACAGGTAATGTAATGTTTTTCAAAAGGAGCAGGAGACCCTGGGCATTTGTTTTGTAGAATGTCATAGGATAAAGGATTTTAGAAGAAAAAGTAAGAAAACAAGAAGTAATCACAATACACAAACAGCTACAATGGAAGTGATTTTGTATGGTGAGTCTCTCTCTCTCTTTTGGCTTTCCCAGTTCGGGGTCACCACAGCGGATCACCTTGTCCGCTTATGATTGGCAGTGGAGTTTTTATGTTGTCGAGTTGCCAGCCTGGCGTCCAACCTTCCACAGAAGGCACGCACTCACGCCTAGGGCCAATTTTAGCGTGTCCAATCCACTTGCAAGATAAAGTGAAAAGTGTTGAATGATAAAGCAAAGTTTACCCTGCTGGCAAAAGTAGCCAAACAAGCATACAATAAACTTGTCTTAAAATCTATCAGTGATCATTCTTCAGCTATATGCGCAGACATTTTAAAACAACATCAATGTAAAAAAATATAAACAGACAGGAAAACTGGAAACTAAATTATTTTCTGGTGCACGTTCTTGTGGTTAGAAAGATACAATAATTTGTTATATAATAATAAGAGGGATGTTAATGCTATAATCATTTTGGCTCTGGATGAAACAGGGAGGGGAGAAAAGTATATGTGATAATTAATAAAGAATATTGTTGATATATGATGCTGTAAATAAGTTTTTGGTTGTTGTTATTGTTGTTCTTGTTTTATGAATAAGGACCCCCTATTTTTTCAAGCGTACAACTGTCAAAAACACGTAGCTTTCCTTAGAGCATATAAATTCATGAGTGTTCTGGTACATGTGCTCTATACAAAAGCACCAGATGACCAAATAAACTCCACTAAGGCACATAGTAAAAATTCCCTTCCCAAATGTCAAGACAAAATATACAATTAAATTTCACAAAATTACTTTCTGTGGTTCAGAAAATATGGGAAGCATTTTTATTATTTCTACTTGCAAGTGACATTCACTCCTTCATCCCACTTTGGGTGCTCAGTTTGGGTTCACATTGTGTGATACACAACACAAATAATCATTCATCCTTGCCTTTGCACTCTGACTGGTCATTTGATAGATGATTAAATGACTGTGTATAAATGCAAAGATTGTCCACAATAATCTGTTTAATGGATGTTGTAAGTATAGCTGATAAAATCCCTTAGTAAAGTTACCTTTATCGGTAATAACATTTGCAGGTATGAAGGATTGCATAAATGTGAAGAAGGGAATAGCAATTCTTGTAAAAGACTACCTCAGTACCTATCTGCATCAATTGCAGCTGGGAGATACAGTTCATAGGGATGTATTAAAAATAAGTGTTCTAGTTGCTAAAGCAAAATGCAATTTGAATATTGCAGATGATAGTTTCAAGGTAAAATAAAAAGATGTCACTTTGTAGAGAATGAGTTAACATTTTGAAAGGTTAGTGTATCATGCTGACATTAATAACATTACCGTTCAACACACTCAAGTCAGAGCTTTCAGCTGAGTAAACTTAATTCTAACAAAAGCCCCAGTGCTAGCATGATATATCATTAATTCCAGTATTGCTAGTACAAATGCTAGTAGCTATGGCTTAGGTGCCAAATTACTCCAAATAAATGAAATGTTGTTACTTCCTGCTGTCTGCTGCTCTGGAATGCTAACTGATGCTAACAGAGATTTTTGCAGATGGAAATAAGAGTGTCTTGCAAGCATGTAAGCAGTTGAAAAATTCTGAAGATACCTGTTAGGAACTGAGACTTTCAAGCTTCAGACTGACTGCAAACCAGATTAAGATTCGATGTTGGAGTAATCATGTACCTGCAAAACAATAATTCTTCACAGACCTGTTATCCAGAAATCTATACATGATCTCATACTTTGGATGAGATGTTAAACCAAGGTCCTGTTTATTTGAGTTGCAGGTAACTCGGGTGGATATAAATTATCCTAATGCACCTATTGAAAAGTGTATGGGAAGTTCCAAATTTCCCTTAGTATAAATATCATTTTGGATCTCCCAAAAATGGGATACTAGCTTACTGGAGCCAACCTAGTCAACAAAAGGATGACTATAAAAATTAAGAAAAAATAAATCAGCTACTGTTACAAACCAAAGAAGCTTTTGCCACCTATGTGCAGAGCAATATGACAATCAGATCTGTGCCTACCAAATGACCAGAAAAGTTAAAGTAAGTTACCAAAAATGGCCAAGAGTTACAAACTGTTATCCAGTTCATCAGTGATGGATTACCAAACTGCTAGACATAAACAAAACATCTTATGCATAAGTACTATATAGTCCAAAAATAAATATCAAAGCATGATGGCTTATTGCTGTATCATTACAAAATAGTGATGCTATTATCAAAACATATTGATGTGCTATATGAAACACACAAAGGCCATCAAGGTCTTACAAAATATCAAGGAAGAGCAAAAATGTCAGTATGGTGACCAAAAATCAATTAAGACATTGCAAAGCTTTTGTTAAAGTGTCAGTCCTTTATTGTCTATAAACCATATCAAAAGATTGAGATGTCAATACTGGCATCCTTATCACAAAGAAAGGAGGTGAGCAGTATTATGTACTTATAAAAGGTGGCCTGGGTAGATATCTTATGGTCCCTGTAATGACTGACTGCTATTCATTGTTCCCACGTACCTTGTAGTAGCAGACTATTACTGTCACAGAAATAATACATGCACCGACTATGGCTAGCCAACAATAATAGCCAGGTTCAAGACCAGTTCACAATATAGGGAATGTCCATTGAACTTGTTACAATCAAGGATACATAGTTTATGTTGACTATGTTCCAACAGCTTGTTAATGATTGTGGTTTTACTCATTCTGTGCTAAGTTCTCATTATTGTCCACTGATTGGGGCTGCAGATATTGCAGTACTAACAGTAAATACAGATGTTAACATTACGTGACCTCACAGTGCCTCATGGTGTAACAGCTAAATACAGATGTTAAGATTACGTGAGCCTCACAGTGCCTCATGGTGTATTGAGCTACTCCATTGCCCTCATGGTGTATTGAGCTACTCCATTCAGTGTTAAAGGAAAAGTCCTTCTCAGCTAATGCATGGAAGACTTAGGACTAACATGAAAATAGTAGATCAAAGCTTGAGTCTAAAAAGTACTGTATGATATAGTTAAACAAAATTACCAACAAGCTAAAGCTTCCTAGGAAAGGTTTTATGACAAACAGCATTCTGCACCAGAATTAATTATCTTTCACCCAGGTATGTTTAAAGTCAAAGGGGAAACAAAACAAAGGTTTTGCAATGCAGAAAATGAATGAAACAAGATCCTTCTTCTTTTGGCTTTTCCCAGTTAGTGGTTGCCACAGCGGATCATCTGTCCGCTCATGATTGGCAGTGGAGTTTTACAGTGTCGAGTTGCCAGCCCGAATGAAACAAGATCCTGTATGGTGCAAACAGAAAATGATGCTGCAGTTAAACAAAATCAATGGCGTATTTCAGTTGCTCCAGATGAGCCTCAAACTGAATATCATGCTCCAGAAACTAAATCTGAAGTGCTTGAACAGAGAATAAGCAGATCCCCATTTAGTGAGAATATTCCACTTTCCTCAAAATTCTTACCCCTACTCAATATCTGAGACAAGGGTGAAAGCTCAAAATCTACAATGTATGATGACAAACCATGTGGTGTGCAACCCAGTGTGACTGTAAGTATAATACTGCCCATTAAAATTGTTTGTCTAATTGTTTCCTTCCACAGGTTTCTGTTCCAGCGCTGTTTGTGTAACATGCAACAGGAGAGAAGTTAAAGAGCTGATTCATTAGTAATGCTATGACAGAGTCATATTATCAAATAAGTGACTGTAAAATGTTTTCTATGTAAACATTTTGCTTAAGCATTGCTTACGTCAAGTCAATAATCATATTAGAGCATGGGTCCCCTGCATTTGACTGAACGTACAGTTGTTCAACAAAAGTAGGGTGTGATTTAATGTCAGCAGTACAGATGGCTAAACAGCAAATATGGTGATGGTGCAGAATGTCAGTATAGGTAAGTGGGGTTGGTAAGGGTGAGAGCTTGCACGTTTGTGTGTGTGTGTGTGTGTGTGTGTGTGTGTGTGTGTGTGTGTGTGTGTGTGTGTGTGTATGTGTGTGTGTGTGTGTGTGTGCGTGTGTGTATGTATGTCACTTAGGGTTAGGTTCAGGGATGAGTGAAGATTGGGTGTTGTTTGCTTATGTGCACCCCTGTACCACCTTAATAAAGGGTGCTAACCCTAACCCTAATGCTGCCCCTTCCTCCAACCCTAACCCTGCATCTTGCCATCATTAAAACCTTCCCACAACACTGCCAGTATTCAGACAAATTTGAGGCCAGTATTATGGGGGGGGGTAGTTTTAATATTGGTAGTGGAAGTACTTTTCCTTTCTTGATATCATTTTTTCTTTTTTTATGATCAAACTTTTTTGTCAGTATTATGCATTCGACATTAAGGTCATTTGATCATTCACAATACACCCTACATCATATATTAAAGCACATTAAATACTGTGTAATCAGTAGCACTTTGGGAGGTTGAATATGTGTTTATTCACAGGAGCACTCCAGAGTGCTGAATGTATGTGTGCATTGGTTATGCACACTCTTGTACTTTGTAAGTCCAATTTCTCTTTCATTGAGAGAAAACTGTGATGATAAGTAATGCAGAGCTACTTCAGTCTGTGTATATTCCGACTAGGTTTTATAGCCATTGCCAATTTAAGACTATTGTACAGCATAGCCATTTTAGGAATTATAGTATGTATCCCATAATGCATTGTACACAGTGCTTAGTACTACGGTATTTCTGATGAGTGATCTATAATAGTCATTCTTACTAAGCTGCTATTTTTTACAGAATAAAAGGTACCATTTTAACCAAAATGCTGTTGTATGCTGTCATTAATGACATTACTGGTTGACATTACTGGTTTACCAGAGGTGCCCATCATGACATCCACTACCTTTGAAAATAATTTTTCCAGTCAACTGAATCTCATGATATAAACTGCTCCACAAACTGTAGAGAATAACCATGTACAAGAAATCCAAAATTTAAACTGAAAAGAAATATATTGCAGATAGATCAGAGCATTTCTTGAGAAACTAAAATCATCAGGCTTGTCTAGTCATAGGATCATAGGATCATCATAGGTCATAGGAGGTTACTAGGCTAATGACACTAGGGCCCTTACAAGCCTAGCCAAGTTTTATCCTTATTTCTACAATCAGCACCTATTGCCCCTGTCCAAGAGGGACACAGGTGGAACCCCTGGGGTGAATTTAATGTTATCCATCCAATCATCCAGGGCCAATGAGGTGTTCTGCTTGACATGAAGTGGGAGTCTGTTCCAGAGGTGTCCAAAATAGTCCAAATGTCCTTATGTCTAATTTATTAACATTAAATCAGTTTTGTTTGTGATCTCCATCATGCTTTTACTAAATCTCTGTATTACAGATAATGAAGTGTCACTAATCTTGGAAAGGCCTATATCCCACTGTAGAAGGGTTTCCCCTCTCCATACATACTTACTCAACCCACTAAAAATATCTTAAGAATTTAAAGGTAAAGAAACTGATAGCTAACTGTAAATACATTTTTTTAAAGTGAGGATGGTCTATTTCTTGTCTTCAGTGTCTCAGAACTTGAAGTAATACACAAGCTGAAGTGCCATTTGATTGGATTTCATCGGTTCACTATCAACAATGTATATTTATATGTGAGACAGCATCTTGGAAGGAACCAAAGCCATAATGCTCCAGTAATGACCTAAAATGCAAAAAGTGAAAAGTTATAGGATTTCAGAAGCCATGTAACTGATACAGTTGTATGGCTGTAAGTCATTATCTGCATATATCCCATAGGTCTGCACTACAGGTGGTTTAAGTTATCATACAGTGAAGACTCTAGCTTAGCTGGATCTTTCTAGGAGTTTTACCAAATGGTTTTGCCTGTGTGAATATTTTACCTTTTGGTTTGGATTTTTGAAGGAATGTTGCATATTGCCATCTCCCCAGGCTGTGCACTTACAGCTTCAGTTTTTTATATATGCTACTTCCAAGGCCACACCAACTCAAACATAGTACATTTAGATACTGGGAGAACTTAAACTCAAACAGAGAAATTAGTGGTGAGCAAGTAGGATGCAAGCAGGTGGAATTTTAATGTCTTAACCAAGAAATGTTAGCTTTTGACCTTTTCCTAGTCTTATCTAAAGCATCGGACACTATACATCAACCCTCTCCAGTGTACAGTGCTTCCAAAGATACCTTTTTGATAGAAAAAAATGACTTAAAATAGATTCTTATGCATTTTCTTTTTCTTTGTCTCCTGGATTAATTCTTGGGCCACATCTCTGTAACACCCTTGTTAACAACAGCATTTCTCCACTATGATTACCTAAAATGTAAAATATGCTGAAATGCTACTGTGCTTTTTGTATGAAATTCAATGTACAGATAAGCACTAATCACTCCAAACAGTTATTAATTCATTCATGGAATGGGTTAAGCTAGTCTGCTTAAACAATGCCAAAACCAAATGTATGCTTTACTGTAGTAGGCCACATAGACAAATTGTCTTCGATATACTTCAGAATATTGTACTGGATGATAATAAAATGGCATAAAACACCATGGACTCTACTTATGACATAAACTACAAACAACCCACCATGTCTCTCATTCATGTAAGAATTGTACCAACTTTATTCACTAAAACAACCATGATTTATCGCTTTCGTCTGTAATAAACAAACTTCGTTAGATAAGGTTCACTTGAATAGTCCACCATATTTAAAACACATCCCATCATGTGATTTTGAATGTATCACAGTTAAAGAGCCTACACACAATTATAAACATTGTAAAATACATCACATAATACTAACAGGACCACTTAAAAACATACTTAAAAAACGATTAAAAAATGACTAAACAGCCATTAAAATAATTATTAACAAAAATATATAGATGCAAAAATACTCATCTCTGAAAAGCTTTAAGTTTTAAAACTGGCTGAACAGATATCAACTCGTTTAGGCCTGGACTCACACTTGCATTGGATTTCAATTGCCACAGCAGTTCCTTTTTGTCTAAATGCAACCTAAACGGACAACCCTTGGATTTTCAGTCAACTTCTCCAAAATAACTAATTTAGAACAATCTGTAAGATGCAATTTAGTGTGCCTAGCCAAATCATTTGTCTCTTGTGCTTTAGAAATGGCATACACATGTTCCCTTATCATATCTTTTAACACCCTTTCCATCTTGTCCACATGAAAAGTGGTGTAAGACTGACATAGGGCTACATACACCACTCTTTTTGTATTGCAGTTATAATGGGTCTATATCAGCATTTTGAACATTTAATAGGTCGAATCACTAAATGTCGAACTGAAATGATCGACCTATTAAATTTTTGAATGCCAATAAAAAAAAACAAAATAAAACAAAAAAAGAAACTAAAAGGTGTAGGCACCCCCACACACCGCCGCTACTTAAATATACCAACTCCGAGACCGCACTACATTGAAGTAAACAGAAATCTCCCCTTACAGGGATTTCCGTTTACCCGGTCGATGTTCTGCACTTTCGGCATTCTTGATGCTACAATATCGTATTCAATATTGTCAGCGTTCGAAATGCTAATATAGACCCGTTATAATTACCTTGCATTTGATACAGCTTCCCATTGATAACAAATGCCTGGATATATTTTATATAGGGGCAGGCTCTACAAAATCCACATCTTTTCATGGTAAAATCTTGATTGTCTGAGGAAGAATTAACAGGCATTTCCAGGAACTCTTTTAAGGTTTTACCTCTCCTGAAAATTATTGTTGGCTTGTCTCCTAACTTGCTGGACAACTCATGATCTTACCTAATAATTATCCAATTTTTCAATATTATTCTTCTAAACTCTGCTTTGTCTAAAGAAAAAGTGGGGATAAAAGAACTCTTGTACTTATCAATCAGAGCAGAAATAGTTCCACTTATTCGAGTCATTACTTCAGGTCCCCCATTAATTGATGACCCCCAGCCTACTTGGGAGTGTCAACTGTGGCTTTAAAATAGGCACATATACATTGTTCCTTCTTTTAATCATGACTTCATCTACAGCTGAATCAGCAAAGGCTTCAGGATATGCACATCCCAAAAATATGGATTTTAACAAAAAAAATTCTTCCACAAAGTCTTCATATGATGATGTCATTTGTGCTGCCTGAACCAACTGTCCATTTAAAACTGCCTTTTTCTGCTGGAGAGTTTGATAACTTTCAAAATGTAAAAATAAAAGGGTTCCTATTACAAGACTGAAGATGCATTCTTTCGAATGCGCCTTGGTTGAACATAAAAGACTGAAAAGGCAAAATATCGAAGCGGCTTTTAAGCGAATTTTTTCCCTGGGAAAGAATTTGCTTGGCCGCTTTGTTACTTTGCTGTTTGCGGCACTGTAGTGCAGTCTGGGAGTTGGTATATTTAAGTAGGGGGGTGTGAGGGCTGAAGCCCCCCACTTAATGTAATATTTTAAAGAGTTTTTTTTGGTTGGAACAGCAATTTTTTTCCCTTGGAAAAAAGTCACTGCTCTGACAGATTGACATTGTAAGCTTTCATTTACATAGGGTCGATTAATCACCGTTTGCTTTTTTAAGCGTTCGGTGATGTAATATTGACCCTAAAAAAAATTTTAATATTTGGGCTTCCTATATATTTCATACACCAAACACCCACTGGTGTCCTTTTTAAGTGCCACATCCAGATAGGCAATGTCTTGGTCATTCACCTCAAATGAAAATTTTAGAAAACCAGTACAGCTGTTGATGTATTCCTTGAAACTCAAAATTGTCTCCTGGTGCCCTGGCCATATGAGAAAAATGTCATCCTGGTACCTAGTGTACATGATCCAGGCTTCTTTGCAGCTACTGTTAAACAAAAACTTCTCCTCCCAGGTAGTCATAACTGCATTGGCATAGATGACCCCACAAGCTGCACCCATGGCCACATCTATTGTTTGCAGAAAAAAATGGTTTTCAAAAAATATATAGTTATTATACAAAATCAGTTCCATAAGATCACAAAGCAAATTCATTTTATCTTGATCCGAATCTGAATGAAAATGTAAAAATTCTGCAAACAATTCCAGTCCCACATCATGTGGGATCACCAAATACAGACTTTTAGATCAATGGTAACAAACAGGCCATGAATAGCTGTCCCCACATCATTGCACATCTGCAAAAATTGCCAAAAATCTTTTACCAGGTGCTTCAATGCTTGAACATATGGTTTCACCTTAAAGTCCAAGTACTTTGCAATAGCTGACGTGATGGCATTTCTGGAATCCACAATTGGATGAAATGGTGGATTAAGTATGTCCTTGTGAAGCTTAGAGACTCCAAACATTGTGGGGATAACAGCCTGTTTTATACACAAGTACTATATTCTTCCTTCTGAATTTGACCATACATAAACCTGTCAAACAGTGTAGAGTAAAGTCTATCAGCCATGTGCACCCCATTTTTTTTCACCTGGGAATATGAATCCTGGAACAAGATGTCATACATTTTATTGGTGTAAATAACATTGTCAATCAAAAGTAGCCCTCCCCCTTTATCCAGTTTCATGAACTGGATGCCTTGTGATTTTAGACTCCTAATGGCCTGTAACTCCTCCACTTGGATGTTATGGGGACCTCTTTATTTTCTATAACCTAGGCCATATTTTAGGTCTAAGTTGCACATTCTCTCATAGATGATCCAAAGTGGATGCAGGGAGGGGTTAAATATACTACGTGCTCTTAGGCAATATGTCCGACACTCAGACTGATTCCCATATTTCAGAGCCAGGTTCAATTTCCTAGTAAATCTTAAGTCCACCAAAGTCTTGGATAAATTAGATCTTTTTGTGAAAACAAAAGACGTGCCTTTTGATAACAATTCTGCAAAATTTCCATTCACCACTTGCCCACTATAATTATACACCTTGAAATCCCCTTCTGGGTTGGTTACCACCTGACATGAATTTTCTATTTCAGTCTCAAAAAAATTCTCATTCATATGCATATTTAATTCCGTACCTTCTGGTGACCCTTGCTCTTCTTCCAGGGCCCCTGACGATAGTTCTGCCAGGACTGTCTCTGCTGTTGTTGCTAATTCAACTCCAACCTCCTTTGGGATGGTGATTGTACCCTTAAGGGGGTCAGAAATAATCTTGTCTTCCAATAAATCCTGCTCATCATTGTTGTTATTAAAGCCGGCTTGGTTAGGTAGATGTTCATCATATGGTTTACGAACCCCCCCACTGATGAGAATGTGGGGGCTGCGGGTAGCCTTTCCTATTTTGATATTCCAACCTATCCTTCTCCAACTTCCCTCTCTTTCTTTCCAAAACAATAGAACACTGCCAATCCACATCATGAAAAACCTTGGCATACTGACCTTTATGGGAAGAATAGTCCATATGCTGCATAATACGGTTATTTAGTGTGTTCACATCCTTCAGCAGGACATCAATTTCCAAGTTGTTTTGTTTCATCATTAATTCCAAGATTTCACAACCTTGTTTATCAAACAGTAGCAGCAATTCTTAGTAAAATGCAAAGCCATAAACCAACCCCAGTGGAAAATTTCCATATTCTTTCCATATTTCATACTCATTTTTTCATGTTTTCATCTTTTTTAAGTATGTTTTTAAGTGGTTCTGTTAGTATTATGTGATTTATTTTACAATGCTTATAATTGTGTGTGGACTCTTTAAATATGATACATTGGAAGTCACATGATGATGGGGTGTGTTTTAAATATGGTGGACTATTCAAGTGAATCTCATCTGATGAAGTTTGTTTATTACAGACAAAAGCACTAATCGTGGCCATTTAAGAATTGTACTCATACCCCTGCTTAATAAATAAAAATTTCTCTTCTATTTTTGAAAATTTTTTATAGCAGAAGCTTCACAGCCTTTGGATGTGTACTTTGTTTCTCAGCTGGGATGCTTTCTGTATTGAATCTACATGACCTCCCTGTGTCCATTAACTCTCTAGAGAACAGGCAAAATAAATCACATCTCACCATGGTTTCTAATTATTTTGTCATACAATTAGGGCTGGACTGACCATACTATGAGTAAATGCTGAAACTGTTTCTGTCTCACCAAACCAAACAAAATTTTACATGACTGGCAGCACTACCAAGAAGTTGCAAGGTATAAAACTATTTCATTTTGGGAAATAAAAAAAGAATTATGTCTTTAAGAAAGGAGAATGTTCAAAGGCAGCATCATCATCTTTTGGCTGTTCCCGTTAGGGGTCACTACAGTGGATCGTCTGTTTCCATTTCTTCCTGTCCTCTGCATCTTGCTGCGTCACACCAACCACCTGCAAGTCCTCTCTCACCACATCCATAAACCTTATCTTAGGCTTTCCTCTTTTCCTGTTACCTGGTAGCTTCATCCTTAACATCTTTTCCCCAATATACTCAGCATCTCTCCTCAGCACATGTCCAAACCAATGTAAACTTGCCTCTCTGGCTTTGTCTCCAAACCTTTCAACCTGGGTTGACCATCTAATATACTTATTCCTAATCCTGTCCACCCTCGTCACACCCAGTGCAAATCTTAACATCTTTAAGTCTGCCACATCCAGCTCTAACTCCTGCCTTTTTGTCAATGCCACTGTCTCCAACCCATATAACATAGCTGGTCTCACTACCCTCTTGTTAGACCTTCCCTTTCACACTTACTGGTGCTCATCTGTCACAAATCACTCCTGACACTCTTTTCCACCCACTCCATCCTGCCTGTACTCTCTGTTTCACCTCTCTTCCACACTCACCATTACTCTGAACTATTGATCCCAAGTATTTAAACTCATCCACCTTCTCCACCTCTACTCCTTGCATCCTCACCATTCAGCTATCCTCCATCTCATTCACACACATATATTCTGTCTTAGTCCTGGTGACCTTCATTCCTCTTCTCTTTAGAGCATATCTCCATCTCTCCAGGTTCTCCTGCACCTGTTCCCTACTCTCACTACAGATCACAATGTCATCTGCAAACATCATAGTCCACGGAGACTCCTGTCTGATGTCATCTGTCAACCTGTCCATAAGCATTGCAAATAAGAAAATGCTCAGAGCTGATCCCTGATGTAATCCCACCTCCACCTTAAACAAATCCATCACTCCCACCGCAGACCTCATCGCTGTCACACTACCCTCGTACATATCCTGTAACACTCTTACATACTTCTCTGACACCCCAGACTTCCTCATACAATACCACAACTCCTCTTTAGACACCCTGTCATATGCTTTCTCTAAGTCTACAAAAACGCAATGCAACTCCTTTTGACCTTCTCTGTACTTCTCCATCAACACTCTCAGAGCAAACATCGAATCTGTAGTGCTCTTTCCTGGCATGAAACCATACTGCTGATCACTAATCATCAGGTCCCTTCTTAACCTAGCTTCCACTACTCTTTCCCATAACTTCATGCTATGACTGATCAATTTAATCCCTCTGTAGTTACTACAGCTCTGCACATCATCCTTATTCTTAAAAATCGGTACCAAAACACTTTTTCTCCATTCCTCAGGCATCCTCTCACTTTCCAAGATTTCATTAAACAATCTGGTTAGAAACTCTACTGCCATTTCACCTAAACACCTCCATGCTTCCACAGGTATGTCATCTGGACCAACAGTCTTTCCATTCTTCATCCTCTTCATAGCTATCCTTACTTCCTCCTTGCTTTATCTACATCTATCATTATTGCAGTAATGAAAAAGCATGATGCATGTTTATAACAAAATGTGGAGATGCATTACTTTCAGGCTGTTTTTTCTAACTCTTTGATAACTTGCATTGCGTCACCCATATTTCCATTCCCCAGAAGATATATCATTAAACTTTGATTAGCTGGAAAGTGAATGTTTGTGGATGAAGACTGAATACTAGTAAGAAACAAAACTTGAAAATAATAATAGAAAATAGAGTATAATGAGTAATGGGCTATAGAAGAAGGAAAATGTTTACTAGCACAGTTTTTCATTGTTCAGTACTGGAACTGCTGGTCTGTAATGTCTGCATAACAAATATTGCATTGATACTGTAAGGAAGCAGGCATCTTTGTAAATGGCACAAAACTGACACACAAGTTGCCATGGAGAAGATAGTACGTGATGAGCAAAGGTATGGAAAGTTATACTTAAAGTAGTGCAAACACTGAAATTCTGAAACTCAGAAAAAGTCCACGTGAGGAATACATATTAGGTCTGCAAGGCATGCAAAAACAAAAATTGAGAGCATTCTTGTGGTAATTACATATTACTGAAATTTGGAAAACCAATACAACAAGGAGGTAAGGAAATCTTAAGATGGGTGATTTACATTCTTTCATCTAGTTTCTGAACAACCAGTCCTGCTTTGGGTTTATACATTCAGCTATCAAACTTACAACCCAATGGTCTATAAGAATCTTGACTGCTATAATCCCATGTTAATGTTTTGTACTTCCCTTACATATTTGTGTGTTGGGTTTATTTTTGAAGTAATTTAATGACTGGCTTCTAATGTTAAGGAGAAGCTTATTCTGTAACCTTGAAAGGTGTTGTGTAATGTATCTATCATGTTTTGCATTAGTGACATTTAGTTTTAGTACTAGGTTCACTGATCAGGTGCAAGGGAGCCCGCAGGATTTTTTGCAGGGGGGTGCAAACCCAGAGCCCCACCCACATAGCTCACCCCGCCCCCTTACACAGCCCCGCCCAAGTCCACCCACCCAAGCCCCGCCCACACCGCCATTCCAGTGTCCCATTACTTGGCTATTTCTCCCCATTTACTGTAGACACTGTTCAAATCTGTGTGCATACTGTTTTATGCTTTAGTTCTACAATGATTACAGGCAGTTGGATTTAATTTACAACTTTTATTTCAAACATTATAGCCCAAACACCAAGACATTTACTAAACCTAAACAAAGCAATAGTCTTACAATGAAAACAGACTTGGCATTAGAGTTTCTCTACTTTTGAAACTGTCAATGAAACAGCATTGAAACCCACATTCAAAGAAAATGCATCTGGCCAGTGGCAGGTTATTTACCTTTGAACTGTTTTCAAGCAATAGGTTCCTTGCACACCGTTAGGGTCATGCAAAAGTTATTTGATTTACCTGATTGTTTTAATTATAATATATAATTGAATTCTATATCTTGTATTATACAGCAACACTTGAGTGTCTCTGCCGAAGTAAAAGTAATCTGAATAATTCCACATTAAAGATATCTGAAACTAATGAAGATGTTGCTAGAAAACTATATATTTCAGTGTTTCATCTACAAATTCAGTGCCTGCTGCCGTCAAAGAATAAATTGCCTCGGTTAAATGAAAAAATGTTAAGCTGGTATATTGCAATAGAAAATGGATGACAAGCTGAAAAACAGGTTAATAGTTATTAGGCATCTCATCCAAAGGAGGGCATCCTGAGGACTGCAGCATACAAATGTATATGCTGTAGGAATAGAACCTCAAGCCTTTACATTAAGATGCAAGTATTCTACTTGTGGTGCTACTAACATAGCTTTAAAGCTTTAAACCACAATAGAGATACCAATTGCTAAACAAAACAGTTGCACATAGTAAACAGACTTGGCATGAGCAGCAGTGAACTTAGCTTCCCTTAAAACTCAGTTCCTTGAAAATGCACTTGAAAATTCTACCTGCTAACTCTAGCTTGGGCATTTCACTTTCTCTCTCTCACAAACATACCACACCCCTCAAGACCTCAACCTTAGTGCAAGAAATCTTGACAAAGCCTAAAATAAATAGGGACAGACTATAAATATGGCTCTCAGAAACTTAGAAAATTGCAAGAGTAGCAGGGTTTGTGTTAGTATGCATTTTTCTAAATGACATGACATCTAAAACTGAAATCTCATTTAGCAACTTCAGATTTTTGCCCCATATTCCTCCTAAAAAGGATTGGACAGCTGAGGGGTATGCTACCTCCCTCTTATACACACACCAAATAATTCTGGCCAGACTTTAATTAGTTCTGGGAAGGTTGCACTGAACGGCACCGTGCTTGATCTGAAGTGGGTGAAATCCTGGTAGCCAGTGATAACTGATCTGCAGCTCAGCAATGTGGAGCATTAAAGCATTTTAGCAGAGCATTGTTTTATCACTACCTATTGTGTTTGCACATAAGCTGTAGTCATTTCAAACATTTGCCTTTTTTGATTATTACAGAGTACATTTACCCACCAGAGCTATTGTGTTTTGACTTCAGTGTGGAGATAGTTGTTGCAGGGCTTGGCTTTTAAGTAAGGTAGCAAAGCTTATTTACCATATACCATTAAAGCCACCCAACTACAAGTGTACTAACACACAGACACTGCTATAAGACACTGGTCTCCAATAAAATGTAATGAGCTTTTGAAAATACTGTAATCCTGTCCTTTTATTACAAATACTGTCATATGCATTTCAATACCCAAGGCTTATACATTATCTAGTCATGTAAATATTCTTTGCATGGCAACAACGAAAAGGCTTTCAATGCTGGTAATTCTTTAACAATATGCTTACTAAAGCTTACTTGCATCTTACAATCTCCGACAAGCTTACCTGATGTTCATTAAACCATGGCTACTTAAACAGAGCAACAGGGCACTGTGACAGAATGCAGTTCCTGAATAATAAGAAGCATAAATCAACAGTATAAACATCTGATAGAAAACCAGAACATTTTGCAAAATCAAGGACAGACGAAAAGCCATGGTCGTATTTGTGATCTACCTTGGATGGGGGAATACTCTGCACACTTACACTGCATAACTGCTCCTTGCCTTCCTTGGACACATCCAGAGCCACTACAATGGGGGATGGGGTGCAATAAGTATGTCATAATTTGAAATGTCTCTGGCTGACAGTGATGGCTCTGACACTCATACCTCTCAACTTCAGAGCAAGAAATCTGGACAAAGCCATACATAGAACTAGAAGTGGGACACAGTCCCAAAAATAAGGCCAATTTTTAAATATTGCTCTTATTAACTTAAACAGAACAGATAGATCTTACATTAGTACAAATTTTCTGAAGGGTATAAAATATGAAACTCAAATGTCTGCCATTATTTTCTAACTTCAATCTTTAATGACTTGCCACCAATTTGAAAACCACAATTTTATGAAAAACAGACCAAAATGTGATGCAAAAATACCTGTCAAAAAGAGGGACACCTTTTTAATATTAACAGTTAACTTGCGCAGCTAACAAAATAAGAGCATCCACATGCATTTCTGAAATAAAGGTAATCTATAACTGATCATTACAGTTATATATAATTGTCATTTTGGAGGAGGGATTATTAGGGGAGAGCAACATTTTGAGCCAGAATTGGGGACAATTGAGATGTTTGGATATTCCTAATCTACAAAGTGATTTGCACGTACCTCTCAACCTCTTAATGCAGGAAATCTGAACAAGGCCAAATATATTGGGGAACATACAAACACTACTAAAAATTGCTCTTTATAAAACTTACAGTCTTGCATTAGCATGCATTTTCTAAAGGTTATGACATCTGAAACTCAATGTCTGTCATTTAATGGCTTCATTCCTAAATGATTTGCTAGAAAATCACAAATTTTATGAGGAACAAACCAAAAATAAGCAGCAAATATCTACCATTCTGCAAAGATATGGACAACTGAGAGGTATAGTTCAACCGGGGCTGTATGAGTTTGCTACCCCCCCCTCACAAAATCATGGTCAAATGTAGCCTCCCCCCTGCAGCCATTCCAATGTCCCATTCCTTGGTTATGTTGCCCCATTTAGCATAAACACTAATGTGCATACTGCTTTACTTCTGCGATGATTTAGGATTTCATTTGAACGCGTTTTATTTTGCATTTTACAGCACAAACCCTAATACATATCTATTAAAGCAATGCAGTTTCACAATGAAACTAGATTAACATTAAAACTTCTCTGCCCTTTAAACTCACATGCATTGAAACAGCACTGAAAACCACTTTCACAGAAAATACATTTTGCCAATGGCAAATATTAACTCTGGGCTGTCTTCAAAATCATAGGCCCCTCGAACACAACATAAACATGCTCTTTAATACACCTTCCTGACTGTATTACATTATATTCCTTGTACAATACAGTACAGTTGTTAGAGGGCATTTTAAATTTATTGCTTTGAACATTTTTCCAGTAAACAATGAAACAAAAGGCATCCACCAATGACAAAATTGCCCAATTCAGAACATTTCCATCATAAAGTCTACTCAAGTCCACCAGTATCAGTAAAAAATATACACAATCTCTGTAGTAAAATCCACATTGAAGAAATTTGTAACTAATAAAGAGGTTGCTGCTAGCAAACACTTTGTATGTCATTGTTTAATCTACAAATAAAGTGCCTGTTACCCTTGAAGAATAACTTGCCTTTGTTGCATGCAATAAAAAAAATGAAAAGCTAGTAATACCGCAATAGGGAATGGATAGCAAACTGTTAACAGTTCCATAGTTACTAGGTATCTTTGCCAAAAAGACTGCAGCATCCACCCCCTTTACAACACAATACAGCATCAGCAATGCATTTACCTACTGTGAGAGTAGAACCCACAGCCTTCAGCATCTAAAGTAAGTACACTATCTGTTGTGCTATTAACAATGCAAGCAGACTAAACATAAGCAGCACTAAACTTTTGCTCCCCTGCAGCTCTCAGCTCCTTGTAAAATCTACTTGACACTCAGCTGTATCTCTGAAAAAGAGAGACCTATAGAGTTAGTGGAGGAGAAAAAGAAAAAAAAAAGCCCGTCAGCACTAGGTAAAGTACCAAAATACTTCTACATAGTAACTCTTTCCTGTCTAAGTACACTTTATCCTTGTCACAATTACTAACACGGACACTACAAGCAGTCTATGAAATAATTTAAGCAGATGTATGTTAACTGCAGCTGCTTAAATGATTAACTGATACTCACAAAATTGCACCATTCACCTATTGGGACCAATCAGCATCTCCTCCACAGTGTCAACTGTGCTTTTAACAGTTTGCTGCCTGGGCAGCAAATTCCTTCATCCTATCCTAGATGTAGCTTTGAATTCCATCTTTTATCTATAGCAGAGATCAATGTAATAGATGCATAGTGTGGCACCTTTCATAAATATATACCATTACATTTTTGTTAGTCTTCAGATACTACATATTCATGTGAGCTGTTAAAGTTACAGCTAGTGGTCTCTGGCTTTAGTTTAAGAATTCTGGGGTAAATTATTTCATGTTTTCTTATCCAACGTCTGACTTACAGACCATAAAAAAATTCAGATAAAAAAATAGACTGATATTACCTGATCTACCTTTATTTTAGCTATGGAGGTATCAATCCCCCCAAAGAAGAAAAAAAAAACAGCAGTAGGTACTAAACAGATTAACATTTACATTTGCTTCTTAAAGTGATACAGATGAATTTTGCACCTGCAGTCAAGATAATAATGTCCAACCTCATTTCTATCTCTGCAGTCCATGTAGATGGTTTACAAAGCTGCCCTAGACATCTCAGCTTCAGATTTCCTCTAGCAGTGACTACAACTTATTTCCCTGCCTCACAAAAATTCCCAGAACTAACAAGTGAAATGTCCTACACATCTTTATGGTGACATTTCAAGAGAAAGAAAGAAATCATCACTTTAACAAGTACACACACCGTATGTTTCGGCCTATACATGCTTGAAAACCTTCTTACTGCAGCTGTCTGGTTTACTTCAAGAAAACTAATTCTTAACCTTTCAAAATATAAGTTATGATTTTCAGAACCCAACACAAGCTATGATCAGTTCCACCAGACTGGGCCATCCCAGGCTCTGCTAAAAATTGCTAAAGATCACTTTTCCCTTAGAATAGCTAGGGCTCTAGCTAGTCTTATTTCTAGATAAAAAATATTTGCTATATTTTTAAAATATTCTTTTATCTCCAGCAGTTGGGGAAGCCACTAATAAAAGAATCATCACTTTAACAAGTACACACACCGTATGTTTCGGCCTGCAAAATCTGACGTTTGTACCACAAATGTCCCACTTTGGACATTTGAAAAGGTGGCAAGTTGGCAACCCTATAGTACACTGCGCGCGCACACACACACACACACACACACACACACACACACACACACACACACACACAACTCTACCTGAAGCGTCCCATCTTCCGTCTGTTTACTCCCGCGAGTCCCGCTTGGTATTCCATTTCAGGTAACATCTTCTTCCATTCCCGCTCGAATCATCCCGCTTGCAAAGCCATCCTTGTAAACTCCCGCTCACAAACTTCTAAATATTCACGAGAGCGATGATGTCACGCCCGTGACTGGACTGTTAACACACACAGACTTCTTTCTTCTTAAAGAAGAACGCACGTACAAAAAAAAAAAAAAAAAACTTTTAACTTTTTTTTAAATTATCTAGTCAGCCGATTCCAGGGGGGTGCAAGTGCACCCCCTTGCACCTGCCTGCGGGCGCCCTTGATCAGGTGTTAGCAGAGAGGAGTGTTTCACAAAAACAGTGGCAAACAGGTTTGGATCACACACTGTATTATAGATCAGGCAGAGGTAACTTTAAGTAACTTGTGAAATACAGTATTTAATGACATTCTCTGAAACCTTTGTGAATAGCATTTTCATTCATATGACTTCTAGACACTCATCTGGTGTTAGCACCCTAAGAGGCATGTTTCATTCATATACTTTCAATTATATTTGGATCTGTCACTGCATTACAGATCAGCCAGAGGTCACCTTTAAGTAACTTGTGAGACACAGTATATAATGACAATCTCTGAAACCTTTATAAATAGTTCTAGTTTTCTATGACTTTTCTAGAAATGAATAATACTTTCTCAAAATCTTTCCTGTGGCTTGTTTGAAAGACACAAAACACAGTATTACATTCATTAGTAGTTTAGATCAGTGGTGTACAAAGTGGGGTACAACAGTCTCTTTGGAATGACAATACATGCCATTTACACTTATGAATAATACACACTGAGTGGAAATTAAATTGTTCTCTGTATATACCAGAGATTTTAAAAGTCTGAATTATTGAATACCATTGTCAATAGATCATTGATAATGTTAATATTTCTTATGATGTCACTATTTATTTTATCACAGTTTGTGCCACCTCCCTTCTGACAAGTTTCATGATACTGCATTTACTGATAGTAAAGATGAAACCATTACTTCTATCCCAAGTATATTATTTTTATTTTTTTATTTCGACCATCTTGGAAAACTTCAGTATCTTTTACTGAAATAATAATTTTTACCAGGTTAGCAGTTGTCAATGTATTTGGCTATCCATAGTCCATTTCCAGCTTATGTATCTGAGAAGAATATTTCAAAAGTAAGTGACCTAATACAGAGCCCTCAATGATGTTACTAGAATCCATTTGTTTATTTCTCCAAGTCTTTTGAGCTTCTAATACCATGACAGGAATGGACAATTCCTGTCAAAGAATAATTCAATTTCATAAAATTAGTATTGTTTCCATCTTTGATGTTAGCCAGACGTTCTCTTTGCGGCACCTGCAATGTGCTTAGTATTGACTCTGTTAAGTCATAAGGATGTACATGTATTGGTAACATATGTAAGTACAATTGTAAATTATTTTTTATAAGCCCCATTGCTCCTACAATTATTGGAACTGTATGGGTATCCTTCTTCCACATGGCCCTCATTTCTGCCTGCAGATTCTGGTATTTTATGACTTTCTGTCTCTCTGTACTTAAGAGATTGTAGTCACTGAGTGTAGCAATTCTGATTGATCAATGCTACTTTTGTCTTTTCAAGGACTACTATATAGGTTCATAGGTGTTTACTAGGCTAATGACTACAAGGACCTTTTTAAGCCTAGTCATTAACCCCTAATTTTGACATGTTCTGATACCCTTGATAAGTGCAAGCATGGGCCTGGGAGATGAACCATTTACAGGTTACCTGTGTCCATTAGCAACATAGCTGCCAAACAAGGGATAAATTTCTGGTTTCCCATCCAATTGTCCAAGTTGAACTTGAATTGGGTTAGGGAGGAACTCTGCTTCGCAAGGATGGGGAGCCTGTTCCATAGACAGCGTAGTCTCTGAGATATATACTTATCTCTCCAGCAGGTCCTATTTATATTACAGGCAAGGTTTAAGTCTTTAGAACAGGTAATTCTGGTGCTGTTTGTTTTGTGGATATGCAGGAGGTCCATCAGAGTGGGATCTGCCAATGACCTGTATACTGGGCATAGATCTCCCCTCAAAAGCCTGTAAGAGACAGAATACAGGGATATGGCCTTGAGGTGGTCTGCATAGGACATTTTACTTATGCCATGTATTCTTTTAGTGAGGAACCTCTGTGGATGTTCCAGTTGTTGGATATGCCTGGTTAGGTACATACCAAAGGGGGAATTGTACTCAATGATAGGTATGATGAATGCCGAATACACTGGAACAATGACTTACTTGGACTTAGATGCCATGCCTTTGTTTATAAGTTGCACAACATAAAATGATTTCTTCACCACTGTAGACACATAATGGTCAAAGGTTAGATTACTATCTATGTGTGTCCCTAAGTCCCTAACTACTGGGTAAACTCTAAGGGGTGTGTTGTCAGTATGATAGTTACCAGGGATGGATGCCTTCCCAAAGGATGCTATTATGCATTTCTTGGCATCTAGTTTTAGTCCATGGCTCTGACACCAGTTGTTTGTATGTGTCAGCCCCTCCTGGAGAACATTTGTGTCAGTGTGAGATTTAATGACAGCTCCTAATTTGCAATCATCTGCAAATTTAGTCAGCCAGAGACCATTGACATTGGCCTTGACTTCTGAGAAGTAAATGCCAAAAAGGAGCGGCCCAAGGACTGATCCATGAGGGACTCCACTTGTGACTGGGCTCTTTGTAGAGGTGGACTTCCTAATATCTGGTTTTCTCACATCTATTTTTTTTTTTTTTTTCAATAATAATTCTTTATTTTATTTTTTCCAAACAACTAATACAGTACTACCAACTACTTACAATATGTACATGAATGCTTCCAACAGTTACATAGAATCATTATACATACCTATACACTTCTAAAAAAAAAAATAATGAAGAAAAAAGAACTAGTAACCATATAAGACTTATCTCAATAAAATTCAACAGTTATTCAGTTTTTCCCAGCGAATAGTGGAATGGAACTTTAAGCTAATACAATGTTAAAGATTTGTTCCCATATTTTTGTATTGTTTACATTTTTCTTATGATCACTAATTAGAAATTTATGTGCTAGAATATGTTTGGTGGCTACTATCTTGAAATTTTGCCATGATGTCTGTAAAGGGTTCAACCAATTGGAAGCTATATATAACTTCATCAACAAAAAAATATTGACTAGTATAATTCTTTGGGTTCTTTCCAAGTTGGGTGGTGGAATATGTAAAATCGTAAATTCCCAGGAGAGTGTGGAATGTTGATATCCCATTTTTGTAGTTGAAGTTTCAAGGAATTCCAGAGTTTGAAAATACATTTACAACTCCAAAACATATGTAGGAGGTCGGCTGTTTGATCTATACAATATGGGCATTTTGGTGAGTTCTTTGAGTTAAATTTGTGTAGAGTGAGACGTATAATACGCATTATTAAATATCATCAATTGGGTAAATAATAGCTTCTGAAGGGACACAGATTTTATGGTTAAGTGAATTGCTTTTAGTATTTTACTTTCTTCAATTGTCAACAATTTCTCTCTCCAGTATTTGGAAATTAATATTTGATTATTATATTTTATTTCTTTAATCAAACCATATGCTGCAGTTATATATTTACATTCCTGTGTAAGGGTTTGCCATAAGTTCAGACACATGTTTAAATCTTCTTCTTTAATTATGTCATTTCCTTTACTAAGGTAACTTATTGATAGGTCTTTTAATTGTCTTATTATAATTAGATACGATTTGGGAGATTCAACTCTTCTAAAATATTGTGAATCGGGATACCTAAAAAGGATATAAATCAAGTAGGGTTAAATTAATTATAAGTGGGAATTTCTTAAGGTCTATCAGCTGGTTACCAATTTTCAGATTTGGATTTTTGTGAAATGGTTGAAGAATTATCATACTTTGCAAAAGATTTAATGAGTTAAAGAGATTTTGTACTGAAACTATATATGTTTTGATATGTTCCAACACGAAGTACACTTTAAGAGTATTTTTGTTTAAAAAAGGTAATGCCTTGCAGTTAATATCCAATTCCTTGACATGTTTATGATTAAGAACCAGCCATTTGGGAACCCATTTCGAGTTACACCCATCAAAGTTAATTATTCTTAAAAGTCTATTGGTGTTTATTATTAAATAATATGTTTCAAATTAGGTAGATCCAACCCTCCCTATTTTTGGAGCCATCAATTTATCATACGATATCCTAACTTTTCTAGGTTCCCATAGAAATCTAGCTAGTTCTGTATGAAGCTGTTTGAAGAATTTTTTGGAGATTTGAACTTGTGATGCTCTAAAAATATATAGTAATCTGGGAAGTATATTCATTTTAATAATTGAAGTCTTCGCCATTATTGGTAATTTCAGATTATCCCATCTTTTCAAGTCAGATACTATCTGCTCCCAAATAACCTTAACATTATTGAGATAAAAATCTCTGTTGTCTGTTGAGAAAACCACTCCTAAGTATTTTATTTTTTCTTCTGATTTTACCTGCCCTACTAATGGTAATAGTGAAAAAGGTGTAGGTGTCTTTAATGGGAATATCTTAGTTTTTTTTAAATTTAATTTATAATTGGAAATTTTTGCAAATTCTTCTACTTCACATCTATTTTTTGAACTGTTGTTAATGGGTGATCTCATGTGATATAATCTTCATCATTTTCTATAATGCTTTACGACTCGTGTTTCCAATTTGTTTTAGCTACTTCAATGCAACAGTCTTGCCACATTATTATACCTCTGAGTATGCAGTCCTTCTGCCATTACTATATCACAACCAGCAACAAGATGTGTGACTGTTTCCAATTCTGTTTTACAGAACCTACATTTGTCTGTTTCTCCTACATGTACAATGGGCTTTCTAAACCAAGGTGTACATAGTCCACTATCTTGGGCCACCAATATTAACCTTTCGTCTTTTGGTTTAAATTCACCGCTGCTTAACCATTCCTGTGTCAATCCTGATCAACATGAGGTTATTTCAAGAGAATCTCCTGTTGGGATAGACAGATTAACGCCCAATACACCTTGGTACATTGTGTTTTGTAGCTTAAACAGTTTCCTCACTGATGTATGCACAAATTGCCATTTGACAGTTTTACTTTGTCAATTATTAAATGGTGTAGTGTTGAATGCATTATCAAGGTTACGGCAAGTGCAATACATGGTCAGGCCTTCACCAACTGCCTCTATTATCTGTTCAAAGAAAGCAACAAGAATTTAATGGTAGTATCTCTCCTTAACAAACTTAAACAATGCCATATATAGCAGAAGTAGATATCTTGGATCACTTTGGATAGCTCCATTATGACTCTGTCCATGATTATACACAGAATACTGTTCAGACTGACAGGTTTTAAATGGTTTGGTCCTGATGTAACCCTCATTTTGTGAACTTATATCACTCAGCTTGTTATCATACATGAGGGATATGTCCAATGTTAACATTTTATATAATATGATTGATAGAAGTTTAGTCGGGTATTTCTTGATTCTGTGTAGGAAACCATGAGGTATACTGTCTGGTCCCATGGTGGAGCTAGAGATTTTAATTTTATTAGTGGCATTATGTTTTCCTTTGTCCTTGTTGCATTCTGATATATTGATTTCCATATTGTCAAGTCTGCACAATTTTTTGGAAGTGCATTTATTATGCTCTGTATCTGGGTAATCAATTCATTCTTTCTTGTTAAGTCTATAAGATGTTACTTTTACAATTTCTCCCTTCAACTTTATTATGTAATGAAAAGCTACCTTATTTCTGCTTTTAGCCTTTGAGATGGCTAACTTCATAGTTAAATCTGAAATATTAAGTAGTTCCTGTGCTTTTTTAATCTAGAGATTTTTATCACTTGCACTTTAACTTATTGTATGTCTTATTAAACCTGAGATTGCATAAAATAATATTTTTGTTGAATTAATTTATGTACTTTTTCTTAAAGATATGTGTCCATATGTGCAGAAGTTTACAATATCAAAAACCACACTCACTATATCCTGAGCAAAAGTATTTGTGTCATCAAGTGTAGTATCCCAGTTTGTTTTTTTTATAAATGTGTCTAGTATCCATTGGTAAAGCGTAAGAAGGTTCATTTATTTATGAATGAGTTCAATTTTAGCTTTAGATTAAAGATGATTTTGCCATGATTTCTATTAATTACAGAGACTGTAAGGATGAGTGGAAAGCAAAAAATTCCTAGAACTGTTAACACACGTCTACTCAGAGGCGATCTCTGCTTAACATACAAGGCCATGTCAAACCCAGAGCTGTTGGACATGCTACACTTAAAAAAATCCCAATCCCTCAGAGCCATATGCTCCAGGGATCTAAACCTTGTCATCACAATAAACAAAATATGCTGGAGGGATAGGTTCCTGACCCAGAGACTCCCCAGACTCTGGAATAGATTGCCCATACATGTCAAGCAGAGTGCCTCTTTGGCCCTCTTCAAAAGGAACCGTGATGATTGGATGGGAGAAAGGAAATTCACCCCGGGGACCACATCAGTCACCCTGCTAGACAGGAGTCCAGGGAAGTAAATAGTGTGGGAAGAAATAGCCAGGGAATTGTTATGGCTAAGCTTGTATAGGCCCTAAGGCTGATAGCCTAGTACCAACCTATGAACCTATGAACCACAGTATTTAAGATACTGCCTTCCCTAGTTAGATTTGTAGTGTTTCTTCCATGATGTTTTGATTAACATAATCAATTAATATTTGGACATATTTGTTTGATTTAGGCTAGGTTACCATATTAATGCTAGGGATATTAAAATCCCCCATAAAGATTACATTTTGATAGATTTCTACATCCCAGCATTTAGCTGCAAACACCTCAAGCTCTGTAGAGGACATAGGTAGTATATGGCAGAGTTCTATAATGTTATATTTAATATCTTTGGTAGTAACTGTTGTATGAGTAATTTCTAGTACTAAATTAATATTTTGACTTATAATTTTTCTGTGTTGTTTTACAAAGACGAGATACTACAAGTTATACCATTAGATAGGCAAGTATAATCTGAAATGTATGATACACATTTTAGGTTTTTACACTATGTTTCAGAAATTAAGCATATGTCAACATCCTCCAAACTGAGAAAACATTCCAAATCACCTCTTTAATTGTTATTATTTCTGGCAGTGAACAAAATCACCTTCACCTCTGATTTGTTATTTTGTGCAGTTATTTCTTTTTATTTCTGAATTTGAAAAGGTCAAAAATATGGTAAGCATTTTTGTCATACATAGGACTTCATCATCCTGTAGCAACATTTCATTGAACAACTTCATAAATACTCATCTGTAAGATCACATAACCAATTAGCACTTATTGTACCATAGGTTCATAGATTAGTACTAGACTAACTGCCCTAGTGAGCCATTTTAAGCCTAGCTAATTACCCCATGTGAGAATCAAACCCTGCACCTCGAGTCTATAAGGTAAACACCTTAATCATTACACCAACCATCAGAACATAGGTGCCAGAAACTGTTGAAGACTAGGGGGGGTGGAGGGTGAGAGGGGCTCTTAGTGATCTAAAAAGGGCAATTTTTTATAACTATTTCCTACTACAACATAGGTTCACTTGGAGGACTTTTTAAGCTTAGTCAATTCCCTTTTGGTGCTTGATTCTTGAATTAACCTTTTCTGATTGGTCTTACCTATTCCATGGCTGATAATTGTATATTAGCCCTTGAGAATAACTGTGATCATTCCATAGATAATTTGAGGGGACCCATATAAGGGATGCAACATTTGGGAACTGTCTCTACCCATTAGTGGCATGAGGGGCAATCCTGGAGTACAGTTTCTATTACCCATCCTTAGATCCAAGTTGCATTTGAATATGGACGGATGAGCTTTGTTTTATTTTTATGGATAGTCTAATCTAGAACAGTGGTAGTCTCTGTGGTATATATCCATCTCTCCACAACATTCAATTTAGATACCTGGACTGAGTATTTCAGATGCCATTTGACTTGCTGATGTTCAGTAGGTCCATCTGTATTAGGTCGGAGGATGCCTTGCATGCCAGACATGTCACCTCTAAGCACTCTGTAGGATACTGAGTATAGTAATAAATCTCTGAGGTGGTCCATGCAAGACCTATTGTTTAGGACTTGTATCCTTTTAAGTAAGGTATCTCTGAAGGTATTCCAGTTGTTGCATGGGGATGGACAGATACATGCCAAAGTGGGCATTATACAAAATGATTGACTTAATGAGAGCTTTGTAAAGGGGATAACATCTCTAGATCTAGTCCCATTCAATTTGTTTATAAGTTGTGAAATATAGAAAGGTTTTCTTATGACTCTGGGCACATGTTGGTCAAAAGTTAGGTCACTGTACACACAAGTTCCCAAATGCCAAACAATTGGGTCAGTTCTTAGAGGGCATTGTCATGATTTTGACACCAGTTATTGTTTGGGACAAACCCTCCTGCATGATGGTTGAGTCATTTGGGGATTCAATAACTGCTCCTAGCTTGCAGTCCTCTCAAACTTAGCCGGCCAAAGCCCTTTGGCATTTCCTTTTACTTTTGAGATGTATATGCCAAACAGAAAAAGTCTCAACACCAAACCCTAGGGGACTCCATTTATGACTAGTCTCTTCCCCTATCTTGAGCTCCTGCATCCTGTGAGCAAGTTGGCAATCCAGCTAGTGAAGGAAGTGTTTGGTCCTCCTACATTATTCATCTTTTGTACTACACCTGAGTAGGAGATTGTGTCAAAAGGCTTGACCAGGTCAAGGTAATGTGGCGTGAACTGTTTTACCTTCATCCATTGCTTTGGTAACAAGAGTAAAGTTTAAAATTTGCCTTTGATTTTGAGCCCTTCACACTTTCCTCTGGGCTGTTTTCAAACACATTTTTAGGGTCATGCATACATGTATGCATTATTTGATTCACTTTCCTGATTGTATTAAATTATATTCCTTGTGTAATACACCACAAGTTGTTAGATAGCATTTTAAATTTGTAGTTTTGAACAGTCTTCTAGTAAGCAATGAAACAAAATGTATGAACCAATGACAAAACTACCCATTTCAGAAAATTTCAACCATAAAAGGCCACCCAAACCTCTGTCATTACAATCCACCAATATCAGTAAATATGCACAATATCTGCAGAAGTAAAAGTCATTTAAATAATTCCACATTAAAGAGATTGGAAACTAATGAAGAGGTTGCTGCTAGCAAACAACTTTATATTTCATTGTTTCATCTACAAAGTGGCTGTTTCCCTTGAAGAATAAAGTGTCTATGTTACATTACAAAATGTTACAATTGCCTCATGTACACAGACAACCCTCTCCTCCTCCCACAAAACACAAATACATGCGAGAGATGCAACTATACGGCCAAACTGGAGGCTGAGCTCTCTCAACATAGGACTGGCAAGACCAGTCAGGAGGAGAAGGTTACCACACACACTATAGACCCAGTCTCACATAGTACCATTACAACCTCAAATCATACACATAAACACACAAAGACATACTCGGAGGCTCTGATCAAAAATCTACCAAAACAGCAGAGGCCACCAAAGCAGACACCCAAACAACCACCACCTCAGAAGACAACACCTGCAACACATAGACCTCACAGTCAGAGTGTCAAACAGTCACAGCCCTTAAGGCCAAACACAATGCCAGACACACTAGTCATTGGTGACTCCATAGTCAGACACACTGGCGTCCGCCACCAGACTGAGTAAGGAGAAGGTCACAGTAAGCTGCCTGTCGGGCGCTAGAATCCGCCACATAACGCAAGCACTCAGGTCTCTCAACAGCAGGTATAAATATGACTCAGTCATTGTCCACGCTGGTGTAAACGACCTGAGACGTACCTCCTTGGACTACATGAAAAGAGACATTGAGGAGCTCTCTGATTATGTAGCCCAGGCAGGTATGACCCTGACCTTGAGCAGTATCCTACCTTCACCAAGAATGATGCCACAATACAGAGATAAGATGATCAGCTTTAACAATTGGCTTAAACACTGGTGTCATTCAAAGGGGATCCAGTGTCTGTCTGCCTGGGATGACATGCTGGACAAGCCACGCTGCTTCAAGGGACGGCTTGCACCTGTCACCCTGGGATTCCGGATATTGGCAAAGGCTCTTGCCACCCCATAGTGCCTTTTTAGGCAAGGCTCAAATTCTAAACCTACCACCCTAGAACACAAAAAGGAAAAAACTAAGGGTAATGCTGCTCAATGCCAGAAGTCTAAATCTCAAAATGCACGCACTCGAGGCCCTTCTCAGTATGGAGAACATCGATGTCTGTGCTGTGACAGAAACCTGGTTCAAGGCTCCTGAGAGCACCCCAGCTATCAGGTTTTACCTCATATCATGCGTTCCGGCCCCAAAATCCGGACAATACCAAGAAAGGAGGGGGTATCCATATTCATCAAGGACACCCACACCTCAAGACTGGTGGCAATGCACGATGCATCGGAGACCATCCAGGTGCAATTAACCATAGGCAAGACTGCTCTGCAAATTGTAGCATGTTACAGGCCACCCTCACAAACTCAGGAACCTCACATGGCCTTCCTGAAAACACTAGAGGGATAAATGTATCACCAAACACCATCATACTAGGTGACTTCAATTACCCTAATATAGACTGGGAACACTACTCAAGCCCAAACACCCTAGCCCAAAAGTTCCTGGAATTCATAAACTCAAATGCCATGGAACAACTAGTCACCATCCCCACAAGAGGAGATAACATACTTGATCTCATCATCACGAACATGGGAGCACAATGTTCAACACCGGAGGTGTACCCCTCACTGGTGAGATCAGACCACAAACTAATCTCACTGGAGGTCCTCATCCCACCCCACCTGAAATAAAAAGACCACAGTAAAGAACTTCTCAAAAGCCGACTTCACACTTCTAAAGACTAGTGTGGTCTCCTTTAAGGCCCCGAGCATGGAAAACAGTACTCAAGCCGCTGAATCACTTACAAATGCCTTCTACCAGCACCTGCAGGACTGCATGGATAAGGCAATCCCAAGCAAAACAAAGACTCTTTGTACCAAAGGCAAGCGTCCAGTCTGGTGGACCCCAGCCATAAACAAACTCTACAACAAAAGGAGGAAGCTACTACAAGATAGAGCAAAATCCTTAAAAGGTAAGACACCCTTGATCACTATAAGTAAAAACTAAGAGCTCTCATAAAATCATCCAAAGCAAATTTCGAGAGAAAAATAGCTAAAGACTCAAAAGACAATCATAAGGCCTTCTTTAGCTATGTTAGAAACCTGGGAGGAAACTCCCAGATATGCTCAGAGCTAGTTCAAAATGATGTGAAGATTACTGATCCTACAGACATTGCCAACATACTGGCTGACAGGTTCAGTGCAAACTTATCCCCTCCCCCAAAAGGAGAGATATCTATACCAAACGATTGCAGCCCCCAAACATCTCCAGCCCAAGTGAGAACTGCTCTCTCCAAAGCAAAAACACAGCATCCATGGGACCTGATGGTGTCCCGGCTGTGTGTTCCATGAACTCAATGAGGAATTAAACCCACAGCTATGACAGCTTTCTAATCACAGTCTCACCTCTGGATACGCACCCAGGAGTGGCGCACTGCAACTGTGGTACCACTTCACAAAGGCGGTGCCTCCACCAACCCTGGAAATTACCGGCCCATTAGCTTGACAAGCCTTATCTGCAAAGCCATGGAGAGGATCATAATGAACCTCATAAATAGAGACATAGGGAATTTGCAGACTTTGGATCCAACCCAGTTTGGCTTTGTCAAAGGCAGATCATGCCTTTTAAACTTGGTTGACTTTTTCGAAACAGTCACCAAAGCCATTGATGAGGGAAAGGCAGTCCATACAGCCTACCTTGATCTGGCTAAGGCCTTCGATACAATACCCCACTCGGGTATCATTGAAAAACTCATCAGCTTAAATGTCAACCCATACATCACAAGATGGGTTGCAAACTGGCTGAGTGACAGAACCCACAGGGTCAGAGTTGCTGGCGCCATGTCAGACTCAAAGCCTGTCACAAGTGGTGTCCCACAGGGCTCAGTCCTGGGCCCACTCTTGTTTGGCATCTACTTTTCCAAGTACAAGCAAACACAGGAGGGTTATGGCTGACAAAGTTTGCAGATGACTGCAAACTGGGCCATAGTAGAAAACACATCTGACACAGATATCCTTCAGAAGGGTCTCACAGAAATGGATAACTGGTGCCAGAGCCACGCCTAAAGTTAAATGCCAAAAATGCATAGTCATACCCTTCGGGAAAAACAAGGTTACCCCTAGCTACCAAATAGGTGGCAATCCACTGAGCACAGAAGAAGTTATCAGGGACCTGCGGACCCAGGTTGATAGTAGTCTGTCATTCGACACCCATGTAGCTAAAGTAGTTAGGAAGACCTTCTACATTGCCCACCTTATCATGAAGGGATTCTCATCTAGATCAAGGGAGGTCATAGTCTCCCTTTACTCATCACTCATCAGACCAATGATTGAGTACAATGCCCCATTCGAATGTATCTGACCCGACACCTGCATCAGTTGGGGAGGCCACAAAAGTCCCTCACCAAAAGGATAAAGGGTCTCAAAATCTGTCCTATGCTGCCCGACTGAAAGAACTCCAGCTCTATTCAGTCGCCACCGCTTGCTCAGAGGTGACCTTTGCCTAACATACAAGGCCATGTCAAACCCAGATTTGATGAATATGCTTCACCTCAAAAATCTAGATCCATCAGAGCCACAAGGGCGGGAGACTTAAACCTTGACACGGCTATTAATAGGACGTGCTGGAGGGATAGATTCATCACCCAAAGACTCCCTATGCTGTGGAACAAAATCCCGGTACATGTGAGGCAGAGCACCTCGCTGGCCTTGTTCAAGAGAAATCTTGACCAATGGATGGGAGATCGCAGATATACCCCAGGGATTACCTCAGTGTCACTGCTCGACAGAGGCACAGCAAAATAATGGGTATAGTTCCCCATACTAAAGGGGTGGCGTAAGCCACAAAATGATGGGCTAGGCTTGTAAATGCCCTCGGGCAGATAGCCTAGTATGAACCTATGAACCTATGAACCTATAAGCTAGTAATATTGCAATAGGGAATGGATGGCAAACTGATAACAGGTTCATAGTTACTAGTTAACTCCTCCAAAGGAGGACATCACAGGACTGCAACATTCACTCCCAACAAAGCCAATTTTCAGCACAGGCCCAAGGAAAAATGCTCCAGACGCATGTCTTTGTAACATGGGAGGAAACCCACACAAACAGAGAGAACATACAGACTCGACACAGAAGGTACCCCTCCAAGAATCAACCCAGAGAACCTCTTGCTGTAAAGCAGCAACACTACCACTACACCATCCACTTGACACAACTAAACCTCTCAATTTCACAGCAGAAGAAATGTAGAAAAAGCCAAAATTTATTTGGGGGGGGGGCAAAGGGCCAAAACCAGGGACACATTTTAAGTATTGCTTGTATAATCTTAGAAAGTTGCTAAAATAGTGTTTTGTGTTACCACATATTTCCATTGAAAGACAGGAAGACTGAAGCTTAAAGTGCTATCATTATTTAGTGAATTGTGTTCTCACTGATTAATGTAAATAGTTGAGAGCTATGGACTGAGCGGTGGTGTGGGTAGAGAATCAGGCTGTTGTACCTAAGGTCCAGGGTTTGACCCACCAGGAATAAGTACCTGGGGCATTACACACACACACACACACACACACACACACACACACACACACACACGCACACACACAAAGTAAAGTACATTTGTATGCAGTTAGTTGCTAACTGCATTGCCTAACCAGAGAAGCACAGGTGTCTCTTCTGCAGGATGTTTGAGAACTGTTGTATATTATTATTATTATACCAATGAAAATGTCATCCGCTGTGTGATGGCGTTACGATGTAATCAGTGCACCAAAATATGCTATGCAGGAAAGAATGTTGCAGTTTGAGGCCCACAGGTACAAGAGCATTTGAAGCTGTCATTGCCTAATGCTTCTCTTGGTTTTGAAAGGAGCAGTGAAAACTGAGAAAAAAAAGTCCTTGCAACTTTATGAACAATGATATATTATTATTATTATTATTATTATTATTATTATTATTATTATTTTTATTATTAAACATACTTTGAGGAGATCAACCATCAGTTCTTTGTGCTCTTATCCCTCAGCTACTGTGATTTAGGCATAGTACTACAATTTTGGCCCTCAAATTTAGTCTTGCTCCTCTTAGATTACTGATGCTTCTGAGCTCCCCGTGCAGTAAGACCTATCTATGGGTACCTAAAATATTAAATAAATAAAGTAAGCCAAGAATAAGGGTCCTGTTCACAAACAATATAGGCTCTAATACAGAAAGACCTTCTATTGTGGAAAAGAAAGTGCCCCTCTTTGCGATTTTTAAAGGTTAGCAGGCCTACTTCGATTGTTAATGCTCATAGACTGGGAGATATGATCACATTAGCTGCAGTACCTCTATGATTTTTTTTTCTTTTTTTAATGATACATAGGACTAGGATTGGCTTTGAAACGTTGTGCTCTCATATGGAAAAGAAAGCATGCTAGAGGCTGACAGATACTTCTTTTCCAGGTCAAGCTATATCACCCCACGGTCTTTAATGTGCTTAGCAGGGCAAACACGTTTTTCTGTTTCCTTTGATAAGCCCTTACTTTTCGCAGCCTCTCTTGAAAATGTCATTCTAGTCTATGCCTGATTATGATGACAACTTGTGCTTGTCTTATATGTGGAAAAATGCTGTGAAGAAGGTCATAGCCATTTACATGTTTGATAGAGTGAACAATAATGCACTTCTTTATGTGTCATATTTGTGAAGCTTCTCAACCTGCATAAAACTGTCAAACTATATAAACATAAAGTCGATAACACATCTGCAACAGTCTTCCTAAGTAAACGTGACTTTTTTCTTTTTTTGACCTTCTAACGTAAATAAACTACAATATAGAACCCTGTCTGCAGTCCGTCTCTCTCTCTCTCTCTCTCTCTCTCTCACACACACACACACACACACACACACACACACACACACACACACACACACACACACACACACACGTTTCACTAACATAACTACAACATCGGAGCCCGGCAGCAGTATTCATAAATGCAACATTGGAGCTCAGCAGCAGTTTTATAAATACATCAGAGCCCAGTAGCAGTTTCATAAATACATCAGAGCTCATCAGCAGTTTTAAAAATACAACATTGGAGCCTATCACTAACATAAATACAACATCGGAGCCTATCACTAACATAAATACAACATCGGAACCCAGCAGCAGTATTCATAAATACAACATCGGGGCCCAGCAGCAGTTTTATAAATACAACATTGGAGCCCAGCAACAGTTTCATAAATACAACATCAGAGCCCAGCAGCGGTTTTATAAATACAACATCAGAGCCCATCAGCAGTTTTACAAATACAACATTGGAGCCTATCACTAACATAAATAAAACATCAGAGCCCATCACTAACATAAATACAACATTGGAGCCCAGCAGCAGTTTCATACATACAACATCGGAGCCCAGCAGCAGTTTCATACATGCAACATCGGAGCCCATCACTAACATAAATATAACATCGGAGCCCAGCAGCAGTTTCATAAATACAACATCGGAGGCCAGCAGCAGTTTCACTAACATAAATAAATGGCAGTGCTTACTGTGTGACTCTGGCAGCAAGTTTCCTTACTGTGGGTGACTCTCTGGCAGCAACGATTCCCCCGCATATTTGTGTTTAAAATTAATGTGATGCATGCATGGGTCCTAACAGGTGTTGCCTCTGTAAAAGTGGAGGGGCACTCCCTCCCCCTCGCTCTATGGTTCCCACACCTATGCATCAGAACAATTAGTTATGTACTCACCATAACGTCAGATGTATGTGGTCCATCTCGCCTACATTCTTAACTGACGGGGGTTCGGAGCCGAGAATCAGCTTCGACTCGGCCGCTATTTACTAGCTGGAAGTCTCTGATTGGCTGGGCTAGCCCTAGTATTCCAAGATGCACCAAGCCCAAACCCCCAGATCTTGTTTGCCAGCAATATAACAAAGTGACATACACAACCTCATAGAAATAACACAAGCAGGAAGAGAGAAAAAAATAACATCCTCAGAAAGGTCTAAAAACATAATTTCCTCCAAGTCCAACAGGTGGGGGGACAGTGGGCAGGTACGTAAGAATGTAGGCGAGATGGACCACATACATCTGACGTTATGGTGAGTACATAACTAATTGATGTAATGTGGTCCTATCTCGCCACATTCTTAACTGACGGGACAGCGTCCCTAGCACCAACATTCTGGGAGGCTCACTGACAATACTCCTGAGCACCATGGAACCAAAGGAAGCCCAGTCTCTAGACACCAAATCAAGCTTGTAATGAGAAACAAAGGTGTGCGGAGAGGACCAGGTGGCCGCAGCACAGATGTCATCCAAGGAGAGCCTAGCATGATAAGCTACTGATGCAGCCATAGCCCTGGTAGAATGAGCCTTAACTGGGAAAGGTAAATCTCTGCCTGCTAATGTGTAAATAAAGGAGATACAGTCCTTAATCCATTTAGCAATAGTACCTTTAGTCACAGGGCTACCATTCTTGTTCTCTGAAAAGGACACAAACAATTGATCCGATTTCCTGTCAGGTTGTGTCCTGTGCAAATAAAACCTTAGTTGTCTATGAATATCCAACTGGTTGAATTTGAATTCCGCTTCATTTGAAAAGTTTGGAAAGAAAACTGGTAACTCAATGGATTGGTGAAGACAAAAGGTAGAAGATACCTTAGGAAGGAAGGAGGGGTTGAGTCTCAAGGAAACCCTATCCTTATGGAAGACCAAATAAGGGGGCTTTATGGAAAGGGCCTGAAGCTCCGATACCCTCTTGGCTGAAGTAATGGTGGCCAGAAAGGCTGTCTTCCAAGACAAATATTTTAATTTACAAGTGTCAGCCGGTTCAAAGGGGGTAGAAGTTAAGGTTTGAAGCACCAAGCTTAAATCCCAAGGTAAAACTGGTTGTGACAATGGCGGACGGAGTAACCAGGCTCCTTTCAGGAAGGCTTTACAGAGTTCATGGCCCATAAGGGAAGGCTCATGTGAGACGTGAAAGCTAGAAATGGCTGCCAGCTGTACCTTAATAGTGGAGGTAGTGGAACCCTGTTTGAAGAGCATAGCCAAAAAATCTAATACCGCTGACAAGGGGGCTGTGAAGGGATCTAGATTGTGTGCTTCAGCCCGGATAGCAAATCTTTTCCATTTGCTAGAGTATAGTTTTCTGGTAGATGACTTGGGGGAGGACAACAGAATATGCAACACCTCAGGTGAAAAGGAATGTAGTCTAACTAAGGATGGAAGTGGAGCAGCCAAGCTGTCAACCTGAGGGTTCATTGGGATGGATGGAGCTGATCCGACTGATGAGTCAATAGGTCTGGTGCTGGTTCCAGAGTCCAAGGGCCGTCCACTATATACTTCTGAAGAAAGGGGAACCAAACTTGATGAGGCCAGTCTGGTGTGATAAGAATCATCTTGTTTCTCAAGGAAGTTGCCTTCTGAATCACTCTTGATAATAGAGGGAACGGATGGAAGGCATAGAGCAGACCTGGAGGCCAATCGTGGACTAGAGCTTCCCTGGGTGACTCCCCCGGGGTTGGGATCAGAGTGAAGTACCTGCTGCACTTGGCATTGAGGAGGCTGGCAAACAGGTCGCAGCAAGGTTGACCCCACCTGGAGAAGATCTGAGTTGCAACTCAGTTGTTCAAGGACCACTCGTGAGGCATCAGAATAGCTCTGCTTAGCCTGTCTGCTATCACATTGGACTTCCCCGGAATGTGCATTGCTACTAGAAAGAGTTGGGAAGACACCGCCCAGTTCCACACTCTCATGGCCTCTCTGCAAAGGGGATAGGACCTGGTTCCACCCTGCTTGTTTAGGTACCACACGACTGACATGCTGTTGGAAAGAATAGCAATCGTCCCCTTGGGAAGAGAGCTCTGAAGTGCTTGCAATGCTAGAAGCACTGCTCTCATTTCCAGGACATTGATGTGCAAATGCACCTCGTGATCTTGCCATGTGCCTTGGACCATTCTGCCCAGATAATGGCCACCCCAATCTATCTGGGAAGCATCCGTGGTCACCGTGGCAGTAGGAGACAGGGGGGTCAGAGGTCTCCCTATGTCTAGATTGGATGACTGAAGCCACCAACGTAGGTCTTGTCGGCATTGTTCCGCGATGAGAATGGGATAAGACAGAGGAAACTCCTGAAAGGACCACTGGACCATGACCAGCCACTAGAGGATCCGCATATGTAGCCTGGCTAGCGGTACTAGCATGACGGTAGCCGCCATGGACCCTAGTAGTTGAAGAGCAAGACTGACTTGGACTTTGTTGAGGGGTAGTAAGGCTAACACTTGAGCCTGTAGCACATTAATTCTTTCTGTTGGAAGAAAGGCTCTCATTTGGATGGAGTCTAGTTCTGCGCCGATAAATGCAACATGTTGTGATGGCCGCAACACAGATTTTTCCCAGTTCAAGGTAATCCCTAGGTATTGGCCCAATGTGATGGTAGCCCTTGTGGCACAAACGAGTAGATGCCTGGAGGGGGCAGTGAGAAGCCAGTCATCCAGATAAGGAAAAACCTGGAATCCTTGACGTCTCAAGTGAGCTGTCACCACTGCTAAGCATTTGGTAAACACCCTGGGGGCTGTGGTGAGACCAAAAGGCAGATCACGAAACTGGTAGTGACTGGCTCCCAGCCAGAAGCGTAGGTGACTCCTGGATGCCTTGTTTATCTTGATGTGGTAATAAGCATCCTTGAGATCGATGGAGCACATCCATACTCCTTTTTCCAATAAGGGGAAAATGGACTGAAGAGTGACCATTCGGAACTTGGACTTCAGTACAAATAGGTTTAAATGGCTGAGGTCCAGAAAGGGCCTCAGGTCCCCTGTCCTTTTTGGCACCAAAAATAATCTTGAGTAAGTTCCTGATCCGATCTGGTCTGAAGGGACTGGTTGGATGACTCCTTTTTCCAGCAGCTTCAAAACCTCTAGCGCTGCTTGATCCCTTTGACTGGGTGGAATGTCTGGGATTTTTCTGGATAGGGGAGGGAGTGTAAGAAAGGAAATGGTGTAACCTCCGGTAATTAATTGGAGCACCCATTGATCCTGAGTGATACTTTCAGAGGCTTGAGGATGCCTCAAAAAATGGCCCCCGACTGGATCCAGAGTAGCACAGTCGGGCAGTCCCTCAGGGACATTGGTAGGAGGATCCATGGCCTCCTGAGTTGCAGGGGCCTCCTCTGCCTCTAGGGTGGCACCTTCCAGAGTAATTCCCCCCTCCTCTGCCCCTGAAGGGGGGGGGTCACCATGATCGATGGGGAAAGACTTTTGAGATTTCCTGAACCACATCTTGCCTCCCCCCCATGCCTTGGGATATGGCCTAGAGGGAGGCAAGAAATGGGCCCCTACGGCAGACAAAGTCTTACCCTCCTGCTCACATCTGATGAGAGTGTCTTTCACTTTGGGTCCAAAGAGGGAGGACCCATCGAAGGGGGCGTCCGTGAAGGAAGACTTGAAGGCTTCCACAAAGTGACACAGGCACATCCAGGCTTGCCTCCTGAGGGCTACTCCTGAGCTAGCTGCCCTACCCACCCCTTCAGCTGCATAGGATATGAGCCTCATGGACGAATTGATAATAGAGGAAAGGGTAGACAGCTGGGCAGTGACAGTCTGATTCAGCACCTCAGGCAAGTTACCCGACAGGGTATCTCCCAATTCCTTAAGGAGATCTCTTTGGAGCCTAGTAAAGTGGCAAAGATAGTTCAACGACTGCAAAGTAAAGGTCGCTGAAGACAGGGTACGCTTCCCATACCGATTCATACTCCTGGACTCCTTGTTAGGAGAATGAATGGAAGCAGAAGCTTCTGCAACTTCTTGCTGAGTGGCAGACGCCACCACCATGGCATCAACAGGAACTCCTTTAGTTAGGAACTCTTTCTCCGGGGGTGCCAACAGAAACTTGTTTGGGTGGCTGGGCACAAGTTCCACGGAAACAGGGTGTTCCCACACCCTTCGACAAATAAGGTCTAACAATTCGTCGAAGGGCGGAGAAACCCAGGAGGTGGAAGGTCGGGCTCCAAAGGCTTTGAGGAGGACTGACTCATCCTCAGATGGGGATTTAGAAGGCCAGTCGCCTCTCTGCCTTAAAATCTCCAGAATATCAAAGAATGAGACATCATCGGAGGGTGACTTGGGGGACCCGTCTGCGTCATCGAGGTCGGTATCAGAAGTGATGGACTCATTTGGGGAATCAATGTGCTTCCTCTTGCATGACTTCTTTCCGGGAGGCTCCTCAGGCGAGGAATCTGAAGGGCCCTCAGAAGGCTTGGGACCACACATGGGAGTATCCTCAGGCCTTCGAGCCCTGCTGTCCACTGATAAGGGGGCGTCAGAGGCTCCAGACGCAGTGCCGAGTGAAGGAGTGGCTGATTCGAGTGAAGTCACTGAAGATCTGCCCAGTGCACTCCTCATGGCCTTGAATGTGGGTCCACCGGAATCCGAGGATCAACCCGTCTCCGAAACCACAATCGGAGAAGGGGTTCCCCTAGCCGAGGCACCAAGAGGGAGACTCGGAGATGAGGGATAAAGCCCCGATGTATCCCCCTCGGGTCCAACCGAGGAAACCCGAGTGCCGAAACCAGAATATGGAATTGAACAGGTTGGAGCCGAGGTCGGAGCCGATAGGCTTAACGGGGGTATTGGAGCCGACCCCAGGACCCCACTCAATGCAGAACACCCCGGCTCTGATGACACAGGAGTGCTCGGAGGAGGAATAGTCAGAACCGACAAGAGGGAAGGCTCCGGAGCTGACTGGGCTGGAGCGGAAAATAACATGGCTAATACTGGCACCTGAAGGAGCCTCTGCACCACCCTGTCCACATCCAAATCAGACAACCTAGAAGACTTGGAGGACACAGAAGGTGGTCGAGATCTCTTACCCAGAGGATCCAAGGTTAGACTAGGAGAAAGGCACCAAATCGGTTCCAAGAGAATCGAAGCCGAAGCCGGCTCCAGTGTCATAGAAACCTCCTGCAGCGCCGATAACAATGGAGCCAAGGAGGTTGACTCAGACACAGAAATCCCTTCCCTCGGCTCCGAAGCCAATGGAGCCAAGGAAGGTGGAGCAGTCTTCAATATTTTCTCCGATGGCTCCAATGAACCAGACGGAGCCGGAGATCTCTTTTTTTGGTTTAGACTTAGACTTCCCACTAGAGGAAGAAGACTCCAAAGCTTCTTCAAAGGCAGGTTTGACAAGGCCCCTGAGAATCAATTTATTTTTCCTCTCTTGTAAGACTCTAGAGCTAAAAGAGTGACACACACTACAAGTTTCTTGCAAATGAATAGCACCCAAACAATACACACAGATGTCATGGCCATCCGTTAAGGACATCTTATAAGAACATTTGGCGCACTTTTTGAAGCCAGAAGGCTTATACTCTTTCTGATCTTTGCCTGACATGGCAATACAATAAAACACACACACAAGGTAAGGAAGGCAGGGGGAGGGACTCTAAGTTTAAACTCCCAACAGATTTAACAGACAGGGGGGAGGGCTAAGGCCCTCTAACTTAAATGGGCCTAGCCCGTGAAAAACAAGGTTTCAACAGAAAAACTAACTAGATAAAGGAAGGTGCACTAACTCAAAATGCCCCTACTGGTGTAACAGACACAGGAGAGGCTAAGGCCCTTTAATTTAAATGGGCCTAGCCCACCAAAAAAACAAGAAATCCACAAAAACAAAAAACTGACTAAAAATAGTCGCAACTCACAGGATACAGTGAACGTAACTGTAAGAACAGCTTTTGACAGAAAAATAGACAGAATAAACTAAGAAAAATAGTTTAAATAAGGTACTTAGCCGCAGCCAAGCTCGAGACCACATCTGTAGACTACGAGCGGCAAACGAGATCTGGGGGTTTGGGCGTGGTGCATCTTGGGTTGCTAGGGCTAGCCCAGCCAATCAGAGACCTCAAGCTAGTAAATAGCAGCCGAGTTGGAGCCGATTCTCGGCTCTGAACCCACGTCAGTTAAGAATGTGGTGAGATAGGACCACATTACATCCATATTTATGTTTTTATTTTGATAAATTAAAATAATGATATGTCTGCTTTGTCATTCCAGGTATTATGTCAACAGTTTGTATACACACACACACACACACACACACACACACACACACACACACACACACACACACACACACACACACATATGCACACTCACATAACATGTTCATATTGATATAAATAGCAGATGTACAGTGCCAATTCCCCAACTCCCATACTTTTTGGGTACATTATCACCAGTCAGACAAAACTAACAAAAGGACATCAAACCTTATTGATACTATTAAAAAAATCAACCTTCAAATATTCAAGTGATAGCTTAGCTCTAAGTAAGTAGCATAGTAAGGGTGATTACCAAATAGTTTGGTAAAACAAAATGCATCCTCTATTAGCAATGAATAAGCCATGAGCTACAAGCACCGAAAGGTGAATAATGATGTTTTATGTGAAATCAGTAATCTAAAGCACTTCTTTCTTGAGTAAATCTGCTAGCACTAAAAGTTTGCATGAAAACATGGAAAGAAAAAAAAAAAGAAAAAATGAAAGTTATAGAACATTTTCAGAAAAAAATAATATCTTGCATTTAAATTAAAATCTCTCTGCCTTTGGCCAAAGAAAGAAACTGTAATGACTTGGAAAAATGGCAGACATGATGGGTTAAAGTGGAAGGTAAGAAGATATACATAACTAGAAAAGTAGAGATCATTTTAGTGTATACTTAATTGGGATGGGGTGCAGTGAAATGAAAGTTAGAATAATTCTCATAGATAAGCTTATCCAGCTCTAAGAAGTATACTGTTACATATTTCAAAGTAATATGACTTAATGGTTAATGTTATTTTATTATGTGTTAAAAAATAACTTTTAGTCATTGGTTGCTACACTGAAGTTATTTAAGAAAATATGTAAGATACAATATTTTGTAAAACAAGGATGTATTTTATTCTCAAACAGGTATGTATATAAGTATTTCTTATATTATTGTGAATATTAGTACTAATAAAAATATATAGAAAAAAGTCTCCACCAAAATTAAAAAAAATACAACAACCACACCTAAAGAGCACACTTTAATAACAACCTAAATAATAAAACAATAAAATACAATGCTACGAACAATTGGTTTTAACTCTAGCTATACAGACATCGATCTCAGCCTTCACTGTTATTCCTAACACAGTTGGTGTTGAGAATATTAGGATATTTCCTACCAAAAGTAAGGCTTTTACTAACACCAAAATAGAATTGATATGTACATTACTTGAATTAATATTAGATAATAATGGATTCAAAGATGGCTGCCATTCTGTGAACACTGCTGAACTGCAGCTCTCCATTTAACCTGTGGAAATCAAAACCCTGAGTGGATACTACAAAGTTTTCAACATCAAAACTTCGATAAACTTACTCTAACTACACTTATTTATCCTGGATTGAGAAGAAAAAACGGAAAAAAGGAATATATTTCATTGGATTACAACAGATTAGCTAGCTCTGCAGAGAGGAATACACAAAGGAACCGTGCGCTTTTTATATTGCAACTTTTTATGTTCCAATAAGATGTCAAAAGAAGACAAAAGCATGGATATAACTACGACTAAAACAAAATTATCGGAATTGCAATCACCAGAAAAAGATGTGACTACTAAATGACAAAAAATTACTAAAGCACAGGAACAACAGAAACTAGGGACTAAAACTAAAGCTGATCAAGCTTTAAATATGGAGGATATCAAAACTGCACGTCTGCCTATACAAGAAGCTTTAAAAGAACTGACTTGTCAAATACAATCATTTGGAATTTCATGTACTCAGTTGCTGGAAAGAATGGATAAGACGGAGGCTCGAATTTCTGATACTGAGGACAAATTAGTTTTACTGGAAAAAAAAACTAATCTGCATGATGTGGATATACAGGCTATACAAAGTAAGCTTACAGACCTAGAAGCAAGATCCAGGAGAAACAATATCATTGTCAGAGGGATTCCTGAATCCATTCAGTATAATGAACTGATTCCATACATACTACAAATATTTGCAGTGCTTTTAAATGATTCTGATACTGTGAAACAAATCATCGTGGAAAGAGCACACAGAGCTTTGAGAGAGGTACAAGCATCTAATTTTCCTAGACCTGTGTATGTTAAACTGCTTAATTATAGGTTCATAGGTTCATAGGTTCATACTAGGCTATCTTCCCAAGGGCATTTATAAGCCTAGCCCATAGTTATTTGGCTTTCGCCACCCCTTTAGTTTGAATAAAACTATGCCTATTATTTTGCTGTGCCTCGGTCAAGCAGTGACACTGAAGTAATCCCTGGGGTATATCTGCGATCCCCCATCCATTGGTCAAGATTCCTCTTGAACAAGGCCAGCGAGGTGCTCTGCCTCACATGTACCGGGATTTTGTTCCACAGCATAGGGAGTCTCTGGGTGATGAATCTGTCCCTCTAGCATGTTCTATTAATAACCACAAAACAAGGTGGAGGCTATATTATGTGGAAAAACAATAAAATATCTCTGACACAGGATCTACCTATATGGATCAGACAGGCTAGACAATCTCTGTCTCCTTACTGCAAATTTCTTATTGACAAACAAATGAAGTTTCAAATGAAATATCCTAATATGCTTATATTCACAGTGGATGGGGCTAAACATTCTGTTTCCACCAAAAATGAGGCAAGAAATCTGTTTCTTAAAATTTTCAAGGCTTTACCTGCATCAGAGACTTGAATTGAACTTTTGCTGGGACTGGCATGCTGCTATGTTGACTGTGCTTCGAGGACTGGGTAATCTTTTGTTTGCATTTGTGAAGCTTAGGCCTATTCCTGAGCAATAAAACTGTTTGCTTTTCCTTATCTTGATCTCCTGCACTTGTTTCCTGACATTGTATGGCTTCTACGAACTGTTTTCAATGAGGAGGAAGACAGGAAGTCCTTAAAGTGCTGTTGAGGGTGTAGATTTCGTTGTGGCACTTCCGGGAGTCCGTCTGCAAAAGTGGTCCCCTGTCGCGAGCATTTTACAGGACTTCCTGGTTTGGAAAACCGAAGAGAACTGTTTTAAATACTCTCTTGCTTATTTAACATTAAATAACACTGTTATATAGTAATTTAAGCACATAGGAACTTGTTAGGAACTTCATTTATTAACTTTCAGTCAACATTTTGTAGTTATATTATTTAGAGAGGGTGCAGGGATTTAGCAATGTTTATTTAACCTGTCAGCATAGTTTTTAATATTTTGTGTTATTTTCATTATTTTATTTAGTTAGAAGCTTGCTTTATTATGAAACTAGTATAAGGTGAATGTATAACAAAGGATATTAATAAATTTGCTGTCTATTTGCTTTAATATAGGGTTATATATTAGTATGTATTTTTTTTCTCTCTTTTAATGCATGCGGTTTATGTATAGATAGCTAATCCAACTGAAAGTGCGTTACTATAGTGAAAGTGCATTATTATAACCTACTGAAAATGCATTATTTTTTTTTACTTTATTCTTTTTACATGTACTACTGTTACATTTTTAATTTGATTTGTTTAAAGAGTAATTAACCAAAGATATGTAGTTTATGGCAATGTTTGTTAGGGAATGTTTAGTTTAGGCTTTGTCATAGTGAAGTTAGGTTTTATAGGTCTTAATTGTGATACATGTGTGAAATTTTACATTGTGGTGTTTTTATATCTGTTGTTTCTTTTAAACCCTTTGTCATTTTATATTATACAGGACCTATTCATCTCCTGGTCCAGGGTTAGAGTGGGTATGCACTGGTTGAGGACGGGATATAAGGATTGCTTCCAGATTATGTATGGTTTTGAATTTACTGTTTTTTGTTTTTTCCATGCTCTCTCTCCAAAACTTTCATCTTACAGTGAATCTTTGAAATGTGGGAAGTAGATTCATGGAACGTTAAAGGGCTCCAGAACTTGAAGAAGAGGAAACTGGTGTTACATGTATTGTTGCAGGCTAAGGCATGGTTTATCCTACTCCAAGAAACGCATTTAATGAATGATCAATGGGGTGATGTTAAAAAAAGAAATGGATTAGAGAAGTAGTAGTATCTGAAGGTAAGTCAAATAGTGCTGGGGTAGCCATAATTATTAAAGATCAATACAAGGAAAAGATATTAGATTCTAATACAGATAAAAATGGACGGTGGTGCTATGTTATTCTTTCGTCTACCTTATTTGATAAACCTATTTTACTTTTAAATATATATGCTCCCTGTAATGACCAACAACTATTTATAGCATCACTATATTCAATTTTAACACAATTTGATAGATATTATGTAATTGTTGGAGGTGATTGGAATACTTACCAGAATCCGAAGTTGGATAGATCTTGTCCACAAAGAGCATTTAATAAGCATGCTCTATTAGCACTGAATGATCTTAAAGATGACTTTCAATTATATGATCCGTTTCATTATCTGAATAATGATAATAGTACAAGCAATTTTACCTTTTATTCCCCATGTCATAAAATGTGGTCCAGAATTGATTTCTTCCTGATTTCAAGAGTATTGATCAATCTAGAACCTACAGTTATGGTACATGCCCATTATATATCAGACCATTCTAAAATTTTGTTGAGTTTTACTAAGGGGGTAAAAGATACTTTGAGACAAAGAGGTTATAATTGGCCTCTTAATCAAAATCTATTGAATAAGGAGGATATAATACTGGAAATTACAAAGTACCTGAAAGACTTATTGATTGGTTTAGGGAAACAACAATTTGCCCCAGATATTGAATGGGCAACAGTTAAAGCTCAAATAAGAGGGACACTTTTGCAAAAAGCATCTTATTATAAAAAGATATTAAACAAAGATATTCAAACTTTAGAAATAAAAATTAAATTACTTGATCAAGAACTGATTAGAGATTTTAATGAGCAAACAGAGAAGGAACTGATTAAATGTCAAAAGGATCTCTTTTTACTTCAGAATAGTAGATTAACATTTCAAGAGTACAAGATGTTAGTGAGGTATGCCAGTCATGTTCAAACACCATCGAGAGCGTTAGCTAGGATCATTAATCAAACAAAACCAATCATGCAGATTTCTGAAATACAATTTAATAATAAAATATATTCTAAAACTGAGGAGGTTCTTAATATCTTTGAGAAAATATACACTAATATTTATGCTGGACAAAAGGATATGACCCCTAACAGGAATTATGAGCAATTTCTACAGTCAATTAAGTTTCCAACAATAGGAGAGGACATTCAAAATGACTTGGTTAAACCGATATCTGAAGAAGAAATAGTATATGTAATTCAGCATATGAAATCACATAAATCACCAGGTCCTGATGGCTTGACAGTGGAATTTTATAAAAAATTTGCAGATATTTTCGGTAAGATACTTTCAGTTGTGTTTAACTACATAATTAGGAATCAAATTAATGATCCACACCTTAACGCCTCAAAAACTATTTTTATACATAAAGCCAATTCAGATCCTCAAAATCCGGATAATTATAGACCAATATCATTAATAAATGTAGACATGAAAAATTCTAACCTCTATTATAGCATCTAGACTGAAAAGAATCATGACTCATATCATTTCTAAAGAACAGACTGGTTTTATGGCAGGTAGACAAACCAGTGATAATACACTCACATTACATACTATGTTAGAGCATGCTAAGCAAAATAATTTAAATATTTATGCCCTTATAATTGATGCCCAGAAAGCCTTTGATAGGGTTGATACAAATTTCTTGTTTGATCTTTTATCGTATTTTAATATATCACATGAGTTTGTCCAAATGTTACAAATATTATATAGTAATCCCTATACTACATTGTATATTAATAAAAACTTCTCTAAAAGAATACAGATTAAGACTGGAACACGCCAGGGTTGCCCTTTGTCCCCATTATTATTTAATATCTATCTTGAACCATTGTTTTTATATATTAAACAAAATGTTTATCATAATGTCCCAATAATTTATGGAACTAAAATATTAATGGCAGCTTTTGCTGACGATCTTAGCATTTATTGTGCATCTTCATTATCAGATACTGAAAAATTATTGAAGGCTGTTAATGAGTTCTCAAAAGTGTCTAATTATAAAATTAACTTGAAAAAAACAATATCTTCCCTTTAAAGACACCTAAGCCCTTTTCGTTATTGCCCTTAGTGGGACAGGTATCATTTAAAGAAAATATTAAATATCTAGGCATTGAGTTCTCTACTGATAATAAAGACTTTTATAATAATAATATTAAAACAATCTGGGAACAAATAATTTCTGATTTTGGGAGATGGAAAAATTTATGACTGCCAATATTAGGAAAAGTTTCAATTATCAAAATGAACATATTACCACGATTACTGTATATTTTTAGGTCAGCCAATTTATTACTTTCGAAGTCGTTTTTTAAATGGATTCATAAAGAATTGGCTAAATTAATTTGGGGACCAAAGAAAACCAGAATATCTTATGATAAATTAATGACCCCAAAAATAGAGGAGGACTGGAATTACCTAATTTTGAAATGTATTATTTAATTGTAAATTCTAATAGAATTTTAAGAATTGCCAATTATGATATAAATAATACTAAGTGGACACCACCTTGGGTAGTTCTGAATTACAAATATATTCTAAAGTTAAATATCAATCCTAAAGCAATACTTTTTTTAGGTAAGGATACATTGAAATTCTATGGGATTATTGAACACATCAAAACGAACATACTCTCTTTACATAATTTATTTCATTTATTAGATTTGGTTCAACATATGATGGTTTTTCAACCCTTTCATAAGAATCCTAATTTAAAACTGAATAATCAACTAATTGATCTCAACAAGTTTCCATTGATAGTTAATCTAACTTTGATTTATATATATAAACATTTTGACATTTCGGCCAACCAAATAAGACAAGAACTTAACTTACCTAAAAATTATCTGGTTATTCTGAGGCAAATTAGAGAACTCACTATAAGCTATTTTAAAAGTTTTAAACCAGAAGAAGAGGCTATTAATAGATGCTCTTTGTTGTGGCAAGCTCTCTAACAGGATCTTAAATATATCACGACAGCAAATCAATTAATTAAAAAATTTCAATTTCATGATAAAATTTTGTTATCAAACTACTGGGAAGAGAAAATCTTACTGACAGATAGAAGTAATATCTTAAAAGCAATTGACTTGACAGTCAAATCTACTTCTCTTCAAAAATTAATATATACCCAGTTGATGATTTGGAACAATGCATATTATACACGTCTTACCCTGCATAAATTTAATCCCAAAAATTCACCAACTTGTCCATACTGTATGAATCAACCAGCTGATCTTCTTCATATGTTCTGGAGTTGTAAATGTATTTTCAAACTTTGGAATTCCCTTAAGATTCAACTTCAAAAGGTGGGTTACCAGAGTACAACGTTATCATGGAAATTTATGATTCTGCATATTCCCCCGAGAGATCCCTAAATCACAAATTATTATATATATTAATATTTTTCTATTAATGAAGCTTTATATAGCTTCAAATTGGTTAGACCCATCTAAAACTTCATGGCAGAACTTTAGAGTTCTAGCGACAAAACATATATTAGATAAATTAGTATTAAACCCACAAAATAAAAATGTTAATAATCCAAAAATTTGGGAACAGATTTTTAATATTATACTAGCATAGTATTTTCAACTTGGAAATATTAATAATTATTTATGTGTGTGGAGAGAATTTAGTGATCAGCTGTCTATTACTTGCATTTATTCTTATGCTTTTTTATATTTAACTGTATTACATGGAAGCATTCTTGTAAATATTGTATATAGAGTGTGGTTATTAGTGATATTAGTTAATGCTTGATTTGTGAATATATGTCATTTTTGTTCTTATTTGTGTTTGAAAATAATATAACAATAAAGATTTATTATGGAAAAAAAAATATTAGATAATAATGTTTTCCCATTTGGTGAAGAGTTTTACCTTCAGAGGGTTGCCATAGGTATGTGTAGCCTTAAGAATACTCACCACAGGTACCTTCCAAAGGCCAACTGGGGATATCATGGGACACTCACAGACATCAGCATCCAGGGTACCCCACCAGTTCCTGGATGCCATGTCAGCACATACCAGTGAGCACATATATTTTCTCAACACCTGTGAGGTGTTGGCCAGCAATATGCGTCTCTTCCAACAAATAACAGAATACCCTGAAGTAGTGGGTGCTATAGACTGCACGCACATACACATAAAAGCATCACCCCATGAGCAGGGCAGGGGCTACAGAAACTGCAAAGGCTTTCCCTCCATCAACTGCCAGGTTGTGTGCGATGCCCAGGGCATTGTAATGAATGTGTGTGCTGAAAGCCCCGGGAGCTATCACGATTTCCACATCTGGCATCTGATGCTGCTGTACCAGAGATTTGACAGTGGGGACATCCCATATGTGCACCTAGTGGGGGATGCTGGTTATGCACTGGAGCCATGGCTGATGACACCCATCAGAAATGCACACACACCCCAACAAGAGTTCCATAATGAGGCACACGCACCAACAAGAATCATAATAGATCATGTGTTTGGGATGCTCAAGTCACGGTTCTGGTGCCTGGACACATTCGGTGGAGCCTTGCAGTAATCTCCAGCTACATGTACCCAAATTGTCATGGTATGTGCCATGCTACACATCCTGTGGAAGCAGCTGCAGCAGGAGCAGCATGGGGCAGGGCCACACAGCCCCCCACCATTGCCAAGTCCAGCACAAGCACAGAGTGACTCGGAAGAGGAACAACCTGAGCCTGCACCTGTAGGCAGAAGCAGGCATGCACAGTATGCCTTGGCTTTGGCAAAGAGACAACACTTAACACACACACTGACACAGTAGGAACCCAAGGAATGGAAACTCTCTCTGACTCGTACATACAGTAAAAGGGATGCCAAAAATGATACTACCTGTGCTTTACCATGTATAGGGAGTGTACTATGTGCATCTGACATAGTCAGCCCTCCAGCACCATCCTCAATACTGGCACAGCCGCAAGGTAAGTCACCCTTCCTATCAATCACTGAATGCAGTAGTATGGTCTGCTAGTTGTATCAATGGTATGGATGTGAACATGCAAGGAAGGGAAGTGGGTGGCTGAATGGGATGGCAGCAGATAGTGGACAGCTATATGGGCAGCATGAAACCATAACAAATACTGGTGTCAACAAAGTAGGCAGTAGCAGACAAGGTGAAGAAACCCACTGCAGGACATGTGCTGGCCCAAATGTGTGTCCATAGGTCACACACATGCATGTCATGGAGATTCACATACCCAACAACAGTCCCACCCAGCCAGCAGGGCAGGTGTAGATGAACACAAGGAAAGGCTGTGCTAAGGTCCTCAATGTATGGTAATAGAGATCAACCCCCCCCCCAGACCTACACAGAGTATAACAGGTCGGGAAGTGGGATGTCATTCATTAAGGCTAGGAAGTCTGAAATGGCAATGTAGTAAGCTGTACTACACTGATCTGCCTGTAGTCTGCATGCTAGGTCAGAATACAGATTTAAAAGGAAGCCAACAGACTACCAGAAATACCAGTGAGGTCAAAGCAAATGTCCACAGTTGGCAGGTGTGCCCCCCCCCCCCAAACCCTATGTAGAAATATATTAGCATCCATGTGTTGGAGTAATAACAGTGAGCACAAAGTACCTGAGCATGCCAAAGTAGAAGGATGGATTGTGTCACGTGTACAATATGCAGAGCTCTGAGTGTCAGATTGATGTGTGGAGGCCAATAGGGTACCTGAAATATCAGGTGGGTATAACAGAAATGTCTACAATTGTCAGGTGTGCCCCCCCCCCAATTCTATGTAGTATAGCAGTAGCATCTATGTGTGGGTATCACAGTACCTGAGGTGCCCCAATTATAACGATGGAATGTTGCATGTGTACAATATGCAGAGATCTGAGTGTCAGGTTGTTGTGTGGAAGCCAACAGAGTACCTGACATATCAGGTGGTTATAGGACATGTACATAGTTGTGATGTGTGCCCCCACCAACCCAATGGAGAAATATATTACCAGCCATGTGTGGGAGTAATAACAGTGAGCACCGAGTACCTGAGCTGGTTAAATCAGCAAGGTGGATAGTCGCATGTCTACAATAGGCCGAGCTCTGTGTGTTAGGTAGTTCTGAGTGGTATGCTGTGTGAAAGTGTTCAGCAAATAGACATGGATGGTGTGTCCTAGTGTCCAATGGTCAGTACTGCTGATGACTGGCCCAAGTCCACACAACTGCAATGCCAAACAGACTGGTATCCCAGCAAGACATGTTGCAGCCATAGACCATATGATTTGTACAGATGTCATAACTGTCACCATCTGGAAGATGGACATGGCATGAGTGTTGGCCCAGACATTCTCACAGTACACAGGTGGAAGTACCGTAGAGAGAGACTGTTTAAAATTTCCCAGTGAAATGGAGACACCCTCCATTTGTACATACAGGTTCATAGCACATCGGTTGGTTGTCAGCATCCACACCAATGGATTGATAAGGACAGAAACAATTGCCATCACCACTTTACACATCTATCCTGTCAACCCAGGGGAATACATTGCCTTACAGCCTGGGTCTGTGCAACTGACATAATGCACTGGCCTGCTACAGATAGTCTGCATCAGTACCCAATGCCTCACTGTCCTCTGTCACAGGGCTGTGTCATGCCCGTACCGCCACTGTATGTTACCCCATGGACTCCCACATAATAACAAAACACAGTCCACAGAACACAAATGCAAGGACATGTTGACAAATCCCAATAGTATGTCCATCATGTTCCAATGCATGAACTGTGGACCAACCTGTACATACTGCTGGAATGGAGTGGCAACTATAGGCATACCTATCAGATATCGTGTGCATAATGGTAGGAAGAGGACAGGGGGTAGCATTGCCACCATGGAGTGTGTGAAGGGTGAAACCCTGATGTGTGCACATACTTATCAAGGCTGCAAACACTGGGATGGGTGGCCACAAACCTGCTTGCAAACCAAGTTGTGAAGGGTTACTGAACAGAATAATGAGCCCTGCCTCTGGATAACCTCAATGAGTCTGAATACCTGGGAGGTATGGCCACAGCACAATATGGCCATCCAAGCATGATGATAACTGTACAGGCATGGGACCCACAGCCACAACAGCACCAAGGTGCTGGACCATATACACAGACCCATCAGCAAGTATCTGCAGTTTCCATGTCAGAATGACATGAGCGTGCAAGAATATGTAGGTTGCACACCACATTACTGGACAAAGCTGCATTCAACTTGTAATCCCCAGGAACCTACTGCCAGCAAAGATGTATACCTCTCAGTAGTTGATGACAAAAAACAGAGGGTAAAACACAACATATCACTGAATATCCCTGCCAACACCAAAACCATGTAGCAGAAGCACCACAGACACAATTAGAAAACAGTCTCACTAGCCTTTGCCCAATGTCGACCCACATTGTCAACCAATCTACAGATATCCTGCAGAAGCAGATTATTAGCTGTAGGTGTAGAGCACAAATACCTGCACTGGAGTACAACCTACCTGGAATGGAGTCACGCATGCAATACAGACACTCATACTGGGCATGTTCATATACTTAGAGAAGCGAAGGCCATGTCAGAAAACAAATTACAGAAGGGTCATAATGAGCATGCTCACACACTTAGAGAAATGAAGCCCATGTCTGGAAACAACTGTGGACTATACACAGCAGTCAGCCACAGTTGTCTGTGCAAACACTCCACATTACACACCAGTCATGCTCTGCACACACAACGGATGAGAATATGCACATATATCCAATGACAACACACTATAACAGCTCAGACATACACATAACAGATGTGGGAAGAGAGTGACAGACAGTGACAGACCGCTTCCCTCTCATGAGGCCTGTCCCACACAGCACACTCCCATTTTGCAAAAACATATGATGTGGAAATGTCCATCACTGTACACAATTGCCCCTGGTACCTTCCAGTCAGAACACCTTACATTGCCTTTCTTTGACAAGCCTGCTGATGTAATTCCCTGTAAAATACACCTTTGGTGAAGGAGTATCCCAGTAATCTCTGTGGCACATTCTGTAACTGTGTAATGCTCTAATGTGCTGTAGTAGTTAGGTAGGTGTTCTAATTCAATTCATAGCAACTGTGTGTTTGTGCGTATGTGTAGGGCCCAATGCTTTTGAGGACAGGCAGTAAACCTTTCTTTGACAAGCCTGCTGATGTAATTCCCTGTGAAATACACCTATAGTGAAACAATATCCCAGTAATCTCTGTGGCGTGTTCTGTAACTGTGTAATGCTCTAATGTGCTGTAGTGGTTATGTAGGTGTTCTAATCCCATTCATGGCACCTGTGTATAAGTGTTTCTGCATATGTGTAGGGCCCAATGCTTTTCAGGACAGTCAGTGCACCTTTCATTGCCTTTATTTGACAAGCCTGCTGATGTCATCCCCTGTGAAATACACCTTTGCAAAAGAGAATCCCAGTAATCTCTGTGGTGCATGCTGTAACTGCATAATGCTATTGTAGCTAAATAGGTGTCCTAATCCCAGGCAGGGCAACTGTAACACTTTTGGGGTGTGTGTGTGTGTGTGTGTGTGTGTGTGTGTGTGTGTGTGTGTGTGTGTGTGTGTGTGTGTGTGTGTGTGTGCATGTGTGCGCGTGTGAGTGTGTGCATTTGTCATATGTATCCTGTGTGAAGCACAAAGCAATGTGGAGCAGGGTTTGCACTTTTCCTATATGTTGGGCCTATTAAATGTCATAATGTCCACCTTGCAAGCATAACAGATGTCAAACATCACAGTGGCTGGGGTACAAAATCTATACCCCCACATGTGGCATCATAGCATGGGGAACAATATAGGCAATACCTGTATTAACCAGAGAACACTCTTCACCCATGTTTCAGACACAAACACATTTGGCCAGGCAACAACCACTAAGTTGGTAGTCCCCTGCATATTGCCCACAGATGGTAACTGTGGTGGGATTGCAGTGGACTACAGAGGACATGGCACCTTGTCCCATCCCTACAATAGGCAATGCATTGCATACAGTGCTCCATCGCTATGTTCTCCAATGGACACCTGCTACAACTGGCATGCCAGCAAATGTTACCCACAAAGGACATGCCATGCCGTATACACATGCCTTGTATGGACAGATGCCAATGACACCAGTGAATACTGATGGGGTAACAGGGGTAAGCTGCCTAAAGGTATCTGGGTGTACATTACCATTCAATTCACCTGGAGTAAATGCAGGCCTACTGCTTCCTGCCATACAGACTGTTCTGTTTGTTGGTGCGATTGTGATGGTTTTACTCATGCCTTTTTATATCACAGGTGCATCCCATTGTGTCTACTCCGGTATGTACCCCCTAGGGAATGTGTACAGACTGTAGACAGAGGCTACCGGACTGTACTGCATTTCTGACAGTTGATTGCTTGTTATCCTGTGGCCCAGTCTGTGTCTACTGTTGTACTACTTGAAGGCCTTGGCCTGGACAGCAACATATGTACTCCTTTCCAGAATACTGTATACCTTTATCTGTTAGACTGTTGCATTACTCTGTCTAAATGTATTTCAGAGTCTGCACAGCTATATGACATGGCATACAATACTGTAGTAGTACACAAATAAAGCTTCCCCATATATGCAAACCTGTGTGTGGTGTTATATCCTGTGACTTGTCTGTTGGTATATGTTGCAGGCAACAGGTGTCACTTGTATTTTTGGCTCATACAGTGTCCATGTGGTATGCTGGTGACTGTAGCCATAGTGGCTGTACTGTATTGTGTGCACCCTCTATATATGTGTCTCCCTATACATATGTCTGTGTGTGTATGTGCAGTTACATATATATCTATATAGAGGTAAATACACACACACACACACACACACACACACACATATATATATATATATATATATATATATATATATATATATATATATATATATATATATATATATGGTTCCCCTTCATATGACTGAAACAACAAAAGCCTGAAACTTCAAAAGACTGAAAACAAAAGCTTGAAAAGTCAAAACCTGAAACTAAAAAGACTGAAAACACAAAAAATACATATACTGACTTTAAACAACAGAAACCATATTAATTTCCACTAAGTATAAGCAGGGGAGCAAGCCCCCCTGCACCCTCCATATGGGGGGCTGCGGCCCTCACACCCCCTGCTACTTTAACATACCAACTCCAAGATTGCACTTAGTGTAATGACGTGCAATCCTGGAGTTGATATATTTAGGTAGCAGGGGTGTGGGGGGCGCAGGGGGGCTTGCCCCCCCTGCTTATACTTAGTGGAAATTAATATGGTTTCTGTTGTTTCACACTTTTGACTTTTCAGGCTTTTGTTTTCAGGCTTATGAGTTTCAGGCTCATGTTAATTCAGTCATATGAAGGGGAACTATATATACATATATGTATATATATATATATATATATATATATATATATATATATATATATATATATATATATTAGACTTTAAAGCTACTGCCAGGCGAAAAAAGACTACTAATACACTGTTTTGGGGCCTGGGTGGTCTGTATGGAGAAAAAACGACACTGACACAGTCCATAGATTTAAGCACTTTCGTTCGCTGCTTTTATTTAGCACATTGAACTTCTTCAGAAATCTACTTACAAACAAAACACTTGCAGTATAATTATCACTGTTAATTGAGCTTGTAAGGGGTGGAGACTTTTCTGTCCAGTGGATGCACAGGGGAGGAGCCCCTGTGCATCCACAGGACAGAAAAGTCTCCACTCTTTACAAGCTCAATTAACAGTGATATTTATACTGCAAGTGTTTTGTATATTTATATAGGTATATACACATATATACATATATATATATATATATATATATATATATATATATATGTATCTGCATATATGTGTCTGTGTATATGAATCCTAGACATTTTGAGTGGGTCCACATTGTACATCCTCTATGGTAGCCACACTGTACTGCATGATATGTTACCAATACCATTCTGACAGCATACAGGTGGGATAGAGTACTGTTAACATCCTGTGCCCATGTTGTGTCAGGTCCTGGGTTTGGGATTTGTTTTCCTTTGTCAGTATAGGGAGCAATGCTTTTGAGGCCATTCACAGGCACTACAACCTCCATTGCCCTACTTTGGCAAGTCTGCTGACATCATCAACTGTGAAATACACCTCTGGGGAAAAATGTCTCAATAATCTCTGTGGCATGTGCTATAACTGTACTGCTGTAGTGTTATAAACTAGTTAGGTAGGGGGTTCTGTTCTCAGATATTGTAAGTGTGAATGTTTGTGTGTGTTCCTTTGTCAGAGTGGAGTGTAATGTTTTTGAGGCCATTCACAGGCACTGCAACCTCCATTGCCCTACTTTGGCAAGTCTGCTGACATCATCAATTGTGAAATACACCTTTGGGGAACAACTATCCCAGTAATCTCTGTGGCGCATGCTATAACTGCATAATGCTGCCGTGTAATAAACTAGTTAGGTAGGACTTCTAATTACAGCCATGATAACTGTGTGTGTGTTTGTAATTTGTAACCTGTATAGAGGTGGTTGTGACTGTGTAACACCTGGAACCATTCAGGAGCCGGTTTTGTAATTTTCCTATATGGTGGCCATATTATATGTCACAATGTCTACCTTACAAGGATGACAGATGTCAATCAGCTGAGATGCTAGGGTGCCAATCCACACCCCTACATGTGATACAAGGCTTGGTGAACAAAGTAATCAACCCTAGTATTACACACAGTACACTATGAACCTATGTCTCATACACAAACACACTTGCCTAGACAATTGTCGCTATGTTGGTAGTACCCTGCATACTGTTCACAGATAGCAAGCATTGTGTGATTGTAGTGGGCTACAGAGGGCATGGCACCCTGTCCATCAGAACAATACTCACATAACTGAAGACAGTGCACCTTCTCTACGATCCCCAGTGAATGCCTACAACATCTGTGCTGCCATCAAATGTGATCCACAAAGGACTGTCCATGAGGACACCCTGCCACAAGAGGTCAGGAGTGGTATATGTGATGATAATCTGTGTACATAACATGGGCCAGACCCCCCCCCCGGTATGGTTCCATATGTAACTGTACATGCATGTGGGAGGTGTGCACATCCCAGACACCGTCCATGTCATGGACTAAGGAGCACATACATGGCAAGCAATGCACAGCTTTGCCCACAAGCAATAGTTACCTAGGTGACTGGATGGTGAATACAATACCCAGCTGTGTGGAGAAACCAGACACTACACCCCTGAGCCACACTGCAGACCATTGTCATGCCACCTGATGCCAAGGTATACCCATCAACTAGCCTTGTATATCTGTCTGGCACAGTCGACCACTACATATCCGTGAAGCAATGCACCCATGCATGTCAGTACTGGCACCCCGTGTCTGTGTGTGTTCTATTTTGCCTATGACCACATTCACATGCACTACAACCCCCAATGGCATACTGAAGCATGCTGTCTGATGTCAAACACCTCCACATACTCTTTGCCCATATAACCTCTGTGTAACCCCTGTGGTGCATGTGATGTCTGCACAGTACTGTGTTGGGGCAATCTAACTAGTGATGAGTTGTATCCTGGCCCTGCCAAGTGTTTCAGTCTGTGTGCATCCCTGTGAGAGTGTGGCTGTTTTGATGCTGACACCTGTTCATGTGGACAGGCACATGTACTAAACCTACCGTATAGCTACCATATCACTGTTGCAGATGTCACTCACCATCACATATATGTTTGGAGGACTCCTCAACATGTAATGTATGTGGCGCATCCAATGACTGCTTAGATATGTGATAGCAGTACATAGTCAGTCAGGGGTTTGACACCATGGACTGGTAGGTGTGTGACACAAACATACTTACATTTTACTCTCCCAACCCTCCCTGACATATCTTTGCCTCTGTCTGCCTCTCTCACTCCCTCTCTGGTGGATGTGGAGACTTACAGCTGCTTTGCTTAGGCAGCAGCATGTGTATTGTCAGTGATGCTCATGACCAGCTGATGGCCTCTGCACGATTTGCAGTCCTCCTTAGCTGATTACATGTGGAACAGCTGTGGTAACATTCCCATAGCCAGTTGCATGGAAACACACTCCAATATCTAGGAACATCATGTTGGCGTTGGACCTTTGCATTCACTGTGAGCAGGAACTAGATCTGTTGTTTGGCAAACAGCATCACAGATGGATTGGGGACTTACCTCTGACAACATACACCATGGAATCAGGCCAACTCACAGGAGGGAGATGTGCTTGTCTTGACTACAGACTGTAAGTGCTGCTATACTGCAGTTGGAGTAATATTGGTTTGACAGGGTATATGTGGATATGGCTGTCCTGCATGTTTTAATACTTGTCATGTCAGTGCTATGTTTAAGAGGAATCCCATCTGTAGGGTCATCTGCAGACTGGGCAATGTGTGGTGCCTTGTGTTCCTTGTGTTACCCACAGAACACCTATCTGTCAACTGCAGAAGGTAGTGTGAGGATTGCAGTCAGTAGATAGTGACAGCCGGGAGAGTTTCTGACTCCATATCCCTCATAGGACATATGTCGCAACAAACCCTGTTACAACAGTACATGTATGAGGTTATCAGAGCAACATGTCAATATTGGCCCTGTGTTTGTGCTTCCAGCCACAACTCTGTCAACCTTTGTACATATGTCATGCAGTAGGGGGTGCATATGTTCTGTACACCATATTCATTGACAGCATATCTGATAACAAGCCATTGAGATATCACACTGCTACACATGTTATATATAGTAGGGGTTATATTTGAGGACATATCCTAGGCATTCTGTGGTTGTGTGTACAATACTGGGGTATGTGTAATTCTGGTAATTGTTGACAGTGTGTGTATAGTGAATATGTACCTTGGCCTGTGTAGAGACTGTGGTAGATGTCATTGTACTTGGTCCTGTTCTATCTGATGTTACATGCTGATGCACTGTATGTCACCCTATCAGCTTATGTCACCCTATCAGCTTACATGTTTGTAGGCACATACACACACATGTCCCATACCACAGACAGGCATCAGCCAACACTGTGCAGTGGCCCAGTATATGTAGGCTTGGTGTGTGAGTGGCACATATGAGGATGGTGTTGGTCAGATAGTCCATATACTGTAATATTATGCTAGCTTACCATATGTGGCTGTGGCTGTGTTCACATTGGTTGTGGTTATGCACTTTCACACAGGTGTCTGTTACTCTGTGATGTGACATGCCTGTAGAGCTTGCTATCTATGCAGGTACATGTGTATTCCCACATAGGAGATGTAGGCCAGTGTTGAGTCAGTCTGCCTGTAGCCTGCACTGTGCTTTGCTACATGCCTAGCAGCTTAGTGTACTCACCCAGTGAGATGTCATGTCCAGATACTTGCCAGATGTACTGCTGCTGGGCCACCATAACAGTCATGTATGTCAGACAAAGCAGTGGGATGCTTTACAGCTGTCTGTCACTAACTAGTGGGTAGTATGTGGCCATGGCACCTCTGTACCAGTGGTTATTATGTGTCAGGACAGACAGGGGTGTATGAATACATAACCTATGGGGGCAAATGTATACCAGTATTTATGTGATATTCTCAACTACATGGCTGTTAACATCCACATTGTCAGGCTTGGTCCACATGTCTTGCATGAAGTGGTTCTGTGTACACCCATGGACTGACTAGAGTATGTCAGACTGTCCACATATATTGGCCATATCTCAACTGTAGTCCACAGGGGCATTACTGTGTTAGCAGTGGTACTGTACTATGATGTCCTTAGGATGTCTGTCAGTAGCCAGTGGTGCACATGTTAACAGCAGATGTGGCCTCCCATACACACCATTTATGTGAAGACAATCCCTAATCCAGTAGCAATAGTCTACAAATATACCTGCAATACATACCTGACAACCCCTTGCACTGAGAGATTGGGACTATTGGGGCTGAGGTAGGGTTCCACTCCATGTTCTGGACATAGGGTGAACATATATGTATATATAATTATACATATATCCATATAGATATGTGCATATATACATATCTTGCTTAGTGTATGACAACAGGTTTACACATATGTGCCTGTGTTCCAGCCTCTGTCCTCCACCTACATACCAGGCTTTGCACATATGACATGCTGTCAGGGGTTGTTATGTAGTAGGCTGTGAGTATGTCATGCTGTCATTCCTGCCATCACTCCACTACTGTTGTGTCTCCTACACATACTGGGGGATTGGGGCCATATAGGTGTGGGCTTCGCCTACACAATACATATGTGCCCTAATGCACTCCAGAGGACAGTGTATCTAACAGTGGTATATGGCCCAGTATTATTGAGTCTAGGGGGGTGCACCATAACTAACCTAGGCTGTTACAACATGTGTGGGTATCAGGGGTAAGCTGTCTTAAGGTATCTGGATGAACATTACCATACAATCCACCTTGGGTAAATGCAGGCCTACTGCCTCCTGCTATACAGAATGTTCTGTCTGTCATTGTAATTGTGATGGTGTCAGTTATGTCTTGTTATGTAACAGATACATCCCATTGTGTCAAATGGGGTCTTTACCCCCTAGGGATTGTGTACAGAGTGTAGATAGAGGCTACTGAACTATACATCTGCATTATGTACTGTTGATTGTTTGGTATGCTGTGGCCCAGTCTGCCTTTACTACTGTACTACTTGAAGCCTCAGCCTGGACAGCAACATATGTCAACCTTTCCAGACTAGCTTTTTCACAGTTACATTACTCTGTTCACATGGATGTCAGTGTCTAAACAGCTATATGACATGGCATATAGAACTGTCATAGTACACAAATAAAACTTTCCCAATTATGCATGGTGTGTGGTGTTATATCCTTTAATATCACTGTGGGTATATGTTGCAGGCAATGAATGTCATTTGTATGGGTGTCTCATACAGTCTCCAGTTGGTAAGGTGGTAACTGTAGGAATACTGGCTGTTCCATATTGTGTAGACATATTACATATGTATCTTACTGTTCATATCTGTGTGTGTGTATGTATAGTCACATATATATCTATATATATGTACAGGTATATATTTATAACTGTACCTGCATATATGTGTGTGTGTATATGTATCCTAGGGATGGCCATGTCATGTCTGGTCCTGGTTATGGGATCTGCAACACTTGGTAGTGTATTGCAGGGGGGACGTGTTTGGCTGTGGGGGGGTATATCTATTCGTACAAGACGTATATTGTTCGGGGCCTCTCACCCCCATTAACATTGCATGTGGACATATAGGTTTTTGTTATTTCCCCATTGTTGTGTACAGATGTATGTCCGTATATATATATATATATATATATATATATATATATATATATATCTGCTGACATATATATAACCTGCCGTATATATTTAGACATGTAGATGTAGACATATATATCTATAGATGTAGGCATTTGCATGTATATATGTTTGTATATATATATATATATATATATATATATATATATATATATATATATATATATATATATATATATATCTACATATATCAATATGTTATATCTGTTTAGACATTAATATATTTACTCAAACACATACATCTACATGTTGAAATATATTCTCTGTACTGTTGAATGACTCGGCTGGTTGATATGCATTGAATACATCCGGGTTATGTATATCTGACATGGCTTAGTTGTAAATCACTTTGGCTATGGTGTGCAGGATCCTGGGTTCAAGCCTAGCAGAGGCTGTTTATTTTATTGCTAGGCATAACAAGGGCCGTTGGATACAGAGTGGTTAAGGCACTTTTAAGCAGTTGCAAGTGGGTTTGCATGGGTTTGCACAATGGTAAGCACTGTTAACTTCCGGTTACTGATTCTTATACTCAGTTACTCCCGAATTGCTTAACCTGTGTAGGCATTGCTTACTGCTGCACAGACAGGCTTACACATGCTTACTACTGCTTAAAAGTTCTTACTCCCACTTACCCACATGCTAATTTCTTTAAAAGAAAAGAAAAACGGGTTGATAGGAAAGTGGTGAAAAATGGGCCACAAAGAGGGAGAGACAGTAGGGAAAATAGCCAGGTATGTGCAGGAAGGGTGTAGGGAAGGTTCATAGCTGCCCATTTCTTCTACAGCAACAGTTGTGCATATGCACTGAATTTGGAGGTAGATTCGGACACACAAACCCCTGGGAGTGGCTGAGGACAGCAATAATTTGTTGTGATGCCAATTGAACCAGATTACATGTGTCCAGTGGACATGTGTGTGAAATGGACAGCTATGTATGGGGTGAGATTTTTTGTGGGAACAGATTGCCCCTTTTTTCAGGTGAGAGTGGGATGTTGGGGAGGGGTAGTAGGTATATTTGGGGAGGTAAGTTGGGTAGGTTAACAGACAAGACAAACAGGACACATACAGGGGCGGTATATGGCACATGTGGGGGGTAAACACCTTGGACGGGGAGGGGTGTTTGGCTGTGAGCCCCAAATGGAAACAATGGGACTGAGGTCCCCACTCATGGGCAGTCACCACTGCACCTTCACGGCCCCAAAGGTGTCCGTGCTGGGGGCTGGGTAGGAGGGGCAGGCTCACCTTCTAATTGTGCCACTCAGCCCTCAAGCTGTTGTAGCTGGTCTTGAAATGCCCTATCGATCTCCCTATGCACCACAGCCCGGACCTGACAATGGGTGACAGGTTCCTCTTTGCCCCCACTCCCAGGGGGGCTGTTCCCCATCCCCTGTGGTGATTCCACCTGAAGGTGGTGCAGGGCCTACATAGGAGGAGATCCCAGGCTGGGCCCCAGATGTGCTGGTGCCCGGTGCCATGGCCAGCTGAGGTGGGACAGGTGGGTCCACTGGGACTGGCCTTCCTATACGAGCTGTGGTGTTGCAGTTTAAGGGCAGATATGGGTTAGTAATAGTCAACAGCATTCAGGATTAGTTATAACAGCATGCATAGGTATACCCATTAACCCAAGACACCAAATTTAAATCAGATGCACAGCGAGCAGAACACATGCATATATGGAGCAGCAGTGGCCATTACAACAGCATGCAGGTTTTATTGATGGCAACAGGCCACCAGTATGGGTGTATTTTAACATGGCACATGCATTGAACTGAATGTGGATATTTATGAACCGATAGGACATATGCCCCAACATAAGTTTAGAGGGTAAACATACCCATTGAGGTGTATAATTGGGTTAATGTTGCACATATGATGGGGGAAAGAGAGAGAGAGTTCAATTAACAACTGATATATCCCTGTAGTTTTCACAACTTTCGTAGTCACTGCAGTGATCTGTCCCTTACATGTATTATTACACTACCCATTGGCCTTACTTTGTACAATGGTATGTTTGTAGATTAGTATATACGTGAACTGTGTCTAGTGTATAGTCTACACCTTTTACCTGTTATAGCTGTTTAGAAGATCTTTGTTAACACTACCTGACAATTTCTACACATACTCCCAGATTCCATGCTGATGTTATACACATACTCCTCAATCCATTATTGCACAAACTCTGGTTGAGACTTGACAGGATGTAGGTGTTAATGCAACATATTATGCAAATTGCTCTCATACACCTTGGGTGTGATGCTACAATGACAGGTTTGTTTTCATATACATTCTCTGACTATGTACAGGTTTGACTATCGGTTATATGTCATCACAGGCTGCCTACATTTCTTGGATCATCACACTGATTTCTTAGGGGAGCAAGGTACCAGGCAGCAGATTTGAGACATTTATCTGCACATGCTGGGCAGATTGGAATAGTTGAGGGGTATGAATATGCATACAGCTTACTATCTGAACATTCTGACGCAGTCTGTACAGTTGATGGTTATGATTATGCTTACAGCTTACTATATGAACATTCTAGCAAAATCTGTATGGTTGTTGGGTTTAATTATGCATACCGCTTTCTATCTGGACATTCTCACAAATTCTGTACAGCTGTGGGGTATGATTATGCATACAACTTACTACCACTCCCGGGATTCAAACCCCTGTTGTGTGTGGTAAAAGTATTACAGTCAACATTACAGTACACTGTGCTATCAGGGAATTGATGTAAGGCTTTCCAATGTTTTCTCTCTAAGTCTCCCTCAGTTGTACAATATGACTAACCTTTTGTTATACGGAACTTCCTACACATTTTATCTGTGTACCACACTGTGGGTACCACTGCTTAATACAACAGTACTATTTATAGCATGTAACACTACATCATATTCAAATCAGAGTATACACACGCACTTCAGGGTTTATACCTTTATTCACAGGATATGACAGTTCATGCAAGATTATTACTAACCTGCCTCATGACGCAACCTTTGTAGCCTAGTGGCATGGGCTTGCTGGTTCACAGCCCACTCATCTGCAGCTGTCAGAGAAATACAGTGACATTTAGCCATACCTATCCATAGTATACACAAGCTAGGCAATTATTATATACTTAGTAGAATGGGTACTTAGTACTGGGGCATCAGCCATCTCCTGGACTCCTGGAACCATTGTTCCAGTAGCTCCCCTCTATGCCGCTTTAGGTCATCATAGTGATGCTTGACCTGCTCACCAGTCCAGGGGATACCTGTGGCACTAGTGAGGTCATGGGCGAGACTGTCCCAGGCTGCCGCTTTATAGTGGGAGTCCTGATAATGGCCCTGCAAGTGTCTCTGCTCATGGTGTTTGACCAGGAGCCACACCATGTATTTTGACTCATTAATACCCCAGTGCTGCACTCTAAATTGAGTGCCTTCCCCAACTCCGGACATTCTGACTACAGTAAGAAGCTGTAACCAGTTATGGGATGTATTCCCACCTGTGAGGTTTAAATATGCCTGATTTCCACACTTTTCAGTGATTGGATGGCTTTGAAAAGACTAAGCTATGGGCACACCTGCTTACCTAAGGTTGGCATTGCTTAAAGGGGCATACCACTGGGCAGATTGAGTTAGCCAGCCTACACATTGCTTACACCATGTAAGCTGACCCATGCAATGCTTAATGTTGCTTAGTATCTAATTAGCATTATATATTCCTTTTGACATTGATTTAGTGCAATACTCCAATTCACATATTTATGTTATGTAGCAGATTATACAACATCACACTGCACATAGTTTCATTTCACATGTTCAGTTTGATTTTCCTATGGTGAGGATTTGTTTGTTGAAACCTCATTTGTATCTATTGTTATGATGGCTTAGTGGTTAACTACTGTGACTGTCATATGCAGGGTCGTTGGTTCGAACCTTGCACAGGCTTTTTATTTTGTTGCTGGGCAGAACACGGGCGGTTGGATACAGACTGATTAAGGCACTTTAAAGCAGTTGTAAGCAGGTTTGCACGGAGCTAAGCAACGTTAACCTCCGGTTACAGTTTCTTACACTCAGTTAGCTCCTACTTTGCTTAATCTGTGTAGTCAATGTTTACCCCCATGCAAACACACTTAAACATGCTTACTAGTGCTTATATATGCTTACTACTGCTTATTTGTGCTTAAACCTGCTTATTAGTGCCTTATTCATTATGACACTGACACTTCACATGTGCATTTAATGCAGTACTCCATTTCACATTTAGATGTTACTTCATAGGTTATGCAGCAATAACATTTTCATATATAGATTTCACATGAGAAATGGTATGTGCTGCAGTGGGACTCGAACTTGAGAATGTCTGCTCATTAAGCTGATGCTCTGCCCACTACACTATTGCTGTACTGCTTCACTTGCATCTATCTTCCTTGTTATCCTCTTCAGCCTTTTAAGCTGCTTTAACCGTAGCTAAGAGATGGGCACACCTGTGCACCTACGGTTAGCTGTACTCAGATTTTTAAAAAAGAATAAAAGGTTTTCTTCAGTCTATTTATATATACTGTTGCTGTTCTACACATAGGGAACTGTTGGTGGGGATATGCAGACAACTATGAGCGGTCTCGCTCATTTATTTCCACTTGCTGCAGGGGCATGTTTATTCTGAGACATCTGCTCTCAGACACGCCCCGTGCACGCTACGTGTAAGCCTCGGAGGTCGGGCAGCGTGCCTTCATTAATATGCATGGTGCACTCCCATCCTCCTCTTACATGGGTGCTTCCGTGCAGGACTAAGCTAGTCCTGCATGGAAGATTAGTGAATCCGAGGGAACATCTTTGTTAAGCATATCGTCTACAACAAACAATTTGTTAATGACATTTTTTTGCTGTGGGATAGAATGTAGGAATTGTTTGAACAGTTCATAGAGTTCCTCCATAAGACGATTTCCTTTTTTGAAACTGACTATTAAGAGTTCATTAGTCTCTACTGATTTTCTGGATATTAAAGTGAATAGAGATATGCTAGGGAATTTCATAACTGAACTTTATTAGAAACCATGCAAGAAGAACTCACTTTTACATAAGGGAAATATGCATGCTCGACATATTGAAAGAAATTCACTAAGAGGTCAGTACCTCAGAGTTATGAGATTACATAATGATGATGGTTCACTTGATAAAGCCATGATGGATCTAAAGCAAGATTTTTTGGCCAGGAGATATCAAGCATCTGAAATTAATGCCTGTATAGTTAGAGTTAAAACCAGTTGTTTGTAGCATTGTATTTTATTATTTTATCATTTGAGTTGTTATTAAAGTGTGCTGTTTGCATGGTGGTTGCTGTATCTTCTTTTGAATTTTGGTCGATTTTGTTTGCTAAAGTGACCTTTGCTCTAACAGGTAGCATTTGTAACAGAAAAAAAAAAGAATATGTCTGCCTGTGGCTAACAGTCCACTATGACCAATCTGCCTTTAGCTTTTACTTCTGAAATGGAATGTTTAGAATCCTTACAGACAGCATTTATATCCCAATGGTACCTGTATCTCTGAACAGTAAGTGTTAACTGACAAGGAATAACAGACAGTCCCTCTATTTATTAAAGTTCCCCAGAAACATTTCCCATGATTGTAGCTTGGATTCATAATATGCATTTTATTGTTTCACAGTTACATGTGCAATGGAGTAAAGTGATATTCAGCAAGCCAGAATCCAGTTAAAGAAATGATCATGTGATCTAGTGCAGTGACATACAAGGAGAAAATGCTACTACACTGCAAACATTTCCACCAAAAAGTAGGAGGCAGGAGATCGATAAAATTCTATACATTTCCACACTAGCTAATACAAACGTATGCCATTTTGCAGTTTGCAAGGCAAATTGTTATAGCACTAATTTACTATTTATGCCTTTTTCTTTTGACAGTTGACATTCTTTTTATTAAATATGCATGTTAATCCAGTAAGCTCACTGGAAGTGTCAGCCTTTTCAGGTATGACCTAGGAGTACTGGCTGCTTAAGTAACTTGCTCACATTTTTAACATTATTCCACTTTTTCTGATAGTACGGGGAAACTCCTACTATCCCTAAAATAGCTCTGCAAGAACAAAGAGATGATCAAGGGCTTCAAAACTTTAATTTAAATCCACATCATTCCTTCTGAATCAGAGATCCAGCTATAGGATGAAGCCTCCTTTCCAGCATCATGGTCTAAACTTTCTCAGGGAGGCTGAAGATGATGACCCTGTATATACCCTCTAGTCTGACTTCTGAATGTTGTGATCACAACCCCAGTACATGGGTACTACGCTTCCCTTCTGTTCGATGTTAAAAAGGCAAAAACACCCCAACTATCTAGTACCCTTAAAATTTTCCAAATCAGTCTAATCTATTACCGCAGAATTGCCACTGCAGAACTGCCACAGGGTCCTATTCTTTTAAAATAGGCTCAGTTCTACCTGCTGTTTTTGAGACTACCTCCTCAGAAAGGAGCATGTCTCATCTGAAAGCATTCACATTTGAGATCAGCTTTTCTCCAGCCTTACTATGGCAATGTTTTTCATCACATTCACATCTCTGAAGCATTGTGAAAGTCATTTTCCTTGGTCAAACTCCTTTGCACCCAGTCCTTTACTTTGGTGACTGTCATTGTTTCTACTGTTGCTTCCATAGCCTGACAGTACAAATCAGATCCTGAGTGACCTCTGCCAGCATTGCTCATAGGCATAACAGTCATCATTAGTAAAGTGCAAGACGGTAAGATCTTAGGAGAAAAGATTTTCAAGAATGAAAGGGCATATCATTTTAAAAAGAGAGTTAATGACTAAGATGTAATTTGAGGTATTATTTATTTACAGATAGTATAGGGTGATGTACAGATGTATTAATCTGCAGTGGCAACAGAGATACAAATGGTGGCTGGAACTGATGAAGACAGTACAGACAAAATGATATTCCAGTTAGAACTAAAGTGAAAAAGCATATCAGCTTGGGTTGGCAGGTTGGGAAGAAGGTAGGCTTAGTTGATAAAGTTGTCATTTTCTCTCTTTAAATTCTGTGGATCTACTGGTGAAATTTGTCAGGACTACAGGTATACTCCTTAAAAGATCAAGAGTGATAGTATGAGTCTTGGGAATATAAACTACAGCCAAGGTTGTGGAATCTCAGAGTAATCCTCTAAGGAACAACAATCCTGGATTTAGTATATTAATTTAAAAGGGGTATAGGAACACAGCCATTCATGTCAGGAGATCACCCCAGAAAAAAAAAATTATATTTTAAAAGCTTTAGGCCAAATTTCCAGATTTCAGTCTAGTTATGTCAGTCATACTTTATTTTTCATAATTGCAGGACTCATAATTACGACTCTCACATGTGTGGTAGGGAGCCGGTTCTATGTTTATATCATAAGTACAGTACTTCTAACACTGAAAAATCATCTATAAAAGGGAATCAGATCACAATATGTGGGGACTCAGAATATTGTATAATTAATGACAATTCAAAACATCATAAAACAAAAACATTATGTCAAGAAATATCACAAATATTAAACATCACTTTTTTGCTAGGGACCTCTGCCTGCTTGGTCTCCATAATTTGGGGAAAGGATCTTTAAATCATCTGAGGTTGCACAAACTTGGAGAAAAGGCAAAAACCTCAAAACAAACAAATACAATTTGTCTTCTATGGTTTACCTTAATAAATACAGGAGAGTATACAGAGAAAGAGGTTGGCGAAGAAGAAGTGGGACTGTCAAAGAGATAAAGAAAGTAGACAAGCGTATAAGGAGATGAGGTGCATGACAAAGAGAGAGGTGGCGAAGGATAAGGATAAGGCATATGAAGAGTTGTATAAAAGGTTGGACACTAAGGAGGGAGAAAAGGACCTGTACCGATTGGCTAGACAGGGGGACCGAGCTAGTAAAGATGTGCAACAGGTAAGGGCGATAAAGCATAATGAGGGAAATGTACTCACAAGTGAGGAAAGTGTGCTGAGCAAATGGAAAGAGTACTTTGAGGGGTTGATGAATGAAGAGAATGAGAGGGAGAGAAGGTTGGATGATGTGTGGACAGTGAATCATGAAGTGCAGTGGATTAGCAAGGAGGAAGTAAGGATAGCTATGAAGAGGATAAAGAACGGAAAGGCTGTTGGTCCAGATGACATACCTGTGGAAGCATGGCGGTATTTAGGTGAAATGGCAGTGGAGTTTTTAATTAGATTGTTTAATGAAATCTTGGAAAGTGAGAGGATGCCTGAGGAATGGAAAAAAAATGTTTTGGTACCGATTTTTAAGAATAAGGGTGATGTGCAGAGCTGTAGTAACTACAGAGGGATTAAACTGATCAGTCACAGCATGAAGTTATGGGAAAGAGTAGTGGAAGCTAGGTTAAGAAGGGAGGTGATGATTAGTGATCAGCAGTATGGTTTCATGCCAGGAAAGAGCACTACAGATGCACTTTTTGCTCTGAGAGTGTTGATGGAGAAGTACAGAGAAGGTCAGAAGGAGTTGCATTGTGTCTTTGTGGATTTAGAGAAAGAATATGACAGGGTGCCTAGAGAGGAGTTGTGGTATTGTATGAGGAAGTCAGGAGTGTCAGAGAAGTATGTAAGAGTGGCACAGGATATGTACGAGGGTAGTGTGACAGCTGTGACGTCTGCGGTGGGAGTGATGGATGCATTTAAGGTGGAGGTGGGATTACATCAAGGATCAGCTCTGAGCCCTTTCTTATTTGCAATGGTGATGGACAGGTTGACAGATGAGATCAGACAGGAGTCCCCGTGGACTATGATGTTTGCAGATGACATTGTGATCTATAGTGAGAGTAGGGAACAGGTGGAGGAGACCCTGGAGAGGTGTAGATATGCTCTAGAGAGAAGAGGAATGAAGATCAGCAGGACTAAGACAGAATATTTGTGTGTGAATGAGAGTGAGGACAGAGGAATGGTGAGGATGCAGGGAGTAGAGGTGGCGAAGGTGAATGAGTTTAAATACTTGGGATCAACAGTTCAGAGTAATGGTGAGTGTGGAAGAGAAGTGAAGAAGAGAGTACAGACAGGATGGAGTGGGTGGAGAAGAGTGTCAGGAGTGATTTGTGACAGACGAGTACCAGTAAGAGTGAAAGGGAAGGTCTACAAGAGGGTAGTGACACCAGCTATGTTATACGGGTTGGAGACAGTCGCATTGACAAAAAGGCAGGAGTCAGAGCTTGACATGGCAGAGTTGAAGATGTTAAGATTTGCACTGGGTGTGACGAGGATGGACAGGATTAAGAATAAGTATATTAGACGGTCAGCTCAGGTTGGAAGGCTTGGAGACAAAGCCAGAGAGGCAAGATTACGTTGGTCTGGACATGTGCTGAGGAGGGATGCAGAGTATATTTGGAAAAAAGATGCTAAGGACGAAGCTGCCATGTAACAGGAAAAGAGGAAGGCCTAAGATAAGGTTTATGGATGTGGTGAGAGAGGACATGCAGGCGGTTGGTGTGACAGAGCAAGATGCAGAGTTCAGGAAGAAATGGAAACAGTTGATCTGCTGTGGCGACCCCTAACGGGAGCAGCCGAAAGAAGAAGAAGAAGAAGAAGGATTACCTTAATAAGTGCATTATGCACTCGTGCGAATCCACTTTGTGCTAAAGGAGGTTTTCAAAGTGGCAAAACCTTGAAAAAGAATTGTCCAAATGTGCAATTGGTGAATGCACATTGGCATTCGTTCATTGCAGATTCGACATCGTGGGTGCGGATTTCACTATAGCGGGGATCGGGAAATTATCCTTTTCCCCACTGTAGAGTGATCTTGGAGTTAGTATATTAAAGTAGCGGGGGTGCAGGGAGGCTTGCCCCCCTGCATTATGATATATCTTTGACATTTTAGTTCGAAAATCAGCAAATCAGCTGTTCGATTTGCTGATTTTCGAACTTCTGAGAATGTTGAAGTTTGAAATTCGCACATTTGGTTTGCCCAAATACGTGATCGATATTGTCATTTCCAACAACATGAAGGTAAAGCGTCTTCTACTCCATGCAGGCTGACCATGGAGTCATCACTGACATCAGTAATTGTTATTTCTTCATCTGCTACAGTGTAGTGCCAGTATTTCGAGACATTTCCTTAATGATGCATTGCAGTTGTTGAAAACAACTGGTAAAATAAGCTGCAGTGTAACTGTAAATAAAGATGGGTGCATACCAAGAACAGTCATTTAATGGAGACTGTGGGATGAAAATGTTTACTCTGAGGATTTCACTGGTTAGATAGTGATGAAACCAAGATGGTAAAAAATGTCTGTGATTCTGAAAAGCAAGTATGGTGTGTGTGTGTGTGTGTGTGTGTGTGTGTGTGTGTGTGTGTGTGTGTGTGTGTGTGTGTGTGTGTGTGTGTGTGAGACACAGAGATATACATAAATTATTTTCTGATATTGTATAGTCTCATCTGGGTTGTTTTTTTTCCTTGTTCAACTCTTAACTCCAAGTTGTGGCTGAAATCAGTCCTTCAAGGTCAGCCCACTACTTCTGATAGCAATCACTAATTATAAAAATAAACAGAAAGACTGGCTAACAACACTGGTTCATTTGTTATGGTGAACAAGCATCTTTCATTTGATTGTAATACTGCTTACATGCCCTAAGTGTTGATTTTGATTGGTTGAGTAAGAACCCGTTAACACAGATCTCCATTTCCACTAGAGAACATGGTGGTTCGGTATGGCTTAGTGTCCTACTTATAGCCGTATATTATACCAGCAGAGAATGAATAGATCAGATCCAGGATTACTTGACTAACAAATAGTAAGAAGATAATGCCCTATACTTATTGCGCAAGACTTCTGATTCACAGGCCCCCTCTGCCGGCCTAGTAACATGTGCTGCTAAGCACTGAGTGTTATAAAGCTGCCTACAAATATGGTCATCTGTAGATGAGGTCTGTGTAAATTTTCTCACCACTGTGTTGTTGCTGTTGCTGCCTGCTAGAAGACTTATATAGTAAGGGAGTCATAGATCCTTTACTATGCAAACTCTGTGCAGGGCAGGGCTCCAAATATGCAAGTGCAATGGCAGTCTTGCCATTTACATATACTTCACATTACAGTGATGGGAATCTGCTCCGTGTAAAGCACAGCCACATCACCTACCTCGTCAGTGTAGGGAAGGAGTGGTGTAGGTAAATGAGAGTGAATTGTTACATACTTCTGTATGTCACTGTGTGTGTGTGTGTGTGTGTGTGTGTGTGTGTGTGTGTGTGTGTGTGTGTGTGTGTGTGTGTGTGTGTGTGTGTGTGTATACTGTGAGGCTATGGGAGTGGTCCAATGCTGTTAGTACATGAATGCCTAATGCATATGCGTGTATTTGTGTGTGTTTGTCTGTGTGACTCTTAAAGGGCATCATTTGCTGTGTGTGATCTTGTTACCAGGGATGGTTTTCACTCTGCAATTGTCTAAGCTGCTCATTGGAGTGATTCACTGCTACGTGAAATTGTGAACTCCAGGGTAAAGGGATGCTGCCCCTGTGGCAAAGCACATAACTATGAATCCTTTACTGGCACAGCAGAGTAAAGTAGCATTGCTTTTTGCTGCTTAATCATACTCTATACATACAAGATAACATTTATTGTTTTGATCGAGATGGCCATTACACCCTTTTTACCTATACAGCCATGACTCAAACCACAGAAGCAAGGGCAAACACACATGTATATGTGTGTGTCTGCATCTGTGTGTGTATATTTACTATATATCAAAATATATATATACACACACTTATATAACATATATATATATATATATATATATATATATATATATGTGTGTGTGTGTGTGTGTGTGTGTGTGTGTGTGTGTGTGTGTGTGTGTGTGTGTGTATGTCTATATAGATAAAGATAGTTATATATCTATAGATTTATGTATGTTTATATATAGATATACATCTATTTATATCTATATATATATATATATATATATATATATATATATATATATATATATATATATATATATATTAACAAGGGAGCCCGCAGGAATTTTTGCAGGGGGGTGCAAACCCAAGCCCCGCCCATGCAGCCCCACCCCCTCTGCTGCCCCACCCACTCAGCCCCACCCCACCCCTGCCCACGCAGCCATTCCAGTGTCCCATTACTTGGCTATTTCTCCCCATTTGTCATAGACACTGTTCAAATCTCTCAGTGTGCATACTGTTTTTTTGCTTTACTTCTACAATGATTACAGATATCTGGATTTCATTTACAACTTTTATTTCAAATTTTATAGCACAGACACTGATAGACATTTACTAAACCTAAACAAAGCAATAGTCTTACAATGAAAACAAACAGCATTAAAACTTCTCTACCTTTGAAACCCACATTCACTGAAACAGCATTGAAACCCACATTCAACGAACATGCATCTGGCCAGTGGCAGGGTGTTTACCTTTGGCCTGTTTCCAAATCATAGGCTCCTTGCACACATTTTTAGAACCATGCAAAAGTTATTTGATTCATCTTCCTGACTGTATTAATTATACTACATAATAATTGAATTATATCCCTTGTATAATACAGCACCACTTGTTAGAGTGTGTTTTAAATTTATAGTTCTGAGCATTTTTCCTTTAAGCAATGAAACAAATCATATGAACCAATAATGACAACCTGCCCAATTCAGAACATTTCAACCATAAAGGGCCACTCAAACGTCTGTCATACAATCCACCAATATCAATCAATATGCAGAATCTCTGCAGAAGTAAAAGTCATCTGAATAATTCCACATTAAAGAATGAAGAGGTTGTTGCTAGAAAAAGCTTTATATTTCAGTGTTTCATTTACAAATTCACTGCCTGTTGCCCTTGAAGAATAAATTGCCTGTGCTACATTAAAATAAATGGTAAGTTGGTATATTGCAATAGGGAATGGGTGGCAGGCTGAAAAACAGGTTCATAGTTATTAGGTGTCTCATCCAAAGGAGGACATACTAAGAACAGCAGTACCATATCCCTCTTAAAATACAAATGTACATGCTGTATGAATAGAATCTACAGCCCTTTGCATCAAGATGCTACCTACTGTCCTAACACTGCTTTAAAATTCTATACCACAATAATGATACCATTTGCTAAACAAAACAGTTGCACATTTTAAGCAGACTTAGCATGAGCAGCATTAACCTTTGCTTCCCTTGAAGCTCATAATTCCTTGAAAATGCACTTATAGGTTCATAGGTTCATAGGTTTATACTAGGCAATCTGCCCTAGGGCATTTATAAGCCTAGCCAGAATGTGTTTGGCTTTCGCCACCCATTTTAAATTTATTTTGCTATGCCCTTTTTCGAGGTTAGTATACTGTGCCTCTGTCTAACAGTGACACAGAAGTGATACCCGGGGTAAACCTATGATCTCCCATCCACTCATCAAGATTCCTCTTGAAGAGAGTCAATGAGGGACTCTGCCTAACCTGGACTGGGATTTTATTCCAGAGTGAAGGGAGCCTCTGGGTTATGAATCTGTCGCTCCAGCATGTCTTATTTATTTCAGTGCTGAGGTTCAAGTCTCTCGAGCGTAGCTCGATGGGATTTGGATTTTCTGAGGTGCAGCATGTCCATTAATTCGGGTTGGACATGGCTTTATACGTCAGGCACAGATCGCCTCTGAACAGGCGGTATGCCACTGAGTAGAGCTGGAGTTTCTTTAACCGGGCAGCATATGGCATCTGTTTGAGCCCTTTGATCCTCTTGGTGAGGTACTTTTGGGGTCTTTCCAGTTGCTGCAGGTGTCTGGTAAGGTACATCCCAAAAGGGGCATTGTACTCAATTATGGGCCTGATGAGGGATGAGTAAAGAGGCACGACCAACCCCCCTGATCTAGATGTGAATCCCTTCATGATTAGGTGGACTATATAAAATGTTTTTCTAACCACTTTGGCCACGTGGTTGTCAAATGAGAGATCGCTATCAACTTGGGTCCCCAGGTCCCTAATGACTTCTTCTGTACTTAATGGATTACCACCTATGTGGTAATTTGTGGGCACTTTGTTTTTGCCAAAGGGGATGACTATACACTTTTTGGCATTTAGCTTGAGGCCATGGCTCTGGCACCAGTTGTCTGTTTCTATGAGGCCCTTTTGGAGGATGCTTGTGTCTGCTGGAGAGTCGATTATGGCACCCAGTTTGCAGTCATCTGCGAACTTGGTCAGCCACAGTCCTTCCATGTTGGCCTGTACCTCCGAGAAATATATACCGAACAAGAGAGGTCCCAGGACTGAGCCTTGTGGGATGCCACTTGTAACTGGTTTGGAGTCTGACATGGCTCCAGCAATTCTAACCATGTGGATTCTGTCCTTGAGCCAATTTGCAATCCATCTAGTGACATAGGGGTTTATATTTAAGCTGGTGAGCTTATCTATAATGCCCGAGTGGGGTATTGTATCGAAGGCTTTTGCGAGGTCCAGGTAGGCTGTGTGGACCACCTTCCCCTTGTCAATGGCCTTGGTGACTGTTTCAAAGAAATCAACCAGGTTTAAGAGGCAGGATCTGCCCTTAACAAAGCCGAACTGGGTAGGATCCAGTGTTTGTAGGTCCCCAATATCTTTATTTATGAGGTCCATGATGATCCTTTCCATAGCTTTGCAGACCAAGCTAGTCAGGCTTATGGGGCGATAGTTTCCAGGATCCGTTGAGGCACCACCTTTATGGAGAGGGACCACTGTTGCTGTACGCCAGTCTTTGGGCACATATCCTGTAGTAAGGCTGAGATTGAACAGTAGTTTTATGTTTGAGTTTAGCTCTTCTTGGAGTTCATGTAGGACGCAGCCCGGGACACCGTCTGGTCCCATTGATGCTGTGTTTTTGCTTAGGAGAGGCGGCTCTTCCCTGAGCATCTGAGATGCCAGGGGGCAGCACCCTGCTGGGATAGATATTTGCCCTTTTGGTGGGGAGGGGGGGGAGAAGTTTGCACTGAACCTGTCAGCTAGGATGTTGGCAATGTCTGTGGGTTCGGTGTACTTTTTGTCATTTTGGACTAATTCTGAGCATATCTGGGAATTACCACCCAGGTTCCTAACATAACTAAAGAAAGCCTTGTGATTATCCTTAGTGTCCTGTGCAATTTTTCTCTTGAAGCTGGCCTTAGACAATTTTATGTGTGCCCGTACTTTTTTGCTAATACTGATCAGTGATGCCTTCCCTTTTTGGGATTTTGCTCTATCATTTAGTAGCTTCCTCCTTCTATTGTATAGTTTGTTTATGGCTGGGGTCCACCAGACAGGACGTCTGCCTTTGGAGGATTGGGTCTTGGTTTTATTTGGTATCGCATGATCCATGCATTCCTGAAGGTGTTCATAGAATGCATTTATAAAGGATTCTGCGGTCTGGGACGTATTTTCCACAGGCCCGGGGGCTTTGAAGGATTCCACCTCAGTTTTGAGGAGTGTGAAATTTACTTTAGAGAAGTTTTTCACTGTGGTTTTCTGGGCAGGGGGTGGGATCGGGATGTGAATATCCAGTGAGATTAGTTTATGGTCTGATCTTACCAGTGAGGGATGCACTTCTGGTCTGGAGCATAGAGTCCCCATGTTGGTGAAGATCAGGTCCAGTATGTTTTCCCCTCTTGTGGGAGTGGTAACAAGTTGTTCCATAGCATTTGAGTTGATAAATTCTAGGAACCTTTGGGCTAGGGTGTTGGAGCTAGAGTAATGCTCCCAGTCTATGTTTGGGTAGTTGAAGTCGCCCAATATAATGGTGTTTGGAGAGACCTTCATATTTTCCAGTGTTCTCAGGAAGGCCGAGTGGGGTTCCTGGGTTTGGGAGGGTGGTCTGTAGCAGGCTATAAACTGGAAGGCAGTTTTACCCACTGTTAGTTGCACATGGATAGTCTCTGATGCTTCGTGCTTTGCCACCAACCTGGAGGTGTGGGTATCTTTGATGACTATCGATACTCCCCCTCCTTTTGTGGTTCAGTCCAAGTTTTGGGGCCGAAAAGCATGGTATGAGGTATAACCTGGTAGTGCTGGGGTGCTCTCGGGAGCCCTGAACCAGGTTTCTGTTACTGCACAGATATCGATGTTCTCCATGCTAAGGAGAGTTTCGAGTGTGTGCATCTTGAGGTTTAGACTTCTGGCATTGAGTAGCATTACTCTTAGTTTCTTATCCCTTGTGATACCTATGGAAGTGGGTTTGTCTTTTGAGCCTTGCCTAAAAAAGGCACTATGGGGGTAGCAAGAGCCTTTGCCAATATCCGAAAGCCCAGGGGTGACAGCTGCAAGCCATCCCTAGCAAAGCATCGTGGCTTGTCGAGCATATCATCCCAAGCTGACAGGCATTGGATCCCTTTTGAATGACACCAGTACTTAAGCCAGTTGTTGAAATTGATCATCTTGTCTTCATACTGTGGCATCATTCTTGGTGAGGGTAAGATGCTACTCAAGGTCAGGGTCATACCGGCCTGGGCTACATGCTCAGAGAGCTCCTTTATGTCTCTTTTCATGTAGTCCAGAGAGGTACGTCTCAGGTCATTCACACCAGCATGGACAATAACTTAGTCATATTTGTACTTGCCTTGGAGTGACCTGAGTGCTTGTGTTATGTGGCGGATCCTAGCGCCTGACAGGCTGCTCACCGTGACCCTCTCCTTGTTCAGCCTGGTGAGCGGGACGTCAGTGTGCCTGACGATAGAGTCACCTATTACAAGTGTATCAGGTGTGTTGTTTAGTCTTAAGGGCTGTGACTGTTTGGCACACTGGCTTTGTGAGATATGTGTTGCATGTGTTTTGTTTTGGGTTAGCGGCTGCTTGGGTGTCTGCTTTGGAGGTCTCTGCTGCTTCAGCAGATCTTTATTTAGAGCCTCCGAGTATGTTTTTGTGTTTTTATGTGTTTGGTTTGCTGTCGTGGTAGGTCTATGTGAGACTGGAATTGTAGTGAGTGTGGTTTCCTTCTCCTCCTGACTGGTTATGCCAGTACTGAGTTGAGAGAGCTTAGCCTCCAGTTTGGCTATATGGTTGCATCTCTCACATGTGTTGGAATTTGTTGGGAGGAGGAGAGGGTTGTCTGTGTACATGAGACAGTTGTAACATTGCCTCAAGATTCCCAGATTCACCAGCTGGACCGGAGGAGATTGACAACTCACCTTTGGACATGCTAGAATAATATTGGGAATTCCTTAATAATTGAAAACCAGGGCCAGTGGGGAGTGAGGGTGTAGTGCTTTTAATTTTTAGTGCTCACTTATATAATTGCTTTAGTGAGCAAGTGCCAGGTAACTTAAGTGCAATGTGTTACAGGTAACTTAAATGCAAAAGCGACAAACAGTAACTTTCTTTCAAGTGAAACAAGGAAATAAGTACAGTAAGCAATGCAGATATCACTAGTGATCCACAGAAGCGCTGAGAAGCCGCGTATTAGGTGGAATTAGTGTTCCAGGGAAATAACAAGCGAACAAACAACAAGCATATAAACAAAGCTAGATTCAGCAGGCCTGGATCTTGTCTATGCTACAGCAAACAAGGTGTACCAATTTCAGTAAGATACAGTTCAAATATTCAGGCACTATAAACCTTTAACCAGAAATTCCCAGCTCAGAAGGGCAGAGTCCAGCCTCTTCTCCCACAAGAGTGCAGACCACAAACCTTCTTAATGTAAAATAACTGGCCTGAAGCCCAAGTGCTTAAACCAGAACTAATACACTTTAAGAATAACAGACACTGGGCTCTCAATCAGCAGTTCCCAACTTAGAAGGATGAAAGCTACCTGTCCTGCCTCCACAGTGCATGCCACAAACCTTCCTAATGTATAACAACTGGTCTGAAGCCCAAGTGCTTAATCCAAAAGACTTAGAATGATAGCTACACTTTAATCAAGTTACTACCAAGCAGTAATAAATACAATTGAATACTTTAGTGAATGCCTGGATTAGTGCTCAAGTTACACAAACAAAGCTAGATCCAGCAGGCCCGAATCCAGTCTATGCCACAGCAAACAAGGCGCACCAACTTCAGTAAGAAGCAGTTCAGATATGCATGCACTATAAGCCTTTAACCAGAAATTCCCAGCTCAGAAGGGCAGAGTCCAGCCTCTCCTCCCACAAGACTGCAGACCACGAACCCTCTTAATGTAAAATAACTGGCCTGAAAGCCCAAGTACTTAAACCAGAAATAATACACTTTTAGAATAACAGACACTGAGGCCTCAAATCAGCAGTTCCCATCCTAGAAGGATGTAAGCTACCTGTTCTGCCACTACAGTGCAGACCACAAACCCTCCCAGTGCAAAACAACTGGTCCGAAGCCCAAGTGTTTAAACCAAAAAGCTTAGAATGAGTTACACCAAGCAGTAATAAATACAATAAAATAAATTCCACCTGTTAGATCTAACTAGGGCATTTCTCTCTCTCTCTCTCTCTCTCTCTCTCTCTCTCTGAATCTGTCACACACACCTCAACTTCTTAGTGGAAGAAATACATAAATAGATTTTTTTCAAAGTTACAACAACTTTAAACTCTGTGTGACCATGGTGTGTGTTTGTTTTTGACAGAAAGGTATAAAGGAACTCATGTCTATGTATATAGTTGAATCTCTCTGTACTGAAGTACTCCCTACCATGATGCTGCTTTAATAAATAGTGTGTTTGCATTCAGAAACTGTTACAGCTTTTATACTGAATTTTATAGCTACATGAATTAGAAAATAACCAATTTCCTTTTCAGAGCCTAAGCTAAAAAGTCCACTCCTTACAAGCACTGCTTCCCCTGGAAAACATCTATATATGCATCATCACAGAGACCCAGTTCAAGACCGATGACAGCACTCCTTTAATGCAGGATTTCAATACCTGCCACAAGTTCAGGCCTACCACCTTAGATGAAAGGGTGATGGTGTCTACATATTCTTAAAGAACAATTCATCTCCAGACTTGCTAGGTGAGATAATGATGTGGAATTCCTCTACATCCAACTTAGCATTAACAAAACTCCTTACTGTGTCATACCTCTCTATGTACCCCATCAGTCCATATCTCCTACCTAACTAATATGGTGTCCCTATGTATTAAGCCAACAACATTATTCTAGGAGACTTCAATCACGTTTTCTTCCAAAATTGCGATTTTAAGGAGGGATTATTAGGGGAGATCAACATTTTGAGCCAAAATTGGGGACAATGGAGAGGTTTGGATATTCCTAATTCTACAAAGCAATTTGCACATACCTCTCAACCTCTTAATGCAGGAAATCTGGACAAGGCCAAATATTGGGAGAACATACAAACACTACTAAAAATTGTTCTTGTATAAACTTAAGACAAGTGATAGAATAGCAGGTCTTGCATTAGCATACATTTTTCTGAAGGTTATGACATCTGAAACTCAATGTCTGTCATTTAGTGACTTCATTCCTAAATTATTTGCTAGAAAATCACAAATTGTATGAGGAACAAACCAAAAATAAGAAGCAAATATCTATTCATTCTGCAAAAATATGGACAACTGAGAGGTATAGCTCAACTGGGGCTGTCTGAGATTGCTACCCCCCCCTCACAAAATCATGGTCGAATGGAGCCTCCCCCCTGCAGCCATTCCAATGCTGCATTCCTTGGTTATTTTGCCCCATTTACCATAAGCACTGTAATGTGCATACTGCTTTACTTCTGCGATGATTTAGATTTCATTTGAAAGTTTTATTTTGCATTTTACAGCACAAACCCTAATAGATATCTGTTAAACAAAGCAATGCAGTCTCACAATGAAAATAGACTTAGCATTAAAACGTCTCTGCCTTTGAAACTCACATGCATTGAAACAGCATTGAAACCCACATTCAAAGAAAATACATTTTGCCAGTGGCAGATAAATATTAACTTTGGGCTATTTTCAAAATCATAGGCCCCTTGAACATGAAACATACACATGCTCTTTGATACACCTTCCCAACTGCATTACATTATATTCCTTGTACAATATAGTACAGTTGTTAGAAGGCATTTTAAATTTATTGTTTTGAGCATTTTTCCAGTAAACAATGAAACAAAATGCATACACCAAATGACAAAACTGTCCAATTCAGAACATTTCCATTATAAAAAGTCTACTCAACCTTCTATAGTCCACCAGTATCAGTAAATATGCACAATCTCTGTAGTAGTAAAATCCACATTAAAGGAATCAGCAACTAATAAAGAGGTTGCTGCTAGCAAACAACTTTATATGTCATTGTTTCATCTACAATAAAGTGCCTGTTGCCCTTGAAGAATAAATTGCCTATGTTGCATGCATTAAAAAAATAAGCTAGTAATACCACAATAGGGAATGGATAGCAAACTGATAACAGGTTCATAGTTACTAGGTATCTTTGCCAAAAAGGACTGCAGCATCCACCCCTTTTATAACACAGTACAGTATCAGCAATGCATCTGTCTACTGTGGGAGTAGAACCCACAACCTTGAGCATCAAAAGCAAATACACTAGCTGTTGTGCTATTAACAATGCAAGCAGACTAAGCATAAGCAGCACTAAACTTTTGTTCCCCTGCAGCTCTCAGCTCCTTGTAAAATCTACTTGACACTCAGCTGTATCTCTGAACTTTGCAGCACAAGAAATCTGGAAAAAGCCAAAATGTATTGAGGGGGGGGGACAAAAGGCCAAAAACCAGGGACACATTTTAAACATTGTTTGTATAATGTTGGAAAGTTGCTAGAATAAAATGCTGCGTTACCACCATATATTTCACTGCCACGTCTTGAACCCAGGGGGCCCTGTGCAAAACAGAGCAATATAACATTATGCCAAATAAGCCTTTTTGTGAAAGAGGAAGACGGAAACTTAAATGGCTACCATGGCTACCATCTAGTGAATTCAGTTCTCACCATAGCACAGCTGTCAACCTCTTAGCACAAAACACCTGAACAAAGCCAATAATGGGTGAATACAGCCCCCAAACATTCAGTGAATTCAGTTCTCACCATAGCTCTCATCAATCTCTTAGCAAAAAACAACCGGACAAAGCTAGTAATGGGGGAATATAGCCCTCTGCCCCCAAACATATTCAGTTCTTACCATAGCTCTCAACCTTAGCACAAAACCTGGATGAAGCCAATAATGGGGGAATACAGTCCTAAAAATAGGGACAAATTTCAAATAACCATCCTATACACTTAGAAAATTGCTAGAATAAAAGCTTTTGTGTTACCGTGCACTTTCTGAAGAATATGAAGTCTGATATTCAAATGTGTGTCATTTTTAACATTTGTTAACCAGGAACGTCTGACTTGGAACAAAAGCTAACTTTTAGTAGGTAAGGCACCCCAGCCAAGAATCAAACCAAAGAACATGTAGCTGTCAGGCAACACTGCTACCACTGCATCAATGCACTACTGGCTTTGCAAGGGCACAAAAATACAGAAACCACAGATTTTATGAAGAACAGAAGCAACCAAGGTCAACAGTCTTTTCATATGGTACTCCATTAGCAGGATTTAAACATTAAAATGCCACCATTTCATGTCAAAGGCAACTAAAAGACTGCCAACTTACATATTCTTTTTCAGATATCTGTGGATGAACATGAAGACATTGTATACCATCTCATTAGGAGTTGGTCTACTCCTAGTGAGGAAGGTTTTAGTTTGAGCAGTTTGTACATATAGCTTGTTTAAACTGATTTACTAGAGATCCCAACTCTAATCCGAAAGGAACAAAAAACATTAAAATAAACCCTACAAAACATTAGCTGTAATCATTTTTGTAGGGGGTCTTCACTCCTAATGTAGAGGGTTTAACCCTCACACACCTACTTACATATATTAAATCTGAGATCACACAACTGAGAAAAAAGGAACTTTTTTTTAATCATACTGTCTTTTCCCTATGTTTGGCAAACAATTGATAATGCATTTTTAGTCATGTCTCTTTGACAAACAGTACAGAACAACATAAGCAAGAATGTTATGTACTGCAAAAAATTCAGCTGAGATAGTCAGCTCTATGGGGTAATGGTTATAAAGCCCCGACTATGTTACAGGTGACATTAGAGACATTAGTGTCTCAGGTGCCTGGAGGAGATGCCCAGGGAGAGTGGGAGTAAGTGTTGCTGTCATCATGCCTGTACTGGGGGAAGGTGATTGTGGCTTGCCACTTGGGTGACACTTTGCAAGAGCGCTAGTTGTTCAACCAATGGAGTTTCAAGTTTGCCAAGTTCACACTATCATAGTGCATCTGCAGTAAGTAGCTGAAAGGGAAACTAGCAAGCAGCGGCACCTTTCCTTTTTGGAGACAGTGATTTTAGGCTTAGAGGAGATACAAAGGCATGAGGTACTGCTCCCATAGGGAGAATGTCAACTGCCTCCCAGGACCAGCAAGCCGGCCTGCTCCCTACTGCCTAGTTCTTGCTGGGAAATGGAAGACTGACATGAATTTATGGGCAGGAATGAATATGACATAAGGCTCTGAACTAGTCCAGAATTACCTGGCTTCTGCTCTATGGGCAAGGAATCAGTAACCATCGGGAAAGGTCTTGGGGGGGCACAAAAAAAAATAAAGAAATTGATTGCACAGCACATAAGCAACTTGCACAGCACATGAACAGTTCATGTAATTTTGTTTTGATCAGTAAATAACCATACTTATGTCTCCAAAACAAGTAAACTGTTTTTACATTTGTGGTAAAACATTGCATGAAAGATATTCAGATTGTGTTTAATGTGTGCTGTCAGTTATAAAGAAGAGGGCAGAGGTTTCTTAAAATTTTGTGTGACAGCTCATAATTATCAGCAGTGCTTTTTCATTTATAAACTGGTAGAACTGGTTTTAAATAAACTAAAGTACTGCTTTAGTTTTTTTATAACTAATCTTTTAAATATAATAACAAAAAAAAAATGAGTGAAAACCACCACGATACTGATTAAACTTAACTGTTAAAATATTACATTTATTATGGACAAAAATGAATAAAATAGATAAGCGCTTTCACATACTACCAGGTACGCTTCATCAGATCTTAAAATGCATCCATTCTACACTTCCTTTTATACAAATACAGAGGAAATACCATACTTTCAATTTAACAATCAATCAATTAATCCAATAGCTACTTAAAGTCACAATTGCTTAGATACACTCAGTAATTAAACCTGAACTCTAGCTACAATTGCAACCTACAAGTATGCATTATATTCGCTATGGGTTTGAGCACACTAGATAATGCATAGACATTTCTCACCGCTACAAATCTATGAACATGAACTAAATATAGAATGAAAACACATTATAAAACAAAATAAAATAAAATAAAATATTAATAATCTCTGACAAAAAATATATATAAAGTTAATATAATACCATTAAACAAAATATATGAAAACAAGCATATATACTATGTATGTGCATAAATTAATATAAATGCATGAAACCTGAATAACCTACAGTATTGCACTGCAAAACCCTATCTTAAAAATAATAATAAAGCATAAATTAAAACATCTTGATGAATTAAAACATCTTAATGAATTTTATATATAATCTAAAATCCAATAGCAACAAAAAACTGATAATGTATTAATAAAGGTAAAGTATGAAATATTTTGCCTTGAGTTTACGAGTGGATCTTTGGATATTCAGACAGCGGCACCTACATTCCTTAACAATCTTTTAAATACTAAAACACACACACATCTCTTAAATACTAAAACACACACATGACACATCTCTTAAATACTAAAACACACACGCACATCTGTTCAATACTAAAACACGCACGCACACACCTACCTCTCCCTTCTACATTCATCTGGCGCGTCCACAGTCCAAACGTCCTCTGCAATTCAAATCCCCGGTAGGCGCGCAAAAGACAAAAGACGTAAACCAATGATTGCACAGACACAAAAGATGAAAACGGGTCACAAAGACCTGTTGCGTCTGTGCAACTGGAAAGGATGCAAAGGGCATTCTTAAAGGGGAACGCCGTTTAAAAAAAAAAAACGAAAAAAAGTTTTTTTTTTTTTTAATTAAAATAAAATAAAATTTTCAGCCAGCCGGTTCCAGGGGGGTGCAAGTGCACCCCCTTGCACCTGCCTGCGGGTGCCCTTGTATATATATATATATATATATATATATATATATATATATATATATACAGGTCTACCTGATTATGCTGAAAGCTTAGAAGAACGACAAGAAGATAACTGACACTGGAAGATCGACAACAGAGAAGACCAACAGTTGAGAATCCCAACACTGAGAACACCGACATGTTAAGGCAAGTGTGCGATAGGGAAGGACATTAGGGTCAGGGTGTGGTAAGGTAAGTGTGTGATAGTGACGGACGTTAGGGTAGGGTGCGGGTGAGGTAAGTGTGCAATAGTGACAGATATTAGATTTAGGTGCGGGTTAAGTGAGTTAGGGTTAGGGTGCGGGTAAGGTAAGTGTGTGATAGTGATGGACTTAAGGGTTAGGGGCGGATTAAGTGAGTTAGGGTTAGGGTGCGGGTAAGGTAAGTGTGTGATAGTGACAGACCTTAGGGTTAGGGTTTGGGTTAAGGTTAGTGCATATATAGTTGTGTATGTAAGGTATAGAGTAGGTTTCTAAGATTTTTGGTGTGCTTGCGTTGTGTGTTTTTCGGGAAAGTTATTTGTTTTGTTGATTGTCGGGATTGTGGTTTGTTGGGCATGTGAAGTTTCGTGTTTTTGAACTTTCGGTTTTGTCGTGTCGGTTATTTCGTTGTCGGTGTTTTGAAGTGTCGGTGTTATCAGGTAGACCCATATACACACACACACTTATATATATATATATATATATATATATATATATATATATATATATATATATATATAAAATATATGCATAAATATATATACAACACACACAATACCACACAAACACACATACACTTACCTAACTACATACAAACAAACACAACATAACAAACAAACACACCTACCCTACCTATAAGCTACTTATATATACTAGCTCTGAAGTGCACTAAACATACAAACACATAAAACTCACCACTACACACACTTACACACACTAAAATCCCTACCCAATACCCTTACAAAATCTCCAATTGCTTGAATCCCCAGCTAAATCCACAAACCACACCGCACGTCACAAACGCGCCAACACAACCGCGGATTTGACATTTCCACATTCGATATTATGCAGTTCCGCGTAACTGCACTTTCGGCTTTATAGTCTTGAATTACTAAAATTCGGTATTTTAGTATTTTGAGATTAAAAAGTGAAAATATATATATATATATATATATATATATATATATATATATTGATATATAGGTTTATTGTGTGTACTTGCGTGCATACTCTAATGGCTGCTGAATGCTGGAGGTGAAGGAAGTCACATGGCTTTTTCCGTAAAAGAGGCAGCTGGAAAAAGTTTTACAGAGGTAGAGGGAGAGTAGTACAGAAAGACATAAAAAAGACTGATGTTCAATGTTCAGTGTTTTTGAAAAACAGCTCAAGAATGCCTGTATGTGCTATCTAAGGGTCTACCAAATAATCCTGGCTCAAAAAAGACTTGGCTCAAACCACAAATCAACTGCTTTTTAAATTATTCCATATTTCCCAAACTTTTAATTTCAAGTGGTAAAGTATTCCACTTCTCACCCACTCTGATGAACAAAGTCATCCCACCCTGTGGTGTCTACCCGTGGCAAAGTCATCTAGTAAAAGAATTTTGGATTAGCTGAAGTCTCATTCATTGATAGTTACTGTAATCACAAAGGACCTATAATATTCTGTCATAGGATTAATATAATAGTAACAAATCACAAGCTTCTCAGCTCACAAAACATTAACTGATATTGTGTAGAATATCATAACTTCTCTTTATTACACTTATCATATGTTTATTTATGTTAAGACCAGAGGCCACAATGATTATTAATGCCCTCATAGACCTTACTTTAACAAGCCACTGGAAATCTAATGCATATGGATATTCAAGATTGTTTACTCCAAAGTGAAGGACACAACATTTTTTGGCATTAAAATGTATACTATCTGCAGTGGACCAGTAAAACAGTGTATCCACATATGTTTGTACAGATTCACTTTATAATTTCGAAATACTGAAATACCAAATTTCAGTATATCGAAATCATAAAGTCGAACATCCATAATCCCAACAGCACACAATTGCGAAACACACAATCACGAACACATACAAACCATACACCACACAACACATACATCGTCCAACCCACACTACAACAAACAAAACACACACAAATGCAAAAACACAAACCCACACTCCCCTACTTATATATACTAACTCCGAGATCGCACAAACAGACACAAAAAGGAAACACACACCCACACATTTCACAGTCTCTCACACACACACAAACATCACACATATACATACAACACATCCAACACTTACACACATTCAGACACACTCAAACTCCCACACAAAACCCTAAAAAGACACTCACTTACCTTCAATTGCACTTACATCCATACATGATACACTCCCAACACCGCACGCCATGTACCGTAAGCCATTACTGCGAATTTGAGATATTCGAATTCGCAATTATGCGCTTTCACGATTTTCACTTTACGACTTTATGATTTCAAATACTGAAATTCGGTATTTCAGTATTTTGAAATTATAAAGTGAACCCGTTTGTACAGTCCTTTGATTCTTAATGTTACTTACAATGACACCCACTTTGGTGTTGTCAGCAAACCATATATTGTCATGAACCTGAAATCATGTCATAAAAATTCCAAACAAAACTGGCTCTATCACTGACCCCCGACAATCCCCCTTGGAAATAACCTTACATTCAGAAATACAATGCTTTACTCTAACTATGAATGTTCATTCTGACAACCAATTTGCCACTGATTTAATTATGTAATGATTAATATCAATATCAGCTCCATAGTCCATAATAACATCATGTGGAAAGATTTAAATGTTTTTCTGAAGTCAAGTTACACTATATTGACAGAAGCCTCTTATCCAAGGAAGAGAAAAAGTTTTGGTAAAAACTTAACAGATTAGTCATATATAAATGGAGACAAAACCATGCTGACAAACATCAGAAGCAAGGGCTGACATTTGAATAATGTTACATATAATTCAGGACAAAATACTGTTTAGGCTTCTACACCTATAATGTTCTACCTGAGACCTACCTACTGACTTAGCAGAAGGTACAGTGATAGCCTCCCTAGATATCTCAGGGGCATACTGATAAGCCAAGCAACTTTGAAATAATTCAGATAGACAATCTATGAATTTATCCCATTTTCTTTAAGAATTCAGATAGACAATCTATGAATTTATCAACAATTTTCTTTAAGAAAAAGTTATTAACCCCATCTGGTCCAGCTGAAGAATTTTGCTTAATAGCTCTTAAAAACGTCTTGATAACATCAATATTAATTGTTGGGGAATTAACACAGGGTTTTCTAAAGAAGATTTGGAGAGGGAATCAGCTCTATTTACTCCCCCAAATAAATTATCAGCAAACACCATGGCCAGTTCTTTTGGATTGATAATTACATTTCCATTACATCTTAAATATTAATTAGATACCAAGAGTTTCAAATAACTTCTTAAAGTGTTTAAATGTAACCTTTTTTGTTGTGGATTGAATTATCAGCCACTCTTCTTTTAAAATTTTGTCTGCGTTTTTTGAAATAACCTCCTAAATATTTTTTGGCTTTATTGTATAATGTTATATTTCTCTGATTTGGAGTCTAAGCCTGCTTTTTCATTTTATTTTTTTTTTATTAATGATAACTGTAAAACAATAACAATAATAAGCAAAATATAGATTTCTTTAAACAACGTTGTAAGAGTGCAAAGAAGAAAACCAAAATAAACTGCAAAATTGCTATCTAAGACTTCACTGCTTAGAAATGTGTTACAGTTCTGGACTACAGCAACATGTTACTACAACTTGACATTATATTATACTGCAACCCTCTATCACACTTTTATATATAAAATACAGGAAAAAAAATAAATCTATTAGTCAAACAATACCAATGTGTTATTATATAGCACAGTACACAATTAACAACCATACCTCTCAACTTGCAGGCATTGAAAACAAGAAAAAAAGGCCCTTGAAAAGTAAGTTCATCCAGCTACAATATGGGTGTCTAATTAGCATAAAAAGTGAATACCAAAAACTCATAATTCTTCCCACTTCCTATAGAAATGTGGGATGCCACTCAGAAACAAGTTGAAAAAAGAGTGATAACAAATGGTGGAAAATATAAGCATATTATCAAACAGTGTCAAATCTGTAGCCATTAATTAAGAGTGTTGCAAAATTGTACCCCACAATGTCACATAGTTTTTCTTCAGAAAAAACAAAATGTAATGTTTGTGTCCTCTTTCTTTAAGTTATTATTGCAGCTCGTATGTTGGTGATATACTGTGGTTTTCTGTGTACTAGACAGCTTCAAAAATCGTAAGTGAAGAGAGATATGCAGACAATTGTGTGAAGGGGTAAATCAAGCCTGAAAATAGGGAAATACCTCCAAAAATATGTATATCATGTGCAAGGGTAAATCAGGCCTGAAAACAGGAATATTAATCCAAAGTAGGGACAGACGACAGGTATGTTAACACAGAGCACATATAAAGAAGTTCTTAAAATTCCTATCAAGCCTCAAAAGCTTGGTTGTAAGTTTCTTAATCCACTAAAAAAAGCTATGTGGCTGGGAGTAGTTTATCTCACTATCCTCCTTTTTAGCTGCACCTGTGGGGGGGGGGGGGGCAAGATGAAGAGGGAAGATTCCTGCCATCTCTTCCCAAAGCAGAATAATTACATAAGAATTAAAGAGGCTCTTCTTATCCAAAATCTCAATGATTCTAGTCCAAAAAGTCAGATGAAATTTCATGCATCGTAACAGGTTTCACACTTCCACTAACTTCTCAAGCTGCAATGGGTGGAAGGTCTTCCTTCTCAACCTCTTGCTATATCTTAAAAAGTGCCTCTACAAGTCCTCATCTGATAGCACTTCTGAGGTTCATCACATTGAGACAACATAGTGTCTACCTACTGTGGCTAATTGTAGCATCCATTTTCTAAAGGAAAAAAAATCAAGTTTCAGCAATAAAACCTCCTTTCATAGTCCCTGCAAAGAAAGGCAAAACAAATGATTCATGTTGAGGATAAACAAATAGGGATACATCATGATCGCTTCCTAGAAAGTAAATTGGAGACAAATACTCCTAAATAAAACAAGGATTTCCATATATGTGTAAGAATGACATAGTTCCTCTAATGATCTTGCTTAGTTTGGTTCAAACCCATCTGGGACTGGGGTGCCTAACAAAATTTTGAGACATTTATATGGCAAGTACATCACTTTCTGATCATGCAACTCACTAGAAGCTTATATATGCCTGAAGTTTTAATCTGTCCTGGATTCTGCATTCTCCTCCTCAACTTTCCTAATTTCTTCTGCAATGGAAAGAAACTTAAGGGACATACGCACTTGAGTACTGAACATAATACAATTTATCTATGTCTAAGACATTTTCAAAGATCTTTCTCTTGGTGGCCCCAGATCTTCATCAGTGCCTAATAAGGTATTACTTTCTTTCTTTCAACTAGTTCCATGGCATTCTTGAGCCACATAATGCCTCCACTCTCCCAAGCTGCATCTCCCTCTCTCCAAGGCCATCTATCTACATTAAGGTGGCATTAATAGGGCAGCCATCTTCCACACCTTTCTTGAGAAACCTTCTCTATAAGGCTTTAAAAGCCCTATGAGTTTTGACTAACTCTTTCCAAGAGGTGGGATGCCAAAGAAAGTGACCTTACTTGCCATCCTATGGCCCAAGGAGACAATGCCCCTAAAGATGCTTCCTCTTATTTATATCACTCTAGCATGGATTCCTATTTGAAATTAAAAATACTAAAGTGAAGGTCATTACATGTTTCCCCCTTTCTGGGATTTCCAGGCAAAGTTCTTTTGTAGTTGCGTTTCCCACCCTTCACATAAACCTTAACCTTCTACTATCGCATTTGAAATGGAAAAGCAGTTTATGAATCTGTAAAAAAGTCTCTGTTTAGGCAAGATGGATATAGGCCTTAAAGCATACAGAAGAAGAGGGGGTTACATGCATCTTAAACAACGTCATCCTTCCAAATACAGAAAAATACATCTTATACCATATGTGGACCTCCACAGAGAAACCTTCTCCCAAATCCAGGATAGTTAGGTTCAATCATAACCTCTAGGTAATGATGTACAGTAATTCCCAGATATCTGGACAACCTTTACTCCACTCATATGGGAAGTTCACACCAACTCCTTGAAATGACCTAGAAGCCTTATTCACTGAATGAAGAAGTGTCTTCCATGTCTAACTCTTTTTAATGAATAATTCTTAAGAGTTCTCCAAATTTTGTTGGTAGATTTAACATAGTACCCTAAATGTCAGGAAATACAGTTATCTACAAAAGAACAGTGCTTTGGTTTCAATGTTTAGCCAAGACCAAACCTTAGTATCCATCTAGACATTATGCTGCCTATTAAGAGGGAAAAAGAAATTGGGAAAAGGAGCATCCTATCTGGTCTTTCCAAGCAGAAGGTTGGGAAACAGTGCTACTAGAATGGACTCTTCCAGGGGTGTTATGTAAAGCTCATGAGCCAAAGTCACAAAAAAGTCAGAGAACTCCATAAATATGAGCACTTTCCATAAATATTGCCACTGTATTGTGTTAAAGCCTTCTCAAAATGAATACATACAGTCACATCCATTTCCTCTGCAGCCTTCAAACTGTATCTCAACTTTATAAACTCAGTCTGGGATGGGTGTATGAGTGATGGTAAAATAATTTGCAGACTTTGGGCAAGGATTCTTCCATGGAGTTTGACATCAGCACTGAGTAAAGAAATTGATGAAGATATCCATATTATCTTTCCTAGGCTTTGATATGACTATAATACTTAATAAATAGAAAGAAACGTGCACCCTTTTGGTAGTGGTAAAAGGCTGGTAAAATAGTTGTAGGGGGTGCTGAGTTATGACTGCAAGACTATACTGAATCTCCCTAATGAAACAATCCAGACCAGAGGGTAAATGGCTATCTGAACCTTGTTTATCTTTAAAGGCTCTGCAAGGACTCACCTATGGCCCTCTGATAACTTTGAAATGCCCGTTTTGCTGATAAAACTACCTATGCTCTGCAGTTATTTCTTAGCTATTTCACACAAGCCTGAGTATAAAGGCTGACAGAAGAAACCAAAAGCTTTATTTATGGCTGTCTGGTTTACAGAGACCTGGTCAGTCATACTGCTAAGAACTACAATTGTCTGCGCCACTCTTCACTGCTTAATTTTTTAAGTAGCGTCAGCGCAGCTTATTCTCTTATGCCCAGGCCCTGGTAGTAGCTCTATATAAATGCATTTTTTCATGCTTGGAATCTAATATAGAAAATTCTGGAACAAACGACCCCATCCAAAAGCAAGGTAAAGCAGCTCCACGGCAACAGCTTGATTCAGATCCAAATTTTTATTAAATGTAGACGTTAAAAAATCGTAATATAAGTGCTTTCGTCTGCCTCTGCAGACTTCATCAGATACAAATGGATAAAATCAAAAAAGTGAATTTAAATAAATAACACCCATCAATATATTGGTGCACACCCACCCCTTCTAACAGCATTTAAAGTGGCCCAACACCTTTTTTCCTTTAATCTGCACACCAAATAAATACAATCCCCCGAATTCTGCAAGCCCTGCAGGGCATGCAGGACTAGTGCAGGAGCTCCAGCAGGCAATATGTCTACCATGTGATCCAGAAATAACCTGTAGGGATGTTCAAGAATGTTCCTGCACTAGTCCTGCACGGACTCAGCCCCTGTATGCAAATTACCCCATTTGCACGAGAAATCCATGCAAATGAGGTGAATTTGTGATCCAGGAAGCTGGAAACCGGCCATGCAGGACTAGTGTAATCTGTAGAAATGTACTCTGGCAATAACGGAGTATATTGAAAACAAATAGAATGTAGTGGAACGAGACAAACCCAAAAAAATTGAAATCCATAGTAGTAAATAAGGCGTCAAAGGCTGAGAGTAAAACACTTAAATATCCAAACGCACAAAAATAAGAATAGGATAGCGCTTTAGCAGTTGCCTGCTTTTTCAGACCTTAGTAAAAATAATAATCCAAATCACAAGAAAATTCCACCACAAGAGCAGCGTTCCTTCGATAAAATCAAAAAATGTAAACCAGTCAGTCATAAGCAGGAACGCAAATGGCTTACAAGTACAACAAGTCAAAGTAAACCATAAAATCAAGCTTTTCTTTAAAAACAGAACGTCCTTTATTCACTGCAGTTGCAGTAAGCGCTTTCACCAAACACGGCTTCTTCAGACTGTACAAAAGCAACAATTCACAGTCTTTTTATATACCCAAACCAATTAAACATCCCAATTAATTAAACAATAAATCATCTTGTTAACAAATGGGTGTAACTTATTCAGTAAACTTTTCACTTAGAAACAAGACCAATGCATACATATGAAATATGTTAGAAAACGTCATATAAAATATGTTAAAAACTACAATAAAAACTTCAGTTAATGTTTAAATCTTCTCCCTATTCTCCTTCTTTTTAAGAAAGGTTGCAGGCTGACTTTATCATTCAGTCCAGGCGGATAGTCAGCCCTGCATCTAATAATCCACCTAGTTTCTAACTCTAATGTATAGGACTCCAAGTCCCCTCCCCTATAACTACTATTTACAGTCTGTATAACAAAAAAGGTGAAATTGTGTGTGTGTCCCTTTAGCTTATGATGTTTTGCTAGGGCATTACGTTCATCTCCTATCCTGACTTGATAAGCATGCTCCCTTATTCTTTCCCTAAACTGTCTATTAGTTTTACCGATGTAGAACGCAGTGCAGGAGCAACACTGTGCAAGATATATAACATTTTCTGTTCTACAGGTACTTCCAGTTAGGAAATTAAAGACCTTACCAGTTACTGGTTGTTTGAACATCGTGTCAACATTAATATAACTGCATTGATTGCAGTTATGGCAAGGTACTGTATTAATAGAATGAGTCAAAACTTCATTCCCAAGTCTATGACATAATATTCTTTTTAAACTCTTTTTATTTTTATAACAAAACTTGGGTCTCTCACCAACCATATTGGGGTGCATGCTGCACCTGTGTAACAACGTATTCCTAAAACACGCTTTTCTATGTACTGAAGTGTTGACCATACCATTGGTTAACCTTATAATGTTAACATCTAAAAATGAAATATAGTCCCTAGAATAACTCATAGTGAAACGTAAAAAATCAGTTGACCTGTTCATATGCATTTCAAACTCTTGTAATTTGGCCTCATCACCCCTCCACACCAAAAAGAGGTCATCAACAAACCTCTTATAAAAAGTGACATTCTGTTTAAACAAATCAGAAGGGAATAAACTCTCACTTTCCCATTCTGCCATCACAATGTTGGCGTAGCTATTGGCACACAAAGTGCCCATAGCTACGCCATCATTCTGGATGTACATTTCATCTCCAAAAACAAAGGCGTTGTTCTCAAGTATAACCTCCAGGAACAAAGCCAAAAGCTCAACTAGCTGAGTATCCATGGTAGTATACTTCTTCAAATGATTCTGTACACTGTCTATTCCCAAAGCATTGGGAATGACTGTAAATAAACTTTTCACATCTAGTGTTACCAAAAGATACTCATCATATTTTGAAGGACAGTAAACAATTCTTGCTTGATTTTTATGAATACATATCTGGTTTAGATGACAGTGATGAGTATCTTTTGGTAACACTAGATGTGAAAAGTTTATTTACAGTCATTCACAATGCTTTGGGAATAGACAGTGTACAGAATCATTTGAAGAAGCATACTACCATGGATACTCAGCTAGTTGAGCTTTTGGCTTTGTTCCTGGAGGTTATACTTGAGAACAACGCCTTTGTTTTTGGAGATGAAATGTACATCCAGAATGATGGCGTAGCTATGGGCACTTCGTGTGCCAATAGCTACGCCAACATTGTGATGGCAGAATGGGAAAGTGAGAGTTTATTCCCTTCTGATTTGTTTAAACAGAATGTCACTTTTTATAAGAGGTTTGTTGATGACCTCTTTGGTGTGGAGTGATGAGGCCAAATTACAAGAGTTTGAAATGCATATGAACAGGTCAACTGATTTTTTACGTTTCACTATGAGTTATTCTAGGGACTATATTTCATTTTTAGATGTTAACATTATAAGGTTAACCAATGGTATGGTCAAAACTTCAGTACATAGAAAAGCGTGTTTTAGGAATACGTTGTTACACAGGTGCAGCATGCACCCCAAACACATTTTTTATGAGGGCCTCGAGACTCAATCCAACAGAGGCTGGCTTTAATAATGAAGTGATAGGACTGAAATCCAGATTATTAGACAGATCATATAAGGAAGGAGACATAGATCAAGCCATTTTGAAGGTGTATGATATGAGAGAAACAAAAGCAAAACCTTATTTCTCTAGTAGAAATGATACTTGTATACATACACCACCTGATAAGAAAAAACAGAGGGGTCCACTTGTCAGTCTGCCATTGTTTTATACAAGTGATGTACTTAATATTAAGGAAATCATAGAGAAACACTGGCACATATTAGGAGTGGAAAATGAGATTAGTAGTATGGTTGGTGAGAGACCCAAGTTTTGTTATAAAAATAAAAAGAATTTAAAAAGAATATTATGTCATAGACTTGGGAATGAAGTTTTGACTCATTCTATTAATACAGTACCTTGCCATAACTGCAATCAATGCAGTTATATTAATGTTGACACGATGTTCAAACAACCAGTAACTGGTAAGGTCTTTAATTTCCTAACTGGAAGTACCTGTAGAACAGAAAATGTTATATATCTTGCACAGTGTTGCTCCTGCACTGCGTTCTACATCGGTAAAACTAATAGACAGTTTAGGGAAAGAATAAGGGAGCATGCTTATCAAGTCAGGATAGGAGATGAACGTAATGCCCTAGCGAAACATCATAAGCTAAAGGGACACACACACAATTTCACCTTTTTTGTTATACAGACTGTAAATAGTAGTTTGAGGGGAGGGGACTTGGAGTCCTATACATTAGAGTTAGAAACTAGGTGGATTATTAGATGCAGGGCTGATTATCCGCCTGGACTGAATGATAAAGTCAGCCTGCAACCTTTTTTAAAAAGAAGGAGAATAGAGAGAAGATTTAAACATTAACTGAAGTTTTTATTGTAGTTTTTAACATATTTTATATGACGTTTTCTAACATATTTCATATGTATGCATTGGTCTTGTTTCTAAGTGAAAAGTTTACTGAATAAGTTACACCCATTTGTCAACAAGATGATTTATTGTTTAATTAATTGGGATGTTTAATTGGTTTGGGTATATAAAAAGACTGTGAATTGTTGCTTTTGTACAGTCTGAAGAAGCCGTGTTTGGTGAAAGCGCTTACTGCAACTGCAGTGAATAAAGGACGTTCTGTTTTTAAAGAAAAGCTTGATTTTATGGTTTACTTTGACTTGTTGTACTTGTAAGCCATTTGCGTTCCTGCTTATGACTGCTTAGTAAAAATAAAACAATTGCTAAAAATTTAAATATTGTGAACATCCAATTAAAACAATTATGGTTAATGAGGAAAACCTCTTTTCTTCAAAAGAGGTTTTAAAGAGGCAGCACTATTCAAACCCAGTGGGGCATATGCTTTAAAATCAACAATCTACTTCAACTCAATATATTCTGTCTCATTATGTAAATCACCTTCACTTAAACTGTCATTAACCTTTTGTAAAACAAAATTTTTAAACTATGATTCACCCCAACATCAGACACATGCTTGGCTATTGCATTAGTCAGTTTATTATTATGTATATCATTCAGGTGCTCTAACACCCTCTCCTTGAGCATACGATTGGTCTTACCTATTTAAAAACAGTCACATAGGTTGCATTTAGCCATATACACTATGTTTTAGTAGCGCAGTCTACATAAAAGGAAAACTCTATAGGCTTCAAATTCACAGGGTGTCTAACCATACAAGATGACCAAATATTGCAGCAGGCTTTGCAAGTCCTGCATGCATATGTACCCTTGCGCTATGAAGTGAACTGCCCATAAGGCTTATTATGCTTATAGCACAAGCATTGTTTCAGATTCTTACTGTTTTTGAAACTAAATTTAGGGGTAGATTCTATTACCCTACTTATTTTAGGATCCATCAGTAGAATAGGCCAATTCCTTTTGGCAATCTCACAAATCCTGTTGACTTCACCAGAGTAAGTCAAACACATCCTATTCACTGCCTTAGTATCTACGGCCCTTCTATTTTCTGAAACTACATAAGACATGTCAGAGAAAAATAGTTTTGTTTTATTCCGTTCTAACTTATTAACTTCTTCTATTGCTCTTTCTATTTCTCCAATTTTGTAACCCCTGTGCACAAGATCTATACATAGTGCATCAAGCACCTCCTTTATGAGTTCGGGGTATGTGCGTAGTCTCATACACCTAAGTACCTGCGTTTTTGCCACATTTTTAGTAATATGCCTAGGGTGCATGTTTGAGCAATGCAGTATGTTATTCTTCCTGCATGTTTTTCTATACAGCTTGGTTGACAAACTGCCAAGCATGTTCTTACTAACAGTTACAGCTAAAAAATCAATAGTTTCTATAGAATAGTGCAAGCAAAATGACAGATAGGTGGTGGTGTTCCCCAGAAAACACACAACTCTATTGAGCTCTTCCTCATTGCCATGCCAAATGAAAAATATGTCACCCACAAATGTTTGTAAAAAGTGACGTAACCTAAACATGTCACTACTGAAGACAAACTCTTTTTTCCAGTTGGCAAGAACTATATTGGCATACATGTTTGCACATGCTGTGCCCATAGCTACTCCTACTATTTGGAGAAAGTATTCAGACTCATAGAGGAACACATTATTCTTCAAGATCAAATCTAGTAGGGCACAGATCATAATGATCTTAGAGCTGGGAAAACTACTTTCCTTATTCAGAAACTGTCTCACGTTTTCAACTCCGTCTTTATTTGGAATGACTGTGAATAATGAATTCACATCTAGGGTTACAAAAAACATTTTCCTGATTTCATTCACATCCCTATGTTTAGCCCATATATATATAATTGTTCCAAAAATTGCTTACTGTCCCTTAAAACAGTCTCCACTGTATCCAAAATGCTCCTAAGCTGCTTTTCAACCTATATAGACACTGGCTCAGTGAGCCACCCTCTTCCTGATACAATAGGTCTGAGGGGAGGATTCAATGGATCTTTGTGCACTTTGGGCAGGCCATATATCACTGGTATGGCAGGATGTTCAACAGAAACGTATACAAGGAGTAATCTATTTGATCTATCATAAGCAGATCATATACATCAAAGTTCAATCTATTAATAATACCATTCACCTGATACTTCTGCAGTATAACGTATACAGTGTTGACATATAATATCTCATGCATTTTATTCAGGTAATCTAACTTATCAAAGACAACAATCCCACCCTCTTATGGTGATAGCTTTCTGGAACTGTTAAAAAGATGGCAAGTCCTGAATTTACAGTTAAGTCTTGACTACATGGCGTTACTGAATGATTTTTTCCATCTGGAGGAAGACTCTTTAGCCAAGGATATCAATGGGCTGACACTTTATTTAACTGGCTGCTTTAAGGGTGAGATGTTTGATCAAGTTATGGATGAACTATAATTAAACATCTCACTCTACGAAAGAAAACTTGAAAAGGAAAAGATCAAGAAGCTCCAGAGGGAGTATGTTGATTTCCGTGATGGCAACGTCTTCTCCTGGCCTAGGAGCATCCAACCAACCGGATTGCCAGGAGGTTTTTCAGTGATGGAGCAAGGCACGGTGGCTAGTGCCCTTGTTGCTGCTGCGAATTAATGGGCAAAGATGCGAAACTCACTGGGACATATTAATTCTACTAAAGTTGATTCTCAGAAGGGAGATTGTAATGGAATTCGTAATACAACTATGGCTATGCCAGCGGCTACATCTTTGAGCCTGCAGCACGCACAAAAAGACTATTCTGTCCAGACAGGCTCAAAGGGACAGTGTTTGAGTTGTAGATTAACAGAGTTGATAGAACATAGCCAGTGTTCTGGTAATAATAATAATACAGATGGACTGATCAGTAATGAAATTGTGAGTACTGAAAATGTAAATGCTGTGATTGATGGACCCAGTTTAAATATTGCTGTTAGTGCTACTAAGGACGGGGTTTATTTGTTAATACAAATTCTGAGGACATCTGTATATTGAATACAACTTTGTCACCTAAGGTAAATTCTGATGTCAGCAACAGTCACATTGGGGAATCTAGCTTGACTAGTTCAGATCGCAATTTAGATAGTATTTTAGTAACAACTAGTAATAATCCAGTAGTGAGACCCAAAGTTTCAACTAGGCCTAAAGTAAGTAGTGATTTCTGTATAACTGATCAAGGCAGAAATAATGCCTGACATTCTTTGCTTTTTTTGGAGAAAGCGCTCCCTATCAGGCAAGAAAAACAGATAGGGAGGTCACACAGTCACAGAAGGAGGGAAAGACTGCAGTCTGACCCTCCAATTCAAATCAAAGGCCCACAAACACGCAATCAGAAATAGATAGTTTGGTGTTCAATTTGTCTTTATTGATTTTACTAGTGAGCAATTGTCTGTATTAAATAAAGGCCTCTCATTTGTTCCTGCCACTAAGATGGATCTAGTTGGAACAATATTAGATTTAAAAATATTTGCTAGAAATATTATGTTAAAAACTGTTGTTATGGATGGGGATACAGAAGTGCGTAATGTTTATGGTTTTAAGAAACTGAGCACTTTTACACCGGATAATTTTCCAGCTATGGAAGCCTTCATTAAGATCTGTGAGGATGACTTAAGAAAATCATTTAATGAGAAATGTAAGCCTGTTTTTTTCAACTTGTCAGCTAAGGAATATGAGGCATTAAATATGTTGACTAGAGCCGAATATTTGGTTATTAGACCAGCAGATAAAGGTGGTGGGATTGTTGTCTTTGATAAGTTAGATTACCTGAATAAAATGCATGAGATGTTATATGTCAACACTGTATACATTATACTGCAGAAGTATTAGGTGAATGGTATTATTAATAGAGTGAACTTTTATGTATATGATCTGCTTATGACAGATCAAATAGATTACTCCTTGTATACGTTTCTGTTGAACATCCTGCCATACCAGTGATATATGGCCTGCCCAAAGTGCACAAAGATCCATTGAATCCTCTCAGAACTATTGTATCAAGATGAGGGTGGCTCACTGAGCCAATGTCCATATATGTTGAAAAGCAGCTTAGGAACATTTTGGATAAAGTGGAGACTGTTTTAAGGGACAGTAAGCAATATTTGGAACAATTATATATACATGGGCTAAACATAGGGATGTGAATGAAATCAGGAAAATGTTTTTTGTAACCCTAGATGTGAATTCATTATTCACAGTCATTCCAAATGAAGATGGAGTTGAAAATGTGAGACAGTTTCTGACTAAGGAAAGTAGTTTTCCCAGCTCTAAGATCAATATGATCTGTGCTCTACTAGATTTGATCTTGGAGAATAATGTGTTCCTCTATGAGTCTTAATACTTTCTCCAAATAGTAGCAGTAGCTATGGGCACAGCGTGTGCAAACATGTATGCTAATATAGTTCTTGCCAACTGGGAAAAAGAATTTGTCTTCAGTAGTAACATGTTTAGGTTACATGTCACTTTTTACAAACGTTTGTGGGTGACATATTTTTCATTTGGCATGGCAATGAGGAAGAGCTCAATAGAGTTGTGTGTTTTCTGGGGAACACCACCACCTATCTGTCATTTTGCTTGCACTATTCTCTAGAAACTATTGATTTTTTAGCTGTAACTGTTAGTAAGAATATGCTTGGCAGTTTGTCAACCAAGCTGTATAGAAAAACATGCAGGAAGAATAACATACTGCATTGCTCAAGCATGCACCCTAGGCATATTACTAAAAATGTGGAAAAAATGCAGGTACGTAGGTGTATGAGACTACACACATACCCCAAACTCATAAAGGAGGTGCTTGATGCACTATGTATAGATCTTGTGCACAGGGGTTACAAAATTGGAGAAATAGAAAGAGCAATAGAAGACGTTAATAAGTTAGAACAGAATAAAACAAAACCATTTTTCTCTGACATGTCTTCTGTAGTTTCAGAGAATAGAAGGGCCGTAGATACTAAGGCAGTGAATAGGATGTGTTTGATTTACTCTGGTGAAGTCAACAGGATTTGTGAGATTGTCAAAAGGAATAGGCCTATTCTACTGATGGATCCTAAAATAAGTAGGGTAATAGAATCTACCCCTAAATTTAGTTTTAAAAACAGTAAGAATCTGAAACAACGCTTGTGTTATAAACATAATAGGCCTTATGGGCAATTCACTTTGCAGCGCAAGGGTACATATGCATGCAGGACTTGCAAAGCCTGCTGCAATATTTGGTCAACTTGTATGGTTAGACACCCTGTGAAATTGAAGCCTATAGAGTTTTCCTTTTATGCAGATTGCTCCAGTAAAAACATAGTGTATATGGCTAAATGCAACCTATGTGACTGTTTTTACATAGGTAAGACCAATTATATGCTCAGAAAGAGGGTGTTAGAGCACCTGAATGATATACGTAATAACAAACTGAGGGTTTGAGTCTCACACGGGATAATTGTCTAAGCTTAAAATGGCTCGCAAGGGCAGTTAGCTTAGTACTAAGCTATGAACCTATGAACCTATAATGCACTAGCCAAGCATGTGTTTGAAGTTGGGATGAATCATAGTTTTAAATTTTTGGTTTTACAAAAGGTTAATGACAGTTTAAGGTTAATGAGACAGAATATATTGAGATGAAGTGGACTGTTGATTTTAAAGCATATGCCCCACTGGGTTTGAATAGTGCTGTCTCTTTAAAACCTCTTTTGAAGAAAAGAGGTTTACCTCATTAACCATAATTGTTTTAATTAGATGTTCACACTATTTAAATTTTTAGCAATTGTTTTATTTTTACTAAGATCTGAAGAAGCAGGCAACTGCGAAAGCACTAACCTATTCTTGTTTTTGTGCGTTTGAATATTAAAGTGTTTTACTCTCAGCCTTTGACGCCTTATTTAGTACTGAGTAACGGAGTACATGTCTGCAAATTCAAAATGGAGCCATGACAGCTCCATATAAAGGGTGGATATCATGAAGAAAGCATGCCAGTGGCCAACTATAAGGCCATTGGCATGGAAAACATTTGCAAACAAAAAAAAAAAAAAAAAAAAAAAAAAAAAAAAAAAAAAACTTTTATTTTTTTAAGCCGATCCCGGCTGAGTAAGAGTAGGGTAGCGGTGTGCAAATGGGATCGGGAGGAAAATAAGAAATAAAACATAAAATAAGCATTCTAACCAAAATCCCTATTTTGCCATTTTACTCAATGGCAGGCAGAAGACAACATGACCAGTGAATAGTGGTTGCTAAGGGGAGGCTCAGTGTGGGACATGTAATTATGCATCAGCAGGCAATCCTATGCAAATGAGGGGAATGATACTGAATCCCAGATTTCCCCTGCATGCTAGTCAGCACCCAACAGTGTAAGAGCAGGAATAGCTTGGTGCAAGCCTAGGAGTTTGCTGACATCATAGGGGGTGTGTCAGGCATACTGTAAACGGATTGGAGCCCTGTTGTTCGGGTTTGCTCTTAGCTTAGCAGAGCTAAGCAAGGGGGTGTGTCTGAGGCTGCCCAGCACTCTGTACATTGCCTAAGTGGGTGTGCACACCGCCCACCGGGTTTTAAAGGGAAAAAAAAGTAAACCAGGAAATAGCAGCTCTGTGCACATTTGAGCACTGTGTTTGCACGACGCACCCCAGGCTTAAACAGGAAGGCAATGGGAAAGGAACACAGCAGTAGGAAAGTAATGTAGGAGAACTAGCATAGCTGGCAGCTGAAATGTATCAGAATCAGCCAATTACACAGGCAGCAGACCAGTCCAGAACACTAATATAAACTTTGCAAACACCTTTCCCTCTGTTTTTTCTCACATACTCTACACCACCGGTGTATACAAGCGGGGAAATTTTAACAAACAAAAACAACAGAATGATAGGGGCTGCAGCAGCTATCAGATATCAACATGTGGAAGAGGCTGAGGGTGGTGAGGATGAGAATGCTGTCGAGCAACCCACAGTGAGGAGATATAGAAGGGTGTACAGACCCAGGGTAACCTACCAGGGGCTACATGAGCTGGAAATAGTGAAGCACTATAGGGTGGATAGGGACCTCCTACAGCAGATTGTTGAGCTGTACCGGCCATGCCAGACAAACAGTTCTAACAGACGGGAACCCATCCCAGTGGATACCAAGGTATGTGTAAGCCTAGGAATACTAGCCACAGGTACCTCCCAAAGCCCAACTGGGGATATCATGGGGATCTTACAGGCATCAGCATCCAAAGTATTCCTCCAGTTCCTGCATGCCATGGCAGCACATGCAGGTGAGCACGTATATTTTCTCAACACCTGTGAAGTGTTGGCCAGCAATATGCATCTCTTCCACCAAATAGCAGAATACCCTGAGGTGGTGGGTGCTATAGACTACATGCACATATGTATCAAAGCACTCCCCGGTGAGAGGGGTAGGGTCTATATCAACCACAAAGGCTTCCTCTCCATCAACTACCAGGTCACGTGCGATGCCCAGGGTATTATAATGAATGTGTGTGCTGGCTGCCCTGGAAGCTATCACGATTCCCATATCTGGCTTCTGATGCAGCTGTACCAGAGATTTGCCAGTGGCTACATACCTTACGGTCACCTAGTGGGGGATGCTGCCTATGCACTGGAGCCGTGGCTGATGACACCCATCAGAAATGCACACACACCCGAACAGGAACTCCATAGTGAAGCACATGCACAGACCTGAATCATAATAGAGCGTGTGTTTGGGATTCTCAAGTCATGGTTCCAGTGCCTGGACACATCTGGTGGAGCCTTGCAGTACTCACCAGCTACATGTACCCAAATTGTTATCTTATGGGCCATGCTACACAGTATGATCCTGTGGAAACAGCTGCAGCTGAAACAGCACGGGGCAGGGCCACACAGCCCTCCACCAATGCCAAGGCCTGCACAAGCACAGAGTGACTCTGAGTTGGAACAACCTGAGCCTGCCCCAGTAGGCAGATGGAGGCGTACCTAGTATGCCATGAACTTGGCAAAGAGGCAACGCGTAGCACATACACTGACACAGTAGGGACCCAGGGAATGGCACCTCTCTCTGACTCGAACATACAGTAAAAGGGATGCCAAACATGACACTACCTGTGCTCAACCATGTATAGGGAGTGTACTATGTGCATCTGACATATGCAGCTCCCAGCACCTCCTCAATACTGGCACACCCACAAGGTAAGTCACTCCCCTTACCAATTGCTGATTGTAGTAGTATGTGTTGTCACTTGTATCTATGGTATGGATGTGAGCATGCAAGGGAATCAGGTGGCTGAGTGGGATGCCAGCAGATAGTAGACACCTATAGTGGTAGCATGAGATCTGTAACAAATATGGGTGTCACCATAGTAGCCAGTACTACATATGTTTGCAAAATCCACTGCAGGAAATGTGCTGTGTCACATATATGTCCATATGACACACACATGCCAGTCAGGGAGGTCCACATACCCAGCAACAGTCACAACCAGCAGGACAGGTGTAGACAAACACAAACAAAGGCTGTGCTAAGGCCACTGAATGATGCCTATGGGTAGCACCCCCCAGGCCTACACAGACAGACCACATCAATTCAGGCAGTGGGATGTTAGTTCTGAAGGGTAGGAAGTCAGAAACGAATACGTAGGTCAATCAAGTGTAAGACCTGTAGTACACTGATATGCCTCTAGTCAGCATGATAAGTTAGAAAACAGAATGAAATGGAGTACCTGACATACCAGTACAGTCATAGCAAATGTGTACAAGTGTCCGGTGTGCACCCCCACCCCCAATCCTGTGTAGCAATGTAGAAACAGTCAGGTGTGCATCCCCCATAGCCTATGTAGACATGTAGTAACAGTCAGATGTGCCCCCCCAATCATATGTAGAAATGTAGTAACAGTCAGGTGTGCCCCCCAATCCTATGTAGACATGTAGTAACAGTCAGGTGTGCCCCCAATCCTGTGTAGCAATGTAGAAACAGTCAGGTGTGCCGCCATAGCCTATGTAGACAGTAGTCACAGTCAGGTGTGCCACCCAAATCCTATGTAGAAATGTAGTAACAGTCAGGTGTGCCCCCCCAATCCTGTGTAGAAATGTAGAAACAGTCAGGTGTGCCCCCCCAACCCTACTTAGACATGTAGTAACAGTCAGGTGTGCCCCCCTAATCCTATATAGAAATGTAGTACCGGTCCGGTGTGTCCCCCCCAAACTGATGTACACACATTGTAACAGTCAGGTGTGTCCCCCCAATCTGACGTAGAAATGTAGTAACAGTCAGGTGTGCCCCCCAATACTGTGTAGCAATGTAGAAATAGTCAGGTGTGCTCCCCATATCCTATGTAGACATGTAGTAATAGCCAGGTGTGCCCCCCCCCAATCCTATGTAGAAATGTAGTAACATGTATGTGTATAATACCAGTGGTGCACAGATGCCCAAAGGTGGCCAAGGTAGCAGTATAGATTGTAACATTTGTACAGTATGCAGGTATGTGTGTGTCAGGTTGGTGTGTGTTTCATATTGTGTGAGAGTGGTCAATATGTATGCATGTTGAGGTATGACCTGGTGGCCATTGCCCACTACTGCTGATGACAGGGCCAAGTCCTCACAACTCCAGTGCCAAAGACAATTCCCACCAGTATAACACATGCTAGAAGTAAGCCATTGTAAATGTATGGTGGTAATATGTGTCACCATCTGAAAGATTTACATGGCATGGCTATTAGGCTAGATATACAATCAGTACGCAGGGGAAAGTACCCAGACATACAGTATATAATGTGTAATTGTGAAATGGACACACCCTTGGAATTGTACATACAGGTATGCATCACATTATCTGGGCATGCAATAGGGAATACTGGTGTCGTCCGACCGAACACTTGCAGATCACAAAGGTGGTAGGACTGATGTATTGGTAAACAGCTGATGTACCTGCACATACCACCATAGCTGGAATGCCCCATGCATATCTGTGTGTCAGATGCAAGTAGTGTCCATAGCACACATGCACCCAGCTCACCCAAACACCACCCACAGTTACCTCTCTGGTCATATCCCTGTTGTTGGGAATGGGTACAATATGACCCCCACCTGTACATGGGAATAGTGAAAGAATGCAGCATGCAGTGCAGGTGCCCCATGCAGGTGTGTCCCTAGATGTAGGTAGCACCATGCCAGCATCCACACCACCTGATCAATACTGATAGAAAATATTGTCATGAATACCTAGCATACCTACCCTGTCACCCCAGAGGAATATACTGTATGGTGTTCTGGGACTATAGGACTGACAGAATGCAACGGCCTGCCACAGCTGGGCTGCATCACCACCAAATGGCCTACAAGCCTCTGCCAAAGGCCTGTGTCTCACACATACTGCCAATGCATGTTATGTCATGGAAACCCAAATAACAACATAACACACTCCACATAAGCTATATGGAAGGCCATGTGGACAAACCACAGTAACGTGTCCACCATGTCCCACTGTATGAACTGTGGACCAACACCAAAACACAGCTGTGATGAGGTGATAACCTTAGGGAAAGTATCAGAGAATGTATGCATAATTTATGGCAGAGGGTAGAGTAATGGGGGGGGGGCATGGGCAGCATGGAATGTGCAAGGTCCGACAGACAGTTATGTGCACACACTATCCCTGGCTGCAAACACATAAATGGGTGGCTACAAACCTGCCTGTACACCACAATAGTGGTAACGTCCTGACTCATGGCCCCTGCCTCTGGGTAACCTCTGTGAATCTGTACAGCTGTGAGGTATTGCCACAGCAAGATAAGGCCATACTGTCATGTCAATGGATATACAACTATGGGATCCTCTGCCAGCACTGTACCAAGGTGCTGAACTGGATACACAGACCCAGCAGCAAGTGTCTGCAGCTCCCCCTCCAGAATGGCATAACTTACCATGAATATGTAGGCATCTGCCCACAATATCAGACACAGCTGCATTCATCCTTGTTCCCCAGGACATCACTGTGAGCATGAATGTCCACCTGACAGTACTTCAGGACATAAAACATCACAGTGTATAACAGTACACATGTCTGAATATCTCTGCTAACACCAGTACCATGTAGCAGAAGCAGCACAGACACAATCACCTACAGGACACACTATTCCTTGCACAGTTTGTCCCCATATTGCCAAATGATCTACGGATACCCTGATACCTATAGGTGTACAACACAAAGGTCTGCACTGGAGTACAAACTACCTTGAATGGATCCACACATTCAGTACAGAAGGGCATACTGGGCATGCTCACACACTTAGAGAAATGAAGCCCATGTCTGCAAACAACAGTGGAAAATACATATCTGACTGTTGCAGATGTTAGTGCATACACTCCTCAGTATGCACCAGTCATGCTTTGCACACACACTGGATAGTAATACAGACATATATCCAAGGACAACACACTATAATAAGCCAAAAGTAGACATATATAGATGTGTGGAAGAGAGTGACTGTGACAAAGAGCCATCCATCATGAGGCCTGTCTCATCCAGCACACAGCCAAATGGCTACAACCACATGATGTTTAAATGTCATTCACTGTAGAAATTATCCACTGGTATCCATCAGCATTACAGACTATGTGGTGCAAGTGCTAGCTGTGCAACATGGCTGTACAAGGCAGTAGTCATCTAGCAGCTGTATACACGTACCAGCAGAATATAACCTTGTGTGTGCCTGTATGTGGTGTGTCAACCTCTAGATGAATGGGTTATGGCCCATGCACACACACTTCCCTCCCCATAGCCCTACTATCACAAGCATGCTGATGTCATCCACTTTGAAATACACCTTTGGGAATGGAGCAGCCCAATAATCTCTGTAGTGTGTTCTAATACTGCGTAATGCTGTAGTGTAATAAACTAGTTAGGTAGGAGTTCTAGTCCCAGACATGGCAACTGTGTTTGTGTGTGTCGCTGTGTAGGTAGCAATGCTTTTTATGCTAGTCACACTCACTACAATTCAAATGTCCTACTTTGGCAAAGCTGCTGATGTCATTCACTGTGAAATATACCTTTGGGAATACAGTAGCCCAATAATCTTTATGGTGCATCCTATAACTGCATAATGCTGTAGTATAAAAAACAAGTTAGGTAGGAGTTCTAATCTCAGACATGGCAACTGTGTGTGTGTGTGTGTGTGTGTGTGTGTGTGTGTGTGTGTGTGTGTGTCTGTCTGTCTGTGTAGGCAGCAATGCTAGTCACACTCACTATGATTCAAAGGTCCTACTTTGGCAAGGCTGCTGATGTCATTCAAATACACATTTGGGAAAGGTGTAGGCCAGTGATCTCTGTGGCACATCTTATAACTGCATACTGCTGTAGTGTGATAAACTAGCTAGGTAGGAGTTCTAATATCTGACATGACAACTGTGTGTGTCTCTGTTTGTGTATGACTTTTTAGGCTAGTCATGCTCACTACAATTCAAATGTCCTACTTTGGCAAGGCTGCTGATGTCATTCACTGTGAAAAACACCTTTGGGAAAGGTGTAGCCCAGTAATTTCTGTGGTGAGTCCTATAACTCCATACTGCTGCAGTGTGGTAAACTAGTTAGGTAGGAGTTCTAATCCCAGACATGGCAACTGTGTGTGTGTGTGTGTGTGTGTGTGTGTGTGTGTGTGTGTGTGTGTGTGTGTGTGTGTGTGTGTGTGTGTGTATGTGTGTGTGTCTGTGTAGGGAGCAATGGTTTTTAGGCTAGTAACACTCACTACAGATCAAGTGCCCTACTTTGGCAAGACTGTTGATGTCATTCACTGTGAAATACACTTTTGAGAACATTGTAACCCAGTAATCTCCATGGTGCATCCTATAACAGCGTAATGCTGTTGTGTGATATAGTGCTCTGGTATGGGTTATATTCCCACACATGGCACATGTGGATGTTTGTGTGTGTTTCTATGTCTGTGTAGGGAGCAATGCCTTTTTAGGCTAGTCACACTCAGTACAGATCAAATGCCCTACTTTGGCAAGGCTGCTGATGTCATTCACTGTGAAATACACCTTTAGGGAAGAAGTACACCAGTAATCTCTGTGGCACATCCCATAACTGTGTAGTGCTATAGTGTAATAAACTAGTTAGGTAGGAGATCTAATCCCAGACATGGAAGGTGGTGTGTTTGTGTTTGTCATTTGTATCCTGTGTGGAGGTGGCCATGAGTGTGTAACAACTGGACTCATTGTAGACTGGGTTTTGCAAATTTCTTATATGGTGGCCCTATTATATGTCACAATGTCCACCATACAAGGATAACAGATGTGAAATAGCCGAAAGGCTGGGGTGCAACTTCATACCCCTACCTGTGACATCAAGGCCTGGTCAACAAAGTTAGCAACCCTTGTATTACCCAGAGAACACTCTCAACCCATGTCTCATACACAAACACACTTGCCTTGGCAACAACCACTATGTTGGTAGTACCCTGAATATTGCCCAAAGATAGCAACCATGGTGTGATTGCAGTTGACTACGGAGGGCATGGCACCCTGTCCATCAGTACAATAGGCATGTACATGCAGATAGTGCACCTTCACTATGTTCCCCACTGGATACCTGCAACACCTATGGTGCCATTAAATGTGACCCACAAAGGACATACCATGCCTTAAACACATGCCCTGTATGGACGGATGGCACTGACACCAGTGAATACCTGTATCATGCAATCAATGTAGGTGCAGGGTCAACCTGCTGTCCATTGCCTGTTCCCACCACATGAGGTCAGGACTGGCACATCTGATAACAATCTGTTTACACAACATGGGCCAGACACCTCAGGAATAGTACATGCATGTTGGATGTGTGCACATCCCAGACACCGTCCATGTTATGGACTAAAGAACACATACATGGCAAGCAATGCACAGCAATGGACATACTCAAAAGTTACCCAGGTGACTGTGTGGTGAATACAATACCCACCTGTGTGGGCTAATCCAGGCACTACACCCCTGAGCCACACTGTAGATCATTGTCATGTAGCCTAATGCCAAGGTATGCTCATCACCTAGCCTTGTATAGCCTTCTGGCACAGTCAACCACTACATACCTGTGAAACAATGTGCCCATGCATGTCAGTACTGGCACCCTGTGTCTGTGTGTGTGGTGTATGATGCTTCTGACCACATTCACACTCACTACAACCCCCCATTGGCATACTGAAGCATGCTGTCTAATGTTAGACACCTCCACATACTCTTTGCCCATATAACCTCTGGATAACCCCTGTGGTGCATGTGATACCTGCACAGTACTGTATTGTGGCAAACTAACTAGTGAAGAGATGTATTCCTGATGCTGCCAGTGTGTCAATGTGTGTGGGTCCCTGAGAGAGTGTGGCTGTGTTGACACTGACACCTGTTCATGTGGACAGGCATGTGTACTACACCTATCGTATCACTACCATATCACTGTTGCAGATATCACTCACCATCACATATACATTTGGAGATCTCAGCATGTAAGCTATGTGGGAATCTAATAACTGCATAGACATGTGATAGCAATACATAGTCAGTCAGGGGGTTGATACCCTGTACTGGTAGGTGTGTGACACAAACATGCTTAGGTTATACTCTCCCACCCCCTCCCTGACCTATCTTTGCCTCTGTCTGCCTCTCTCACTCCCTCTGTGGTGGATGTGGAGACATACACCTGCTTTGCTTTAGCAGCAGCATGTGTTTTATAAGTGATGCTCATGATCAGCTGATGGCCTCTGCATGAATTGCCGCCCTCCTCTAGCTGATTGCATGTGGAAAAGCTGTGGTAACATTCCCATAGCCAATTGCATGGAAACACACTCCAATATCTAGGAACATCTTGTTGGTTTTGGGTCTTTTCATTCACTGTGAGCAGGACCAAGATCTGTTGTTTGGCAAACAGCATCACTGATGGATTGGGGATTTACCTCTAACAACATACACTGTGGAAACAGGCCAACACACAGGAGGGAGATGTGCCTGACATGACTACAGAATGTAAGTGTCACTTTTCTGCATTTGGAGTAATGTTGGTTTAACAGGGTGTGTGTGGATATGGCAAGTCTGCATGTTTTAAGACCTGTCATGACAGTGATATGTTTCTGAGGAAACCCCCATCTGTAGTATCATCTGCAGACTGGGCAGTGTGTGGTGCCTTTTGTTTCTTGTGGTACTCACAGAGCACCTATCTGTGAACTTCAGAAGCATAGTGTGAGAATTTCAGATGGTACACGGTGGCAGACATGAGAGTTACTGACTTCATATCCCTCATAGGACATATGTCACAACAAACCCTGTTACGACAGTAAATGTATGAGGTTATCACAGCAACATGTCAATACTGGCCCTGTGTTTGTGTCCCCAGCCACAACTTTGTCAACCTGTGTACATATGTCATGCAGTAAGAGGTCCATATATTCTATACACCATACTTTTTTGACATCATATCTGATAACAAGCCAGTGAGATAGACTGCGACACATGTTATGTATAGTAGGGGTTATCTTTGAGGACTTAGTCTGGGCATTCCTTGGTTGTGTACAGTACTGAGGTCTGTGTACTTATGGTAATTGTCGACAGTGTGTGTATTGTGACTATGTACCTTGGCCTGTGTACAGACAGTAGTAGATGTCATTGTTCTTGGTCCTGTTCGATCTGATGTTACATGCTGCTCCACTGTATGTTACCCTATCAGCTTACATGTTTGTAAGGCTAAACATATACATGTCCCATACCACAGACAGTCATCAGACCACACTGTGCAGTGGCCCAGTATATGTAGGGTTAGTGTGTGAGTGGCACATATGAGGATGGTGTTGATCAGATAGTCCATATACTGTAATATTATGCTAGCTACCATATGTGGCTGTGGCTGTGTTCACATTGGTTGTGGTTATGCACTTTCACACAGGTGTCTGTGACTCTGTGCTGTGACATGCCTGTAGAGCCTGCTATATATGCAGGTACATGTGTATTCCCCCATAAGAAATGTAGGCCAGTGTTGTGGCAGTCTGCCTGTAGCCTGCACAGTGCTTTGTTACATGCCTAGCAGCTTCGTGTACTTACCCAGTGTGATGTTATGTCCAGATGCTTGCCAGATGTACTACTGCCAGGCCACCATAACAGTCATGTATGTCGGACAAAGCAATGGGATGCTGTACAGACATATGTCACTAACTATTGGGTAGTATGGGGCCAGGGCACCTCTGTACCAGTGGTTAGTATGTGTCAGGACAGACAGGAGTGTGTGAATGCATAAGCTATGGGGGCAAATGTATACCAGTGTTTACGTGATATACCCATCTACATGGCTGTTAACATCCACATTGTCAGGCTTGGTCCACTTGTCTTGCACTTATGAGTTCTGTGTATACCTCTGGACTGACCAGAGTGTGTCAGACTGTCCACATTTATTGGACATATCTCTGCTGTAGTCCACAGGATTATTACTGTGCTAGCAGTGGTACTCTACTATGATGTCCTTAGGATGTCTGTCTGTGGCCAACGGCACACATGTTAAAAGCGGATGTGGCCTCCCACACACGTTTGTGAAGACAGCCACTATAACAGTAGCAATAGTCTACATATATACCTGCAATACATACCTGACATCCCCTTGCACTAAGTGGTTGGGACTATTGGGGCTGAAGTAGGGCTCCACTCCATGTTCAGGACATATGGTGAACATATATGTATATATACTTATCCATATTGCTATATATATATATATATATATATATATATATATATATATATATATATATCAACATACATAGATGGACATGTATAGGTGCATATATATATATATATATATATATATATATATATATATATATATATATACACTCAGATATATACATATACACAGCAATATATAGCTACACATATACAGATAGAAATACATATGCACATATACTTATGGATATCTACATATATATTGACAGTAATAGGTATATTTTTTATTTATTTATTTATTTAACATTTGTTGACCGGGAAAGTCCGACTAGGTTCCACAGATCCTGTTTTCAGCGGATGCCCAGGGAGAAATACTCCAGACGCATGTCTTTAGAATGTGGGAGGAAACCAGAGTACCCGGAGGAAACCCACGCGAACGCAGAGAGAACATGCAAACTCCGCACAGAAGGCACCCCGGCCGAGAATCGAACCAGAGAACCTCTTGCTGTGTATATCAGAATAAATCTGTATGCACATATAGTTATAGATATCTACATATATATCTACATAAATAGGCATATCTGTACACATAGGATGTACATACATATATAGCTATATATACATATATTTAGATATACATATATATATATATATATGTGTGTGTGTGTGTGTGTGTGTGTGTGTGTGTGTGAGTGCATACATACGAAGAGATGTACACATGGTCATATATATGTTGCACTATACAGATGTGTATACAGATATATGTATGATTATACATGTGTATGTACATGTAGACATATATCAACCGATTACATGTATATATCCATATTCCTGTCATGTGTAAGCCTCGTGGTTGTGTATATACTCCCAGATGTATCTCACTGTATGTATCTGCTATGTGTACATTATGATAAAACAACATATGTAATGCAACAGTCATGTTAATAACAAGTACTACACAATTGTGGAAGTAAAGGCAGTTGTTCAATACTAATCAATATGTGTATTGACAGATATATTGGAAAAGCAACAGCTGTCTTCACAGTGGTCATGGGGTAGTGCTTAAGTGTTGTGACTTTAGTGTACAGGGTCCTGGGTTTAAGACCTGCAAGGGCTGTTCATTTTGTTACTGGGCAGAACAAGAGCTGTTGGATACGGAGTGATTAAGGCAGTTTTGAGCAGCTTTAAGCACTTTTGCATGAGTTTGCGGGAAGCTAAGCTGTGCTGAACAGTGGGTATATGTATGGGTGCTTACACAGTGTAGGCTTCACTTACCAGTGCACAAATCAGCTTAGCTGTTATATTGCAGCAATATTGATACCTGCTAAGCATGGCATAGCCATGGTAACCAGTTCACACCACCCAGTCTGATAACATAGCAGGGAAATGAAATCTGTAATAAGTGTAGGTAATGCTGTGTACAATACATGCACCTATGTGCTGTCATTACAGTAGCAAGGGGTGTGAATGTCATGTGTGAGACACAGACATATATGAGGGCTGTACAGCACTGTTATCCATGTGACTGTGTTACATTCAGGGGTAGTAGCCCAGGGTACATGCTGTCACACTGGCATGCAGTGTATCATGGCGATACTACTGTTGACAGTGCCTACCCAGACAAGAGTAGAGTGCTATATGTAGTACTGACAACAGGCACACCTGCAGGCATAGCTGTACTCTGAGGCCTCCCTGTTTTATCCCTGGTGTTTGAGCTGTGTGTCACAGTATATAATCCCTACTGGGTAATGATCCGACATGTGGAATTTAACTATAGACTACTGTCTGTACAGCATATAATAGAGAGGGCTCCTTACATTTAGGTATGGCATACATATTGTTGTCAAAAGTCTATCTGTCAACACTACTGCATAGCTACTTGCCAAGCTGATGACTGTCAGTCCCTGTACAGATGTGCAGATGGCAGGTATCCAGCTGGGATATGTACAGGCAACATAAGCTTGCTTGACACTGATATGTCTGCCCAGCTGTGTATGAACTGGCAGACATTGGAGATAACACCCTGTATGCACCACATGCCATGGGTACCTCCACTACACTACCACAGTCAACAGAACATGCTTGGGTACAGGTCTCCATCACAGACACTAACTATGTGTTGTAATGCATGTTGCATGCATGTCAACATGATCATCTCAGTGGCCACGTGCAGGAGGCACCTGGAGGAATGGCTGATGCATGTCACTCTCACACGGAAGGTCACCACAGGAATGTCTGTTGATAGATTGCCTGCTGCCACATGGCAGGTGACAGGATACCACTGTACACACAACTGCTACACAACTGCTACACAACCCATCTGTCTGTTGATAGATTGCCTGCTGCCACATGGCAGGTGACAGGATACCACTGTACACACAACTGCTACACAACCCATCTCTCCTTGGATAATAGCTAGGTACACAGCTATGACCACCTGCAGTGATACACCCCAGTACTGACACATGTGTATGTGTGCATGACTGAGTATAGCAGTGTCTGTGTTTTAGCACACCTGTATGTGGGAGTTCCATGAGGGCCATCACAACCACTGCAACACCCATTGTCATAGCCAGTCATGGCTGCTGCTGTATGGGACATTACATGTACCCATTTAAGCTCCTCTCCATACTGGCTACATGAGCCTTGCAGTACCATTACAGCAGTGTTGTACAAATGAGTTGATAGGCATGGGGTACCTATTGTGTTCTAGCAAGTGTGGGTATGTGTGCATGTCCATTTATCTGTAGGGTACAGCATTTTGAGGACACATACACCTATTACAATACCCATTGCCACACGGTAGTACAGATAGTGTCATTGCTGCCTATCGGTAAGGCATGACAATGCACCACCCTGCTATGTGTGTGGCATTTGCATTGGATGCATATCCCTGTAGTACCACTGTTGGGATCTACAATGGGTTGTATCACAGTCATGGCCAATGTGTGATGGTGGGTATGTCAGAGTGTCATCATGGGTGTCAGGGAGTACAATATCCACTGGGGATGTGGGAGCTGTGTACGCTGTCATTACACCAAGATACACCTGGTATATGTCCCATGTACCACGTTATGGTTACCACTGTCACCATCGACAATAGAGGTAACTGATACCACATTCCAGGCCAGTTATGCATGTGCTGTGTGCAGCCTACCTGTAACACATTGGACACATGGTCAAGTTAGTTAGCAGCGATAGGCCCTGGTCTCTGGGATGTGTGTCTGCCTGTTATGTGTCTGTTAATGTGTATATGAAGGTATGTCATGCTATGTATTGTTCATATACACCCATTACATCCCCCAATAGCATACTGTACATGTCTGGGGATGTTCTGAATATAACATGTAACCTGGGACACACATCAACCTAAAGGCTATGTGGTGTGTGCAGTGTAAGCCACACACTTCAGTATCACTACATACCTAGGTAGGGATCTAGTCCCAGTGTTGCCAAGTAACAGTGTGTGTCTATGTTGATGGGTCTACATCAAGTTGCAGGGTATACATGCCCCAGTGGGTCAGCTACCCTTGCGGCACAGGCAGTAACTGTTATACTAACCTGTGACATGTTCAACTGTACCCCAGATATGTCACAGCCATGGTGTCAGCACAGTGCCATTCCCCGTTGTGGAATATGACTGCAGACCATCCTCGTGTTGACACATGTACTTGTACAACACAAATGGATAACATTATAGAGACCACAATCAACCAGTGTTACTAACAGCTATAATGCATCATTGCTGGACAGCTACACTACCTGCATTACACTTTACTCCTTACAACATGTTACACTGCAGTACTGTGGTACACTGTAGTACAGTCACCATGTGCACCAGAACCATATTAGCCTGTCCCTGCATTGATGGCATGGATGACAGGGATGTGGCCAGGTATCATCATATGCTCAGGGCATCCTCGTGCTGACACATGTATACCTACAACACAAATGGCTAACATTATAGAGACCACAATCAACCAGTGTTACTAACAGCTATAATGCAACCTTGCTGGACGGCTACACTAACTGACATATATGCATTACACTTTACTCCTTACATGTTACACTGCAGTACTGTGGAACATTGTAGTACAGTCAACCTGTGCATCAGAACCATAGTAGCCTGTCACTGCATTGATGGTATGGATGACAGGGATGTGGCACATGTATCATTATATGCACAGGGTGTGTTGTTGGTTTGCCAGAGGCTGAGAGTGGGCCATACATTTGACACCATGTGTGTAGGTGAGGGGTGTACTGAAGTGAACTGGGCATGGTGATGTGGTGTGTGTAGGTATGGGTTTGCCCTAAGTGTGTTTGTATAGTGTGTGGGTATGTATGCACACAGTTCTGCCATGTGGCTGCCCTACACAGGTGTTTATGGACAGCTGCAGACCAAACCTGGCAGGGTGTGCAGTTCACTGCCAACAGTCATGGACATGTGGACTGTGCCTGCCAGGGCTTCCTTGGGCATGTGCAGTTAAAGGCCTCAATGTGCTACTCTCACCTGATGATGACAAATGTCCACTGGTACCAGGTCCCTCCTGGGACTGGCCAGGACCACGTGCTCGTGGCCCACTGTGGTGTGGTGTGGACAGCACCCTTCCCAGTGCCGAGGCTGGTACTGCCACTACAGGAGCCCCTTGATGCCCTAGCATGTCCACGTTGATTGACAGCTGCTGGCATTGCTGGCCTACGTCCACATGGTCATCGCCGCACTCCCATCACATGTTCAAGCATGGACAGACCACGGTCAATGATGGCCATCATCTCACTAGACCATCTATCCATGAAATCATTTAATGCATGGATGGCACCAGCCAGTTCATGGGCGTTGACACTTGCAAATGTGAGAGCAGCCCTCTGCAGCCTCAGGCACTGTCTGGTGTAATGTTCTATAGGTTCATAGGTTCATAGGTTTATACTAGGCTAACTGCCCTAGGGCATTTATAAGCCTAGCCCAAAGTTATGTGGCTTACGCCGCCCCTTATGTTAGAAATACTGTGCCCATTAGTTTGTTGTGCCTCTGTCCAGTAGTGACACAGAGATGATTCCCGGGGTAAACCTACGATATCCCATCCACCGGTCAAGATTTCTCTTGAACAGAGCCAGCGAGGTGCTCTGCCTCACATGGACCGGGATTTTATTCCACAGCATGGGGAGTCTCTGGGTGATAAATCTATCCCTCCAGCACGTCCTATTTATATCCGTGCTAAGGTTTAAGTCTCTTGCTCTAGTGGTTTTGGTGGATTTGGATTTTTTGAGGTGGAGCATGTCCATTAATTCCGGGTTGGTCACGGCCTTGTATGTCAGGCACAGGTGACCTCTGAGCAGACGGTATGCAACTGAATAGAGTTGGAGTTTCTTCAGTCTGGCAGCATATGACAGGTTTTGGAGTCCCTTTATCCTTTTGGTGAGGAACTTTTGGGGTCTCTCCAATTGCTGCAGGTGTCGGGTGAGATACATCCCGAATGGGGCATTGTACTCGATCATTGGTCTGATAAGTGAAGAGTACAGGGGAACAATGACCTCACTAGATCTGGATGTGAATCCCTTCATGATCAGGTGGGCAATCTAGAAGTTCTTTGCAACCACTTTAGCAACGTGAGCGTCAAACGAGAGGCCACTGTCAACCTGGGTCCCCAGGTCCCTGATAACCTCTTCTGTGCTTAGTGGGTTGCCACCTATATGGTAGCTTGGGGTTACCTTGTTTTTCCCGAAGGGTATGACTATACACTTTTTTGCATTTAACTTCAGGCCGTGGCTCTGGCACCAGCTATCAGTTTCCGTGAGACCCCTCTGAAGGATGTCTGTGTCCGATGTACTATCCACAATGCACCCAGTTTGCAGTCATCCGCAAACTTTGTCAGCCATAGTCCTCCTATGTTTGCCTGTACTTCTGAGAAGTAGATGCTGAACAATAGGGGGCCAAGGACTGAGCCCTGTGGGACTCCACTTGTAACCGGCTTGGAGTCTGACATGGCTCCAGCAACTCTAACCCTGTGGGTTCTGTCCTTTAGCCAGTTTGCAACCCATCTTGTGATATATGGGTTTACATTTAAGCTGGTAAGTTTCTCTATAATACCCGAGTGGGGTATTGTGTCGAAAGCTTTTGCAAGGTCAAGGTAGGCTGTATGGACTGCCTTTCCTCATCAATGGCCTTGGTGACTGTTTCAAGAAGTCACCAAGTTCAAAAGGCAAGATCTGCCCTTGACAAAGCCAAACTGGGTTGGGTCCAAGGTCTGCAAGTCCCCTATGTCCTTGTTTATGAGTTCCATTATGATCCTCTCCATAGCTTTGCAGACCAGGCTTGTTAAGCTTATGGGGCAGTAATTACCAGGGTCCGTAGAGGCACCGCCTTTGTGGAGTGGGACCACAGTTGCCGTGACGCCACTCCTTGGGCACATATCCTGTGGTGAGGCTAAGATTAAACAGCTGCCTTATGCGCGGGTTTAGTTCTTCATTGAGTTCATGTAGCACACAGCCGGGACCCCATCCGGTCCCATTGATGCTGTGTTTTTAGCTTTAGAGAGCAGCTTTCACCTGCGCATTTGAGATGTCTGGGAGGCTACTCTCAGTTGGGATAGTTATCTCCTTTGGGGAAGAGGGGTGAAGTTTGCGCTGAACCTGTCTGCCAGTATGTTGGCAATGTCTGTGGGTTCAGTGATTTTTGTATCATTTTGGACTAATTCTGAGCATATCTGGGAGTTTCCACCCAGGTTTCTGACATAGCTGAAGAAGGCCTTATGATTGTCTTTTGAATCTATGGCAATTTTTCTCTCAAAGTTGGCCTTGGATGATTTTATGAGGGATCGTAGTTTCTTGCTAGTGCTGATCAAAGATGCCTTCCCTTTTTGGGATTTTGCTCTATCATGTAATAGCTTTCTCCTCTTATTGTAAACTTTGTTTATGGCTGGGGTCCACCAGACTGGACGTTTGCCCTTGATGGAAAGAGTCTTGGTTTTATTTGGGATTGTCTGATCCATGCAGTCCTGAAGGTGTTCATAGAAGGCATTTGTAAGGGCTTCCGCAGATTGGGTTGTGGTTTCCATTGGCTCGGGGGCCTTGAAGGATACCACACCTGTCTTGAGTAGAGTGAAGTTTGCTTTAGAGAAGTTCTTCACTGTGGTCTTTTTTGTTTGGGGTGGGGGCGGGATGTGGATTTCTAGTGAGATTAGTTTATGATCTGATCTCACCAATGAGGGATATACTTCCGGTGTGGAGCATTTTGTCTCCATGTTCATGATGATGAGATCTAGTATATTTTCTCCTCTTGTGGGGACGGTGACTAGTTGTTCCATGGCATTTGAATTTATGAACTCCAGGAACCTTTGGGCTAGAAAGTTTGGGCTTGAGTAATGTTCCCAGTCTATATTCGGGTAGTTGAAGTCACCCAATATGATGGTGTTTGGTGATACATTTATACCCTCCAGTGTCTTCAGGAAGGCTGTGTGGGTTTCCTGAGTTTGAGAGGGTGGCCTGTAGCATGCTACAAATTGTAGAGCAGTTTTGCCTATGGTTAATCGCACCTGGATGGTTTCTGATGCTTCGTGTGTAGCCACCAACCTGGAGGTGTGGGTATCCTTGATGAATATGGATACACCCCCTCCTTTTGTTGTGTGGTCCGGGTTTTGGGGTCGGAATGCATGATATGAGATGAAACCTGATAGTGCCGGGGTGCTCTCAGGAGCCTTGAACCAGATTTCAGTCACAGCACAGACATCGATGTTCTCCATACTGAGAAGGGCCTCGAGTGTGTGCATTTTGAGATTTAGACTTCTGGCATTGAGCAGCATTACCCTTAGTTTCTTCACGTTTTTGTTTTCTTGGGTGGTAGGTTTAGAATTTGAGCCTTGCCTAAAAAAGGCACTATGGGGGTGGCAAGAGCATTAGCCAATATCCGGAATCCCAGGGGTGACAGGTGCAAGCCGTCCCTTGCGAAGCAGCGTGGCTTGTCGAGCATGTCATCCCAGGCAGACATCCCATGCCTGCACCTCCATAACAACCTGAAACATGTGCCTGCTGGCACCAGCTATGTCACCTCTGCCAGGGCCCTGATATCCAGCGACCCTACCATGAGCACTCTGGGACATCTGCCTATGTGGTGCCCTGCTGGATTTCTGGCTATGCCTGCTGCAACCAGACACAGTAGGCATGGTTACCACACTTTCCTGTGCACAGCCATCAAATGTCAGCTGTCCCTCCGCTATGACCACTGGTGATGGGGTATGTATAGGCACTGAAACTGTGTGCATGGGTGGGGTGGTTAAAAGGGGGATGTCAAATGATGGTGCTGTTTCAGCCCCTGACAACCCCACCTGCGCCTTAACAGTACTATCATTATCTTCGGTGTCTGTATGGACACCAACATCAGATTGCATGCAGGAGGGACCCTGACCCACCTCACCATTTGTAGGGGAAAACAATAAATGCACTTTAAAACCTGCACAGCATTGCCTAATAGTATACACACACACACACACACACACACACACACACACACACACACACACACACACACACACACACACACACACACCATCGTAATACCTACCTTTCCGTGACTTTACAGACAGTCCACATATATTTCTATGTGTTCCCCATCCTGCATCACACTTAGTAACATACACGCATTGATACCATTCATTAACATATCAGTCCTCTAAATGCCTAGTCAAATGAGCACAACACAAGACCTGTTACTACATTACCTGCCTGACCTGTGTGTAGCGGTGCTAGATGGCCTCACTGCTGTCATTCAGTGTTCACCCTGTGTATGTCCAGATATCATGAGCATGGCCCCTATATGTGTGGGCTACTATGTTTACTCCATAATATCATGCACTGGTGTGTCATGTGTATGTATTGCTCAGTACAAGATATGCTGCTCAGTCAGCCTATCATGTGACAGCTGTAATTTATGGATACACTCTCTGGTGTTGACTAGTACTTCCCTAATGCATCTGTAGTGCTGCATACGTGGGTTGTAGGTCACCTATCTGCTGCATGTGATATTAAGGATATACCTGGTGTCTACCTTCTCTCTCAATGCCTGTTCCATGCTACAGACCTTATTATACTATCATCTGTCCTGTGATTACATACATGACAAGTATTCCTGGTGTGTAATGTGGCAGTCCATGTCCATGTAGATTCCAAAGGGATGTACTGCTGTGTGAACACCCTACAATCACACATGTGCATACATGGCCACCCACACAAACACACACATGCACACACGCATTCTACATGCATCAGCCTCCCTCCACTTCACCAGGGTGACCCTACAGACAAATTAACTACCCACCAGGATGCACACACACACACACACACACACACACACACACACACACACACACACACACACACACACACACACACACACATACAGGTGAGGTTACACAATGATAGTACACACAAACCTCCTATTACCCATCTGTCAACATGGATAACATATGGTACACAACAGCATGCATTGCAGCTACAGTCAATCCATGCTAGCAACAGTATATATGTATGTGATGCATGTGCTGTGTTAGTAGGTGATGCTCCTTCCCCTGAATACCACTGCACCCATGTACACAGTATTGATGTGCACCTGTTCTGCACCCTGCCATGTACTGTGCACCACAGTTCACAGGTGTACAACCCATTGCGGAATGTGTAATACTGTGTCAGTTACGTCAACTTTAATGCTCACAGCCACTATGTTTTTCAGCAACAGATACCTGGGATGATATGTGGACAGATGTCATTTGTGAATGCCTGATGTCTGATTTACAGTTCTCAACATCAGCGGACCATGTATGACCAATCCAATAATCTTACACTAACAACCATCAGAGTATACCATGGCTACGGAGGGGGTGTACACACCCTTATTGATATGACGTACCCATCCTTGATCTGCAATGGGACCACATCACTGCATATCTTAACAGTACATGAGCTCTCTATGTGACATATGTCCTGTACTTTAACATGCAGTGTCTACGGAATGTGTTAGGTGTGCGGATGCTGACCATGATGCATACACTCCATGTGGGCATATTTGTGCACACCCTTATCATGATGGTTTGTTGCACCTTTTGTTGTGTGTACTACAGCAGTCGCTACTCCTGGCAGGGGTATACCAGCATGGGCCATCTGCATTTGCCAGTGTATGTTCAGTTTGCCCTACACATGTCCTCCTAATCTGCATGATTGCAAGGTCTATTTATGTGCACATCCCTTGGTGTTCATACACTGATATCACTATTGCTGTGGGGGTAGGGTTACATCTGCCACAATTCCTGAACCTGACTATGTGCAGATACAGCCATTCCTAGCATCCATAGGATCCCTGCTGCAGTGCACTGGTGTGCCATGCTGACACCCCCCTTCAGCCCTTTTGCAGATGCATGACAAGTAAGCCCTACACATGTGTGTCAGTTTGCGGTGTCTCATACACTGAACATCACATGTTACAGCCTAGTCCCAGCTGATAATGTGGACAACTGTAATGCCTTATGCCATAGTGTATCTCTGCAGGAGTTGCCATTGTCCTACAGGTATATACACTGGTGTTGCACTGTATATGGGTGTTGTTCCAAACATGTCCCTACTGTAGGCCATATCTCCCACCATTATGTTACTCCCTGTGGATACATTCCGCAATTACAGGATGTTAGTTATCAGGCAGGTGTCTGACATACCCTTCCAATACCCCATCATGGTCACCCCTGTGATGCTGTGCATTTCACAGCAAAAATACATGCACATGTATAGCGTGCACTCTGGGTAGGCATGTCAGATGTGTGCATGGAATATACCATTGCCATTACATGCCCAGTGTATTGGCAAGCATCTACATAAACCATACTCACCAGCTACAGGCGGATGCCTTGGTGACATATATAAGAGGGTGAAAGATACAATGTCAGTGGCCACACCTGTGGCATTGCTACAGAGTGGGTGCAGTATTATAATACATCAACAGTACATTTCCACAATACTACCACATATGGACATCTGTTTATCACTACTATGCAGCAATATAATATATCTATGACATGTCAAATATGCATGATCTACCTGTACGGATGCAGATGTATACGGAACAGTGGTCTACTGATGTGCCCTTACCTGCATGCTCTGGTGTGTGGGTGACACCCACCTCCATAAATGTGTTTGGTGGTTGGTGGCTAGCCAGATGGGCAGGTGCCACAAGGCTGGCCAGGTGCTCCTACACACATGTTGAGGGGATGGATGGCATGGCCCCCCCATGGCAAGGTGATCCCCCTGGACTGTAGCAGCATGCCGATGGGCATTGCAAAGCAAGTCAGAACAATGATGCTGGACCTGCTCAGAACTGTGGTTGTGCAGTCCGACATCATTGACCCTGTGGGCTAGGTCGTTCCACAGGGCGGTCCACTCCTGCTGCTCATGGACAGCCTGGACAAACAAGATCGCATAGTGCTGTATCAGTTCATTCAGCAGGATTTCATTTTCAGCTGCTGTGTAGGCTGGCAGCCTTTCATGGGACATTGTGCTTGAAAGACATAAAGATGGACACAGGTTTGAGAAAGTCATGCAGCAAGGTTACCACAGTTCTTAATACATATCACTGTTACCCCCCCACCATATCAGTGACAACAAACTGTACACACAACTCAATAGGTATGGCTACAGCATACCTACCAGTGGGGCAGATATTGTACTGTACCACGCTTTGTGCAATCTGTTTGTAGCCATATTCCCTTTGTGGACACTATCATTTCTGGCCTGTTACAGACTATTCACCTGCATGCCATTGTCAGGGCCACAATGGTTCCATATATGCCTGTGTTATGATTGCTATGTGTTTGCTGCACATCTGGCATTCTGTGTTATTGAGGTTATCTATGCATGCTGTTGGTCATGTTCTGAGATTGTGTAGACTAGTACTACCGACATATGTTCTATAAGAGTGACACAATAGCATGTATATGTACTACTGGCCAGCAGAACCACCTCTCCAAAATTATCTGCCCATGTTACCAGGCCACATCACATGTCTGTCCCACCCTGGGGCCTCCTCATGTACTGGTCAAGCAGGTGGAACCAACCCAGGGGATGTTTTCCCCCTGGGGGTACAGACAGACATGTTCCTGTCCCCTGAGGTTAGATCCAGGGTCTGTTCCATAACGGGCTCCACAGACACATGTGGGATGTGCTACATCACCTTGGGGCACCCAGTACACATTCACAGGGCCCACATGCTCCTCCTGCTCAGCCTCCAGGCCAGGCACCTTAGGGACGTGGACTGCTGTTGTGAGTAGCAGTGGGTGGGAGGCTTGTTCCCATTGTGTCAATATTGGGGCCCATGGGGCATCGACATAACAGACCACACACACTATCCAGGCTGTTTACCCTCCACATGTGTCACATACCACGCCTGTAGGCTGTCCTCTATATCTACCAACCCTGACCACCTCCACAACTATACCTGCCATACTTCCCCATATTCCCATTCCATACTTCACAGACAAGGGAATTGTGGTCCCAACAAGGTGTTCATATGTGACATGCCCATCCATGTTGCACACACTGACAGCTGTAGATATCTGTGTGTATTGCTATATGTGCTGTTTCCTCACACATAGCATGCAGCACTGTAGTAGTAATATAGGGGACATGTATTTACATACATATATGTTTGTGTGTATGTTTGTATATATGTAGACATGTGCATATAGGTATATATCTATATGCGTAGATATATGTAATGTTGTATATATGTGCTCATATATATGTCCACATATGGGTATATGTATATTTGTGGACATACCTGTATACATATGCATACTTATATGTGGGGTAAACCTTCCTGTACAGCTGCACTGTTCTGCCTTGCTACAACACAGACAGGTGCCACATATGGACACAGCCTGACATTAGGTGCGTATATGTAGGGCCATATTGCAGGTAACCCTATTACACACCTATGGCATTCCTGCATGCTACAATACAGGTTAACCTGAGTATCCTGCAAGAGGTGGGCTGTGGAACCCACATGTCCATCATTATGGCATTACTTCCACTACCAGCTATTGGCCATGTAATATACATTTTTCCCATTACACAACACACACTATGGTGGCTTACATCTTATCAGTCAGTGCTGCTCTGCACAGTTGACAGGTATGGCCCACTACCCACAGGGATGGACTCTATTGTCCTTAGCAGTTGTTCAGCTAAACATCATTACAACAACAACACCTGAAGGCACATATAAATTATTCCACATCATCTATCCCATTATTATGGGCCAAGTGCTATGGTCAATTACATACATATATACTTCACATACCTGTTCTGGGAATGCAGACTCTTCTGGATGTTTTTTTTCTGTGCCTTAGATGCACACTCTTTCTCCTTCACTCTCAGTCTCTCTCCAGTAAATGGAATGAGCTGCTTTGCATAGATTGCCGCATGGAATTTGTAGGTGATGCACATGATCAGGTGATGGCTTCTGCACCAGTCAGTTTCCTCCACTTGCTACCTGCATGCAGAATTCTGTGTAGTACTTCCAATTACTAGTGTCATGGCAACCAGCTACTATAAATCCCTACATCATGTGGGCATGGTCCCTTTACCATTCCTGTATGGACATCCTTCCTGTGTGTGGGCAGCAGTGTTACAGACAGCAGGTAGCAATACCTCTTACCGGAGAACCTGCACACTCAGGCCAGCTGCATATTTGTAGGAGGTTCCAGAACTACAGACAGAGTGTGAGTAGTGTTGTTGTATGCATTGTATAGCACTGGTGTTACAGGGTTTGTGTGTACATGCTAGTTTGACTTGGAATACAGTCTATCTGCATAGCTCTCAACTGTGGGCCTATCCTCCTGATGCCCAGAGGTGTGCCTATTATGTTTTGTCTGTCCACCACATAGGTCTTGTGTCAGATATATCACTGGCAGTGTGTGTGTTGAGTGTTATCAGTACATGGCTACATCCATTTCTATTTCGAACTTCATATTTCTGACCAAGGGTATGTTGCAGACTATCCTGTAACACCAGCGACTTACTTAGTGTATGACAACAGTTTTACACATATGGGCCTGTGTTACAGCCTCTGTCCTCCACCTACATACCAGGCTTTGTACACAGAACATGCTGTCAGGGGTTGTTATGTAGTGGGCTGTGAGTATGTCATGCTGCCATTCCTGTCATCAGTCCACTGTTGTTGTGTCCCCCACACATACTGTGGGGTTGGGTCTATATATGTGTGGGATTGACCTACACAATACATGTGTGGCCTTATGCACTCCAGAGGCCAGTATATGTAACAGTTGTATATGGCCCTGTATTATTGAGTATGGGGGGGGACACCATAACTGACCTAGGCTGTTACAACATGTGGGGGTATCGGGGTAAGCTGCCTTAAGGTATCTGAATGTACATTACTGTACAATTCACCTTGGTAAATGCAGGCCTACTGCCTCCTGCCCTACAGACTGTTCTGTTTGTCAGTGTGATTGTGATGGTGACAGTTATGCCTTGTTATGTAACAGATACATCTCATTGTGTCAACTGAGGTCTTTACCTCATAGGGATTGTGTACATAGTGTAGATAGAGGCTGCTGGACTACACATCTGCATTACTTACTGCTGATTGATTGGTATCCTGTGGCCCAGTCTGTCTTTACTATTGTACTACTTGGAAGGCCTCGGCCTGGTCAACAACATATGTAAACCTTTCCAGACTACTGTATTAATATAACTGTTTCACAGTTGCATTACTCTGTTTATATGTATGTCAGTGTCTAAACACCTATATGACATGGCATATACAAATGTAATAGTACACAAATAAAGCTTTCTCAAGTATGCAAACTTGTGTGTGGTGTTATATCCTTAGACCTCTCTGTGGGTATATGTTGCAGGCAACAATTGTCATTTGTATGGGGGGCTCATGCAGTGTCCAGTTGCTAAGGTGGCAACTGTAGGCATAGTGGCTGTTCCATATTGTGTGCATGTTCTACATATGTATCTTCCTATACATATCTGTGTGTGTGTGTGTGTGTGTGTGTGTGTGTGTGTGTGTGTGTGTATATATATATATATATATATATATATATATATATATATATATATATATATATATATACATATATATATATATATCTATATATATATATATATATATATATATATATACATATATATATATATATATGTATGTATATACATATATATGTATATATATATATATATATATATATATATATATATATGTATATAGGTTCATAGGTTGGTACTAGGCTATCTGCCTGAAGGCATTTATAAGCCTAGCCAGAATGTGTTGGCCTTCGCCGCCCCCTTAGATTAGTTCCCTGTGCTTCTGTCCAGCAGAGCCATTGAAGTGATCTCTGGGGTAAACTTTCTGTTTCCCATCCACTCGTCAAGATTTCTCTTAAAGAGGGTTAGCGAGGAGCTCTGCCTAATGTAGATTGGAATCTTGTTTCAGAGCATGGGAAGTCTCTGGGACAGGAATCTATCCCTCCAGCACATCCTATTTATTGTTGTGGTGTGAGGTTTAGATCCCTGGAGCATGTGGGGATATGATTTTCTTTAGGTGGAGCATGTCCATCAATTCTGGGTAGACATGGCCTTGTATGTCAGGCTGAGATCACCTCTGAGTAGGGGGTATGCAACTTGAGTACAGCTGGAGTTTCTTCAGTTGAGCTGCATAGGGCATCTGCTTGAGGCCAGTGATCCTCTTGGTGAGGTACTTCTGTGGTCTTTCCAGTTGTCGCAGGTGTCTTGTAAGTTACATCCCAAATGGGGCATTGTACTCTATGATGGGTCTGATGAGTGATGCATAGATGGGCCCAATGACCTCTTTTGATCTGGATGCAAACCCTTTTGTGATTAGGTGGGCCACATAGAAGGATTTTCTAACCACTTTGGCAATGTGATTATCAAAGGAGAGGTTACTATCTACTTGGGTCCCCAGATCCCTTATTACGTCTTCCATATTTAGGGGGCTATCACCTATGTGGTAGTTTGTGGGTACTTTGTTTTTTCCACAGGGGATGACTATGCACTTTTTGGCATTTAGCTTGAGGCCATGGTTTTGACACCAGGTATCTGTCTCAGTGAGACCCTTTTGGAGGATGTCTGTGTCAGCTGGAGAGTCAATTATAGCTCCTAGTTTGCAGTCATCTGTGAACTTGGTCAGTCATAGTCTTCCTGTGCTTGCCTGTACCTCTGAGAAGTATATGCTGAACAGGAGGGGTCCTAGGACTGAGCCCTGGGGAATGCCACTTGCAACTGGTTTAGAGTCAGACCTAGCTCCCGCAACTCTTACCATGTGGATTCTGTCCGTGAGCCAGTTGGCAACCCATCTTATGACGTAGGGTTTTATTTTATGGCTGGTGAACTTGTCTATATTACCTAAGTGGGGAATGGGGTTGAAGGCCTTTGCAAGGTCTAGGTAGGCTGTGTGGACCACCTTTTCCTCGTCTATAGCCTTGGTAACTGTCTCAAAGAAGTCCACCAGGTTTAGGAGGCATGTTCTACCCTTAACAAAGCTGAACTGGGTAGGGTCCAGTGTTTGAAGGTTTCCAATGTCTCTGTTAATGAGATCCATGATGATGTGCTCCATAGCTTTGCAGACCAAGCTAGTCAGGCTTATAGGGCGATAGTTCCCGGGGTCTGTTGTGGCTCCACTTTGTGGAGTGGAATAACCGTTGCTGTGTGTCACTCTGTGGGCACATAGCCTGTGGAGAGGCTGAGTTTAAACAGTGTGTTTAGGTGATGGGTTAGTTCATCTTTGAGCTCATGTAGGACACAGCCTGGGACATCGTCCGGTCCCATTAATGTGTTTTTGGCTTTGGAGAGGGCTGTTTTAACCTGAGTGTCTGTGATTTCAGGGGCATTACATTCTTCTGGAATAGTTATGGGCCCTTTTGGGGGTGAGAGGGTGGTGAAGTTTGCACTGAATCTGTCTGCCAGGATGTTGGCTATATTGGTTGATTCAGTGTATTTTATGCCATTCTGCACTAACTCCGAGCAGATCTGAGAATTGCCACTTATATTCTTGACATAGCTAAAGAAAGCCTTGTGGTTATCTTTGGAGTCCATGGCAATTTTTCTTTCGAAGCTAGTCTTGGATGATTTTATGAGGGAACGTAGCTTCTTTCTGATATGTCTTCCCTTCTTGGGATTTTACTCTTTTCTGTACTAGTTTTCTCCTTTTATTGTATAGCTTGTTTATGGCAGGGGTCCACCAGACTGGTTTCCTTTTCTTGGAGGAGTGAGTCTTGGTTTTGTTTGGGATAGCATGGTCCATGCATTCTTGTAGGTGCCTGTAGAGTGCATTAGTAAAGGATTTTGCAGCTTGGACAGCATTATCCTTTAGCATGGGGGCTTTGAAACTTCCCACCTCGGTCTTAAGTAATGTGAAGTTTGCTTCTGAAAAGTTTTTCATGGTGGTTTCTTTGACCGGGGGTGGTGGCGGAATGTGGATATCCAGATTGATTAGTTTATGGTCAGATCTAAAAAGCAAGGGGTTGGCCTCTGGTGTGGAACACCAGTCGCCCATGTTGGTGATGACTAGGTTCAATATGTTCTCACCTCTGGTGGGGGTGTTGACCAGTTGATCCAGGGTGTTTGAGTTTATAAATTCTAGGAAATGTTGGGCAAGGGAGTTTGTACTTGAGTAGTTCTCCCAGTTAATGTTTGGGTAATTGAAATCACCCAATATCAGAGTGTTTGGTAGGACCTTTATGTTCCCCAGCATTTCCAGGAATGCGGAGTGGGGGACCTGGGACATGGTGGGTGATCTGTAGCAAGCTATAATTTGAATAACAGTTTTGCCTGTTGTTAGTTGCACGTGGATGATCTCTGAAGCATTGAGCTGTGCCACTAACCTGGATGTGTGGGTATCCTTGATGAGTATCGATACTCCCCCGTCTTTTGTATTTTGGTCCGGGTTTTGTGGCCGAAATGTATGGTACGAGTTGTAGCCTGGTAGTGCTGGGGTGCTCTCTGGAACCTTAAACCAGGTTTCTGTTACTGCACATATATCGATTTTCTCCATACTAAGGAGTGCCTCGAGTGCATGCATTTTGAGGTTCAGACTTCTGGCATTGAGTAGCATTACCCTCAGTTTTTTGTTACTTGTGCTATTTATGGTGGAGGGTTTGTCTTTTGAGCCTTGACTAAAAAAGGCACTATGGGGGTGGCAAGAGCCTTGGCCAGTATTCGAAAGCCTAAGGGTGACAGGTGCAAGCCATCTCTAGCGAAGCAGCGTGGCTTGTCAAGCATGTCATCCCAGGCTGACAGACACTGGATCCCCTTTGAATGACACCAGAAGCTTAGCCAATTGTTGAAATTGATAATTTTTTCTCTGTACCGTGGTATCATTCTTGGTGAGGGCAGGATACTAGTCAGGGTCAGGGTCATACTGGCCTGGGCTACGTGATCAGAGAGCTCCTCCATGTCTCTTTTCATGTAGTCCAGGGAGCTACGGCTCAGGTCATTCACACCAACATGGATAATGACAGAGTCATATTTGTACTTGTTTTGGAGTGACCTGAGTGCTTGTGCTATGTAGCGGATCCTGGCACTCAACAGGCAGCTAACAGTAACCTTCTCCTTGTTCAGCCTAGTGAGTGGGATGTCAGTGTGCCTGACTATAGGGTCACCTATTACTAATGTGTTGGGTATGTTATTTTGCCTTAAGAGCTGTGATTGTGTGGCACACTGGTTTTGTGAAGTGTGTGTTTCATGGTTTATGTTGGGGGGGGTGGAGGTTGCTTGGATGTTTGCTTTGGCGGTCTCTGTTGCTTTTGCAGATTTTTATTTAGAGCCTCCGAGTATGTTTTTGTGTATTTATATGTGTTTTTTGTCGGTGCTGGTTTCATAGGTCTATGTGAGACTGGTAGTGTGATGCAAGTAATTCCCCTCTCCTCTTGACTGCCTGGTCCAGTCTTGGGTTGAGAGAGCTTAGCCTCCAGTTTGGCTGTATAATTGCATCTCTCGCATATATTAGTGTTTGGTGGAAGGAGGAGAGGGTTGTCTGTGTACATGAGGCAATTGTAACATTGCCTCAAGATGCCCAGATTCACTAGTTGGACCAGAGAGTACACCTGAAACTGCCCTTTGGACATGCCTGGATAGGTACAGTGAACTGTTTTACTGATTGGCTGGTAAGGTTGAATAGAGAACCTTGTCCTTCTGTACAGTATAGGGGGGGTCTAGTGCTAAGGTTTATTAGTGCTTGTTATGAGTTTTGAGCAAGTGCCGGTATGAGAAGTGAGTGGTTTGAGTGCTTAAGTTGAAAATTTGTTTAGTTCCAAGGGAAAAATTGAAGAGCAGAGTTTGGGGAGCGGGGAATAGTTATACCCTAGCTAATGGGTGATGCCCGGAGCGCAAAACAGTGCAAATGCGGGTTTTAGAGCAGGGAAATGAAAGAGATAGAAATTAGCCCAAAATGGCCAATAAACTACTAATTTCTGGGCTGAAACCACTCCTCCAGGGAGAGATAGGCTGCTCAAAGCTTCCTTTCTCACAGTGAACAGAGAAACTTCCTTCTATCCAAGTAAGCTATGGGCAAACATAGAAACTTGTAACACAGCCCTGACTTCAGCATTAACTGGAAAACTGGACTATACTAGCTTAGAAAGGTGGGAAAACAAGTATATTTTTTTTGTTTTTTGTTTTTTTCAGAAAATAAAGCAGATACAATCAAAACAAATTTAAATGCACAGAAATGGCTGTTACACTTGAGTGTGTAGCCTGCAACAGTTAAACGGGTAATTTAAACACAAAAACAACTTTGTTAAAGTGCAGGCAGTAAAATAAGTACAATATGTAGCTGAAACAAGCTTTTTAAATCACAGAAACTCTAGAAAATTGGTGTTTTAGGCGGAATTAGCTAAAGGCAGCAAGAAAATGCAGAAAATGATACTTAATCACTCCAAAGTCTCTCTTTTGTCTCTCTGCTGTCGTAGAACTCTGCAGGGCACCAGATAGGAGCTTGCTGAGCTGTATACTTCTATATATATATATATATATATATATATATATATATATATATATATATATATATAGATAGATAGATAGATATATATATAGATATATATATATATATGTATATCTGTATCTGCATATATGTGTCTGTGTATATGTATCCTAGGGATGTTGATTGCTTCCACATTGTACATTCCCTGTGGTAGCCAGACTGTACTGCATGATATGTTACTGATGCCAGCCTGACATCATACAGGTGGGATGGAGTACTGTTAACATCTTTTGTCCATGTTGTGTCAGGTCCTGGTTATGGGATCTGCAATGGTTGGTAGTGTATTGCAGGGCAGACGTGTTTGGCTGTGGGGTGGGGGGGAATGCCTATACGTACAAGACGTATCTTGTTTGAGCCCCCTCAACCCCATTAATGGTGCATGTGGACATATATGTTTTTGTTATGGTCCCATTTTTATCTACAGATGTATGTCTGTATATACCTATATAGATATATATATATCTGCTTATAAATATATATATATATATATATATATATATATATATATATATATATACATATAGATCTAGACATATATATCTACAGATGTATTCATATTTATGTATATATGCTTATATATAGATATATGTATATATTTATATATTTATAATATATTTATATATATATATATATATATATATATATATATATATATATATATATATATTGATATCTACATATATAGATATGTATATATCTATTTAGATATAAATATATATATACACACACACGCACACACACACACACACACACACACACACATGCATCTACATGTTTAAATACATTTCCTGTACTGTTATATGACTGGACTGGATGATATGCTTGTGAAAACAGCAGAGTTATGTGTATCTGACATAGCTTAGTGATAAATCACTTTAGCTATGGTGTGCAGGGTCCAGGATTCGAGCCTTGTAGAGGCTGTTTATTTTGTTGCTGTGCAGAACAAGGGCCATTGGATAAAGAGTGATTAAGGCATTTTTAAGCAGTTGTAAGTGGGTTTGCACGGAGGTAAGCACTGCAAACCTCCGGTTACAGTTTCTTATACTCAGCTTCTAAATTGCTTAACCTGTGTAGGCATTGCTTACCTTCTTGCAAACAGGCTTAAACCCACTTACTGCTTTTTAAAAGTGCTTAATCCTGCCTACCCCCATGCTAATTTCTTTAAAAGAAAAGAAAAAAGGGTTGCTAGGAAAGTAGTGAAAAAGGGGCACAAAGAGGGAAAGACAGTGGGGAAAATAGCTAGGGATGTGCAGGAGGGTGTAGGGAAGGTCCATAGCTGCCCATTTCTTCTACAGCAACAGCTGTGCATATACTCTGAATTTGGAGGTAGGTTTGGACACTCAAACTCCTGAGAGAGGGGTGAGGACAACAATAATATGTTGTGTTGCCAATTAGACCAGATTACATGTGTCCAGTGGACACGTGTGCGAAATGGACAGCTATGTATGGGGCAATATTTTTTTTGGGAACAGAATGCCCCTTTTTATTTTTTTCAGGTGAGAGTGGGATGTTGGGGAGGGATAGTAGGTATATTTGGGGAGGTAGATTGGGTAGGTTAACAGACAAGACAAGCAAGACGCATACAGGGGCGGTATACAACACATGTGGGAGGTAAACACCTTGATGGGGAGGGGTGTTGGCAAATCGGAAGCCCATGAGCCCCCTAGTAGAAACAGTGGGACTGAGATCCCCACCCATGGGCAGTCACCACCGCACCTTCACAGCCACGAAGGTGGCTGTGATGGCGGCTGAGTCAGAGGGCCAGGCCAACCCTCTAGTCGCAACATGTGGTGCTTGAGCTGGCGTAAAAGATCTCCAAACTACTGATCGAGCTCTCTACGCACCACGACCCAGACCTGGCAATGGGTGACAGCTTCCTGTCCATGCCTGCTCCCGGGGGGGGGGCAAGCCCCATCCCCTGAGGTGGTTCCACCCGAAGGTGGTGCAGTACCAACGGACAAGGAGGTCCCAGGTCAGGACCCAGATGTGCTGATGCCCGGTGCCACGGCCAGCTGAGGTGAGACAGGTGGGTCTTCTGGGACCCGCATTCCCATACATGCTATGGTGTTTATGGTGTATCAACATATGTGGGTTAGTAATAGTCAGCACATTCCAGGGTTAGGTATAACAGCATGCATAGATATTTCCATTAACCTAGACACCAGATACGGAACAGTTGCATAGCAAATGGAACACATGCATGTATGGGACCACAGTGGTAATAACAACAGCATGCAGGTACATTGATGGCACCATGCCACCAATATTGGAGTATTTCAACTTAACACATGCATAGAAACAGATTTAAATAATTATCAACCAATAGGACATATGTCCCAACATAACAGTGGAGTCATCACATACCAGTTGAGGCGGGTAATTAGTGTATTGTTGGAGATATGGTGGGGGCAGGAGGAAGTTGTCAATTAACAACTAGTATATTCTTGTACGTTGCATTGCTTTCCTAGCCAGTGCTGTTATCTGTACCTTACAAGTATTACTACACTGCCCTATTGCTTTAGTATGGATAGTGATATGGCTGTCGTCATCTTTATACATGAACTGGTTTTAAATGCAGTATACACCTCTTAACTAGTATACCTGTGGAGGAAATGTTTGTTAACACTAACTAAACATTTCTACACATACTCCCAGATTCCTGGTTGATGTTGTGCACATACCTGTCTTTTGCAAAGACTCTGGCCCTGTCTTGACCACATGCAGGTGGACCGGGACATATCTAGACTATTGCCCTCTTCAACATTTAGTGACTTACAACACTCTTATTCAGGATTTCTTACACAGTTATATTATGTAGCAGATTGTGGGTGACAGTGATCAGTGATACCTTATTATTCAGAGCAACTGCAACACTGACAATTCCATACAATACCAGATTAAACAGTACCAGTACAGGGTATCAAGCTTTTATTTCTCGGCACAGTGTTCGTATCTGACGTACCTGTGGGGGCAAAGTTTGTTAGCAATACCTGAATGTTGCCACACAAAGTACCAGATTTCACATTAGTATTATGCACATGCATCTCACTCTGTTACTGTACACAATCTGGTCACAACTTGACAACATGGGGTGTAGACAGGACATTCATGGCTTATTACTCTCATAACAGTTTTGGGAGTTGCTAGAGTGACAGGTTTGTTCTCATAGATGTGTGACATTCAGTTGTATTTCCTGTTTGCTGCCTAAACATCTGAGATCATCCCACTGACTTCCCAGGGGGACAGGGGGACAGGCAGCACATGTGGGCCAATTTACTGGACATCTGTACAGTTGTGGGGTATGATCCTGTATGCAGCCTACTTCCACTCCTAGGATTCAGACCATGGCTGTGTCTGCTAAAATTAAAACACTGTCCATCACAGTTGTGTGTGCTATATAGATATTGCTGTATATCTCCTATTTGCTTTCTGTCTTATAATTCTCCTGTGGTTTTACATTCTGACCTTGTATTATAACACTCTTATACAGGATTTCTTAGACAGTTATATTATGTAGCACAGTGTGGGTGACAGTGATGTGTAATACCTTATTATGCAGAGCAACTGCATCAGTCACAATGCCATGCAATACCAAAGTAAACAGTACAAGTAGAGGGTATTTTTCTTTTATTTCTGGGCACAGTGTAAATATCTGAGGGACCTGTGGGAGCAATGTTTGTTAGCACTACCTGAATGTTGCCACACACAGTACCAGATTCCACATTACTATTATGCACATACATTTCACTCTGTTACTGTACACACTCTGGTCACAGCTTGACAACATGGGGGTGTAAATGGGACATGCATGGCTTATTACTCTCATAAGATTTTGGGGAGTTGCTAGTGTGCCAGCTTTGTTCTCATAGCTGTGTGACAATCAGTTGTATTTCCTGTTTGCTGCCTATACGTCTGGGATCATCCCACTGATTTCCCAGGGGGACAGGGTGACAGGCAGCAGATATGGGCCAATGTACTGGACATTCTGGACATATCTGTACAGTTGTGGGGTATGATTCTGTATGCAGACTACTACCACTCCCAGGATTCGAACCATGGCTGTGTGTGTTAAAAATACAACAGTTCACTTCTCAGTTGCATGTGCTGTCTGGATTTTGTTGTCTGCCTTTTCACTGTTTTCCATCTATGTGTCTCTGAGTTGCACTAAATTACCTCTGGGGATTACACCAGTCATATACAGACATTCCTACACATTTTATTTATGTTGCACAGTGAAGGGTAACAGTGCTTAATACAACAGTACTATTAAGTGATTTCATATCTCCATTACCATATGATACCAGAGTATACACATGCAGTCCAGCAGTTAGACCATTATTGTCAGGCTATTATGCATTTATTCACATATAAACTATATGAGACTCTTTCTACCATATTCCCTGGTGTATGCTGTACTTGCCTTAAACAATACAGGTTTTATACTGTCAATTATCTTACTAATGCTTTTAGACTTATTTCCTATGACAGTACATGCAAGAGTATTACTGACTTGCCTTGCATCGCAACCACTGCAGGTGACAGCCATGGGACTCCTGGTTCGCTGTTAAGGACATAAGAGGAATATTTAATCATCATATCCATAATATGCATGAGCTGGCAATTATTACACACATAGTGAAGTGATACTTACACACAGCTGGGACACCGCCTGCCATCCTAGCCTCTTGGATCCACTGATCCAAGAGATTCCTCTTACGCCGCTTCAGGTCCACATAGTGATGCCTGACCTGGTCATCAGTTTGGGGTATGCCAGTGGCACTGGTGAGGTCACGGGTGAGACAGTCCCAGGCTTCCACCTTATATTGGGAACCCTGGTACTGGCCCTGCAGCAGTCTCTGTTCATGGTCTTTGAGAAGGAGTCCTGCCATGACTCTGGACTTCTGGATGCCCCAATGCTGTGCCCGGAAGCACACTCCCTCTCCCCTTTCTGCCATGGTGCCTGCAAGGGGAAGTTACAACTGGTTCTGAGATGTGTTCCCACTTGTTGCATTTAAGTAGGGATGAATTCCCGAACTTTGCCATGATTGGCCGGTTTAGAAATGGCTAATCTATGGGCAAACCTGCTTACCTAAGGTTGGCATTGTTTAAAGGGATATACCACTGAGCACATTGAGTTAGCTGGCCTACACATTGCTTACACCTCCTAAGCTGGTCTGTGCAATGCTTAGCATTGCTTAAAATTGACTTTGCATTATATTTGCTTTTTGGCATTGATTTATTATTCATTACATCTTATATATATGTCTGGTATCCATGATTCATGTGTACGTACACTGTATGGGGTCCTTGTGTTTAGTATGGGGACTTCAACACTCTATTACATTTACACCTCACATCTGGACGTACTTCAGTACTCCAGTTCACATATTTATGTTATGTAGTAGGTTATAGAACATATGACTGTATACCGATTATTTCACATGTTCAGTTTGATTTTACTATGTAGAGGTTTGCTTGGTGATACCTCACTCTTATGTACTGCTGTGATGGCTTGGTGGTTTGCTACTGTGAATATAATGTGTAGGGTTAAAGACCTGCAAGGTTGTTCATTTTGTTGCTGGGCAGAACAGCGGCTGTTGGATACAGAGTGATTAAGGCACTTTTCAGCACTTGTAAGCAGGTTTGCACAGGTTTGTGCGAGGGTAAACAATGCTAACCTTTAGTTAAATATGCTTACAAAGAGTTAGCTTCCATATTGCTTACCCTGTGTGCGCATTGCTTACCCCCGCGCAAATGGGCTTAAACCCACTTACTAGTGCTTACATATGCTTACTCCTGCTCACAACTGCTTAATAGTGCTTACCTTTGCTTACTAGTGCTTATTCCCACTTACCACTGCACTGATTTAGACAGCAATGTCTAATGGATCTTGGGAAGGTGGGGGATTTGGAAGCTGTATGGGGTTATCATACAGGAGGAGGGTGGCATAATGGTTAAGGTGTTTGCTTTACAAACACAAGGTGCAGGGTTTGAGTCTCACAAGGGATAATTGGCTAGGCTTAAAATGGCTTGCAAGGGCAGTTAGCTTAGTACTAATCTATGAACCTATTACACATTTTAACTTCCATTTGTATCCTTGATTCCTGTGTACCTTTACTGCATGGGGCACATGTGACCATCTGTGGATTTTGCAACATTATGACACTGACACCTCACATCTGCATTTAATGCAGTACTCCAGTTCACAAATATATGTTATTTATAGGTTATGCAACTAAAATATTGGTCATAATGTGATTTGTATTGAAAAATGGAATGTGCTGCAGTGGGACTCGAACCGGGAGTGTCTGCTCGTAAGGCGAATGCTCTGCCCACTACACTATTACTATATTGCTTCATTTGCATATATCTTCCTTGTTATCCTCTTCAGCCATTTAAGCTGCATTAACCGTAGCTAAGCGATGGGCAAACCCGCGCACCTCCAGTTAGATTTAATCGGATTCATAAAAAAAATGGTATGTTTATATTGTTTGTATTTACTATTGCTGTTGTACATATGGGGGGATGTTGCTGTGGGTATGAGGACACCTATGAGCAGTCTCGCTCATTCTTTTGGGCTTTCTGCTGTTCTTCATTGCAGGGGCATGTATATTCTGAGAGCTCTGCTCTCAGACATGCCCCCTGCATACTTACACGCTCTGTGTAAGATTAGGAGCTCAGGCAGCACGCCTTCATTAATATGCATGGCGTGATGCCATCCTGCTCCTAAACGGCACTTCTGTGCAGGACTAAGCTAGTCCTGCACGGCAGATTAGTAAATCCGGGGGAATGTGTAACATTATTAAAATACTTGTATTAAAGACACAATTTTTAGCGTGTTACTTCAATAAAACTTTCCTACTTAAATTGATATTTTATAAAAATCAAAATATAAAAATTTAAAATGTAAATACGCATTCATAATCAGTATATATATTTAACTTTTAAAGTTACAAAAAATAACATAAACCCAACGGAAGGAATAATAGTATAATGATTAAGGTGCCCACCTCAAAAACAAAAGATACAGGGTTTGACTTCCACCAAGCAAACCAGTCAAGCTCACGTAGTCTACATGGACACCTACCCATAAATTGGAACATCACTACAAATAATATCATTGTTTGTACATATTTTATAAAGCCTTGTCTCAGATAAAAAAATCATACCATGAAGTGGATTTATATATATATATATATATATATATATATATATATATATATATATATATATATATATGGGTCTACTTAAAAAGATTGAAATTCCACTTGTTTGAAAACGAACAGTGGATTCTCGGTTTCGCGAAAGTGCACGTAAGGAAAAGTACTCTTCTACGAAGAACGGTTCAATGAACCGTTAAGGAACACAGGTGCCAAAGCACACTACAGTGGGGAAAGGGAATTTACGTGTTTCCCCACTGTAGTGTAATCTTGGAGTTGGTATATTTAAGTAGGGTGAGTGTGGGGGGCACAGGGGGGCTTGCCCCCCTGCAAAAACAATGTTGTACTGTTTTTTATCGGTTTGTTGAACCGATGTTCACGGAAGTGCACTTTCACTTAAGTGCACTTTCGCTAAACCGTGAGTTTTCGAATATATACAGTAGACCCGTAGATATATATATATATATATATATATATATATATATATATATATATATATATATATATATATATATATATATATATATATATATATATATATATATATATATATATATATATACACACACACACACACACACAATATTCACCACCATCACCTTTCCAGTGCCTTTAGCTTTAGGATACAGCCAATAGACATATTTTCATTTAACCCAGCCAGGATCCTGCTTCTAGGCATAATTGCCACATCAATTTTTTTCTTTTTATACACCTTTATGATAATGGACAAAATATATCCTTATTAGAATCTGTTTTGCATAATCTTACTCTACCCAAGAAAATGGTTTCTAATTCATATAAACTTATATCATCTATGATAAATAATAGTCCATGTCTTTTTTCAAACTATTGGAATGGTTATCACCCTCTTCTTTCACATAATCAGAAGCTTTTGTCTATAAAAAACACTATTAATTTCTCCCCATTTAAGAATCTTTTTTACACACAATTGATGATTAACAATAATACATATTTTACTCCAGCTAGACTAGCAAAAATTGACTCCAATAAATCTCCTTCTTGCTCCTGCTGCTCAGCACCTTATGCTGATTTATTTCATATCTTTTGGTCCTGTTATCATACTCATAAACTTTGGACTTCGTTAAAGGTCCGTCTTCAAAAAATGGGATACCACAAATCAACCCTTTGCTGGGAACTAGCCATCCTTCACATACCTATGTGTACTCTTTCTTTAGTTGATACCCATGTTTTGGTCTTTTTATGTTCTCTCATGAAACTGTACATCTCTAGAAATTGGATGGATCGTACTAAGCTTTGTTGGAATAACTTTAAATCATTGGTATTTACATACATGGCTGCTCACAAATTTATTAGTAAGAGTCCTAAGAAGAATGCCCTTTATCTAAAAATTTGCTCCAAAGTTAATACACTTCTCCTTATTTCTTCTTGATTTAATTCAGGGGTTTGTAGTTTTAATTCCAATATTTAGTACTATTTAATTACTGTTATATTATGTTTTTCTGACAGCTTGTGGGGTTGCTTGTTGAAATTTTGTGATTTTTATTAGTATTCTGTGTATTTTATTTATCTTGTTATAACTTGTTTGGTTCTTATTGTATTAAAACAAAATTGCCAATAAAAATTTTTTTTTGAAAAAAAAAAAATTTTTTCTTTTCCAGTAGTAGTGACCACGGTCTACCCCTTTCATTCCTTATCAGTCTATCTATGCCCAAAAATTTAAATGTATGCTCTGGATTTTCCATAATGAGTTTAGGAGGTGCATTGTTTGAATTCACTTTCCTGATACTATATAGGTGTTCATAAATTCTTTCTCTCAATCTCCTATCCGTTTTGCCTACATAGTATCCTGGGCATAGGGTGCATTGTGCCAAGTAGATTACTTGCTTTGTTTCACCTTAACCTTATACTATTTACCCTTAACTTGATACTTTGTTTTTTCATGCAAATATTTCCAATAATCGCATCTCCCACATTTAATGGTCCCTTTTCATTCCACTTCCATTCCCCCTATTATTATTCACTGCTTCCAAAATCATTTTAATATTTTTATCCCTCCTATACACAATATTTGGGGCTGGGTCCAATTTTGCCCTAAGTATGATATTGTCTCTAAGTAACTACCAGTTTTTATTTAAGATTCTTCTAAGTGAACATGCCCCTTCAAAATATGTCATAATAAAACTATTCCTGTAATTAACCACCTTCCTCCCCCAGTTTAAATCATGCATTTTTATTTCGTACTCAACAAATTCTGTAAGGGGTAATAGCCTTATTTCTTGAGTATTAATATTATTCTCATTCATATTCATACATAATAGTGGTTTATAAAAAATACAGACAGCCTAAAAAAAATCACAGATCTAACAGTAAACTAAGGCCAGTTAAAGTGCTCTCATCTACACTTCTGTTTGCTGACAATCTTTTCTCAAGAGGCTGAAATCCAATTATGTCAGCAGAAAATCATGAAATATAGTAATAGCAATATTTATAATAATAGTAATAAATAGTAATATGTAAAATGTATTAAATTTTATAAAACAATTACATGCAAATGCCTGCTCACGTTATCCTGTTCTTTATTCAGAGTTATTGATGAGTTACTGTTACAATAACTAAGTAATAGAATATGCATGAGTTAGTATTTTCATCTTTAAAAAAAAACAAGTAATCTCTGTGGTATCCCCAAAGTCTCAAACAATCCACTAAACAAGTATATTGGGTCCTAAAACAAAACAGTGTAAGAAACTTCTCTGTATGGAAGATTTTCAATCCATATATATCTAAATAATCACCGTATATTAATAAGATCAGATAATGGTAGTAGATGTAGCGAACTTAAACTCATCCTAAGTCAAAAAAATAATAAAAAAAATACAGAATTTGAAATATTATACAGAATTACTAAGTATTCTAAAGTAATCCAAGCAGGGTAGGCAGTCGGTTTCCAGTCAAAAATCCTTTAAGTATACAAACAAGCAGCGTAGCGTTGTCGCCTCACAGTAAGACGCTGTCCGATTCAATTCTCAGCTAGAGTGCCTTCTGTGTGGAGACATGCGTGAATGGGCGTACCTTCAGTGAAAGTTGTGCATCAGGGCTGGTAACTCGGTACGTAAAAATCAACTACCAGTCATTAGCGGACCGGAGTTCCACTGTGGCGACCCCTAACCGGGAAAAGCCAAAAGACACAACAACAATCCTGCATTCATACTGGAAGAAGAAAGAGTTATAGGTTACTTAATATTAATGCTTAGGGTTGGGAGGGTGGCCTAATGGTTAAGATGTTTGCCTTACAAACACAAGGTGCAGGGTTGGAGTCTCACAAGGGATAATTGGTTTGGCTTAAAATGTCTTGCAAATGCATTTAGCCTAGTACTAATCTATGAACCTATCTATAATGTTTGATGTAGTGGTAGACAATAGCTGCTAGGCCTTTTTATAATTTCAGCAATAGGCTTATTTTCAGTGTTATTAATTTTGCCATGAAACTGTACCCTTAAGTTGAGCTTCTTCACAAATATTTTAAGGTCTATCAGTACTTGAGCTACCTCACTCCTGTAGCTTGGTACAAAAGTAAATGCACGGACAAGTATGCAACATACTGAAACATACCAGAGAAACTTGTAAACTTTTCACCAATATAGTACACCTTTGTAATTTTAAGAAATGGCTTCTTGAATTTCCAGGAATATTTGTCGCAACCTGAGGAATCAAAACAAAATAAAACAAAATGATGAACAATGTAATACCTACCATTTGCTGGCCCAGCAAACATTTGAAAAAAATGCTCGATTCTTCAAACTACATGCCTAGCATTTAGGTTATATTAGGCATTCCTGCCGAGAATTCAGTTTTTATTACTTGTTTTCCATCCATTAAAATGTGTCACAAATATTGGTTACTTTACTCTATGGAAAAGAAAAAAATATATACTGTAAAATTTTACCCTATCAAACTAAGACAGTTTAAAGGAGGTAGAACCTTACAGGAATATGAACTAACACTGACCTCTTGTGGTCATAAATTTTCATGTTGTACCAAGCTCGGTGCCACATTTTGTTTATTTCCCAAAATGATATTGTTAAAGTCATACAAAATATCTTTAATCCATTTTCTTATTTATGGCATTTGCATGGGCTGTATTAGTAAAAATAAGCGTGCACATAGATTTGTTCCTTATTTCAACAAACACATCACCAATATGACGTTGTCATATCTTAACAAAAAGTAACATGGAAAAGAAAAACACAGCAGTTAAATACCAAAAGCCAAGCAACATCTTATTAAAATGAATAAATAGTAATAGCAACAAGTACTTTCATATTTCATAAAACCAAGGCTTCATCAGATTGGTATTGTAATATAAAACAGCTATATAAATAAACTTTGAATACAGCATGAAAAAAGGTGTCCACTGTCCAGTCGCAGCAGAAGAAAAACACACAGCTAGAATAATGTTTAAGGCCTCTGTTTTCAAGGCACTTTAAAACTGAATGTCATTCAAAGATGGTGGTACTGTGACATTCAATAACATTTCTGACTTTATTCATTGTAATCTAGTTTAGTTTCTTGATCATTTTTCTAAACATCTTTGTGAATATGATTAAGTGCATAACCAAAAATATTTTAGAACCATTGTGTGCTAAGATATGCTTGTAAAGAATATTGCCAGATTTTTTCTCTATTTTTTTATGAAATGTACATGCTTCTAAATTCTGCTAGCCAGTATATTATTTATCATTTATGAAAAGTATTTAGATACTTTGGCAGTGTACAGATAAATAAGAAGAAATTACACACAGCATAGCCATCTTTAACAGTAATGTATAGTACTGTGACATAGAGGGATACAGTTCTGACTACAGCCCATGCATCCCACATTCATTTAATGTCCTAGACCTCTGAGATACTGCAGGGAAGGGTTGGCATGTTCATCTTGCAGGGCACAGCATGCACTTGGGTGCATCTTACACCTGTTCTCTGGCAGAGACTTGGAAAGAGCAGATAGAGCATTGTCCTCGAGGTTAAATTGTCAGGGGGCATTGGCTATGGCAGGATAGTAAAACAGTATGGCCTCCTTGCACATCTGTTCCAGGATGATAATGGCTGCATGCTGTAGGGGGACACATTAGGGCATAAGCAAATGGCAGTCCTCATCAGCAATATACATTATGATGCTGCACTAGGAGCCTCAGTCTCCTCACTGGCCCTGAGCATGGGTAGCAGCACTACCAGGGAGGTATGAAGTGTCTGGTGGACCCAGTGAATGAAGGGAGACCATGATAGCAGTTGAAAGTCAGCTGTGAGGAGGAAAAAACACCAGTAATAAGTAAATCTACAAGGAGTAAGGCTAATAATACCAAAATAAACAGAATAGATTCTACTCAAAAATGCATCCTTCCAAAAGCAGGGAAGATCCCGCTGTGAGAACCTAGATGGACTCTTCTAGAAAGATGGAACTTAAAGACCCTGCTTAAGAAGACTCAGACTCATTTTCCTTAATCAGGGATGGAACCTGGTTCAATGGACTGGTACAAGGTAACCAAATGACATCTTACTACATGTTTTAAGCATAGACTGTGAAGTAGCATTCGGCTTCTCACATGGTGACTAGTCTTACCTACATAACATGCTTGCCATGCTGTTTGTTGTTCTACTTCTGCTACTGGTAGTTTTTTATGTGATTTTATTCAAAGTTGATGGAATGATTCAGAAACATGTAAAAGTAATGTGAAAGCCTGCTTTGACTACTGTTTTGAATACCATAATTATCCAATGTGCAGAAGTTACACTTGTACTATGATGCCAGGAGCAGGGTCAGCATTACCAGGGCAGCATGTACTAGTGGCTGTCTTGATAGCTGTATATCAGCTCCTTCCGTGTCACAAATGCATCTGATACCATATGGAAAAAGGCACCATGCAGGAGTTAAGAGACATGAGACACCCTCACATGGAATCAAGAGGAATGCATGGCTGCCTGTCTCAATGGACACTGAGGTTTTTATAGTGTTAGTCATTTTTATTATCGGGCATTTCAACTTCCAACAGGAGTTCCATAAGTATCTACTTCCTGAATATTACACCAGCTCCTTGATGTAATGCCACAGCATGTGGTGAAGCGTATGTGGTTCCCGTGGACACCAGAGGATAGAACTAACAGTATGTAGGCATTCTACAACATAGTCCATTTTCCTGACATTCTGGAGACCATTGATTGCACTGGTACTGCTTTCAAGACTCCATATACTTCACATTATGTCCATGATATCAACCAGAATTGCTTCTACTCCTTCAACTTCAGGGAGACATGCAATGCACAAGGTATTATATACAATGTGTCTGTGTGCCATCCAGGCAAGTCCTATGATACCCACATCTGGCACATGTGCAAGCAATAGCAGTTTTTACATGGTCATCCAGCTGGTAGGTGTACACATTGTCAGACACAGAGTCTTGATATGTTATTCCCATAAACAAAGATAACAGGCTCCTCATAATAGTATCTATTGTTGTGCATTGCATGTGATGCAGGGTGCACCTTACAACTATGACTGATGACCCTAGACCATAGCAAGGCTGGCATATAACAATACACTGTCACAGACACAGAAAACCATTGAGTGCATGCTTGGACTGCTGAATACCCAATTCTACCAAATGGGTACATCTGGTGGCACACTGCAATATACACTGGAGACCTGCAACATGATATTTTTGGACTCCACCATGTTACTTAATATGATGCCATGACTGCAGTGCTAACACGGGATGATATTGCACTAGGACTCTAGGAGACATACCTATAGTAGCAGTGGAGGATTCATTGGAGGAAATAGCTGCAGTGCTACCTCTGTGAGGCAGTAGATGCAATAGGTTGTGACAGTGGCAAAGAGGCATCATCTTCTCCACTGTTATGGACCATGTCAAGAATAACACAAAATAAAACTGATGCATACTGTAACACAACCAGGGTATTCAGGTTATGCAGTGCAGTGCATTGACTAACCACACTCTCCATCAGACATTTCCATACCCTCAAAGGCCACACCAGAGCACAAGACACAGTCATCACAATTTGCAGAGGAAAGGGGAAAGGGGACAGAAATGCTAACACAGGTGGAAGGACTATGGATGGTGGATATGGTAGCCATGCACATTGTTAGGAGGGTAGTGGGAAGACAGAGATCACCTCTTTTAGTAACATCATGCATCTTCCCTGAAATGAACAGTGGCTTGGTGTACTATATGCCCAAACAATATCAGGACTGTAGATATCATATCCAAAGAGTGGTTGACCATATTGGAAACATCATCACAATCTCCACTGCCACCCCCAATCTTGAATGACAGTGGATGGCTGGCATTTATAATTCCATAAAGTGACATAGGTAGGTTTTACTAATGATACAGCAGCAAGGGACTATGCTGGCATTGAACTGTAGAACCTTGACTGCCTTGCCCAGAGAGGTGTCCCCACTAAGGGAACAGAAGAACATGAGCCACAACCACAGGAGTAGCTACATGCTTATCAGGAGAGGCAGCCATGGACAATGTGGACAGTGATGCTGTCTCCAGAATGGTTTGTGGAACATGTGTAAACCTGGTATGAAAATGTGCAATGCACGTTCATCCCATTGCACTGTCATAGCAGGCAGTTACCTGTATCTTCATGGCTGCACTGATGGCTGGCAACTGAGCAACCTCTGTCCGCAGAAGGCTTATCTGCTCTTGGTCCTTATAAATTATCTCACTTTGCATAAAATGCAAGATGTTCTCACAGTCCCTGAATTGTTTGCATTTCCTCATGCAGGTCACACAGCACACATAACATCTCTGACATGATGTGAATAATGACCATCTGAGTATGGATCACTAACTACACATCAGTGATTGATGTCAAGGTTGTAGACACCATGGTCATAGAATGTTCTGGAGATATAATGGCAACAGCAGCTTACCCATCTCTTTTCTATACTAAACCCACACACCTTAATGCTATCTGCATTTCCGACACCAGTGTAGCATGGTAGGGGATAACATGGACATGATTTGCAACATTAAACACACAGGATGCCAACAATTAATCTTACCTCTCCACCTTCATCTCAGCAGTGGCTGATGTAAGTGTGCCCTCAACTGTTAGCATTGCTGTAAGTGTCACTGTGTCATCATACTGTGCTATGTGTATAGTGATATCATCAGTCACCAGTTACCCAATGAAATCAGGCATGCTCTGACCTATTGTGCTGAAACCTTTACCAGTGTATCCTGCGAATGCATACAGATAACATGTTGTGGCAATGTTGGATTATCATCATGTATTACACAGACTGCTACATGTTAATAGTTTGCATACCCTATGGCACATACATACTGTGTGGTGCAGGTTATCACTAGTGCAGCCCTGATGTACATAATGCCAGATATATATATGTGCTTTTCTTGGTAAACCTTCCACAATAGCATGCAATTACTCTACAGTAATAGCACATGCTACAGTCACTTGACTATTATATATATTCTCCATGCTATTTACTGTATAATGGTGCTATGCTAACTTATCATTTTCCCCAATATCCTCAAAAAATATATCAAAATTAAACCTAGAAAAAAAAAATATATATTTATATGAGTTTCATCTATTTAACAAAACAAACACAAGATCAATGTCTGTTAGGTCAACACTATTTGGTCAACAGAAACAGAAGGTTGACATGTCTGGGATGTCAACAATCCCCAGGTAGGAAAATATGCTCTTTTCCTGAGGACTATGCAATGTTGGAGTTAGTACATATAATTAATAGGGGGTACTGAGGGGCTTGCCCTCCCCCCACAAAAACTCTTGTTTTGAACAATGCTACAAGACCACATACCACACAGCACAGCCTACACATATTCCTGCGTGTGCAAATTATACTCTGTGTTTGTCGATGTTCCATTTTTCAACATTTTGACGTTAAAGCTACAGACTTTGATCTTGGGTCCAATCTCTTAAATGAACTACATCTGTTTACATAATCCATAGTTAGATAGAAACTGATATTTATGTAGATACAGACAGATAGTTTTATATATATATATATATATATATATATATATATATATATATATATATATATATATATATATATATATATATATGGGTCTACTTTCATAGACCAAACATACGAATTACTGACACTCACTAACCCGAGACTAACTTTCCGAAATCCAAATTGACTGAAATAGTTAATTACCGACATTTCATTAATCGACAATGCGTACATATGAGGAACTTTCAATTTAGTAGTTGAGGTAATTACTGAACATTTATATATATACTGAGTTTGTTGTGCATATTGTGTTACGTAAACATGGCGGAAACGTCAGATCATGCACCAGGAATTGTGGGTCATGTTTATCACTGTATTTTGTCGCAAAGAGGAAAAGAAATGCTGCTGATAGAAGGATATTTGTACCATCTGGAGAGAAACCGTCAGAATAGATGGTACTGGGGATGTAAAGAGAAATCAGTTATAAAATGTAAAGGTAGAGCTGTGAGTACTACACTAGCGGAAGGTGAGCAACTGTTAAAATCTGTAGCACACCATCATTCTGCAGAGCCTAGTGAAATTGAACGATACAGTTTGAATACTGATGTGAAAATTAGAGCAAAATATAGTAGAGATAATCCTTGTTCCATAGTAGACTTTGCTATGGCTTCTACTTCACTGGACGCTGTACATTGTTTACCTAGTAGGAAGGCTCTTTTGCAGACTATTGGCAGAGTGCGACGTAAAGAAAATATTTTGGAGCAGTGTAATGAAGTCAATCTAATGAATCTTAATATTACTGATTATCCTTTGAAGGCAGGACAATTTATTTCTAAACGTATATGTGACAAAACTACTGATACTGTAGTTTATACGTTTAGTACACTCACCAATTTGCAAGATTTGAGTTCTGCAACTATTTGGTTGATGGATGGTACTTTTTTCAGAAAAGGAGTTACTTGTAGGCAGTTATATAGCATTCATGGTATAGTAAAATGTGAATCCTATAACAAAGCCGTTCCGTTATTGTACTCCTTTATGAGTAAGAAGTCACTAAAGTGTTATAATTATCTTTGGCATTCAATACTTCATTTACTCAGTACAAATTCTTTAATAGTTAATGTTAAATTTGTACTTTGTGACTTTGAAATTGCAGCAGTGAAAAGCATTAGATTTAACATCACAGGAGCTAAAAGCAAAGGATGTTTATTTCACTTTGGTCAAAATGTTTGGCGTAAGGTGCAGAACCTTGGTTTATCGTCATTGTATAACAGTAACTTATCGTTCTAGTTGTCTGTTAAGTCTCTTGTAGCTTTAGCATTTCTGCAAGAGTCTGAAGTTGTTGAAACATTTGATGAATTGAAAGTGAACTTTCCTATTGAAGGATGAGATTTACTAAAATACTTCGCTGACTGGTATATTTATGGAAGACCCCGTAAATTTATTACAAGAATGTGTAGTGTTATTAGGTTTCCTCCGCTATTTCCGATTGAATTTTGGAATGTCTCTGACCTTAATGAACTCCATTTGCCTCGTACACAGAATTCAGTTGAGGCGTGGCATAGACGTTTGAAATGCATTATAGGATCTCGTGATTGTGATTTACATTCACTTATGCATTGTTTGTGCAGAGAACAAGACAGAGTAGATGAATTGCATGTAAGGATGTCTACTGGTTTGCCTCCTTCTCCGAAGAAAAGAAAACTTAAGAATAGACATGAAAGATTTTTTACTGTGTTGCAAAACAGGAATGAATACACTGCAGTTGAGTTTGTTAAAAGTATTGCGAGATTGTTGAAGGTTTAATTTACCGTAGTGTTTGTTTTTCAATAGTATGTTAACAAGAAGGACGGCATACAGGTTTAACGACAGTGTGATTCTTTTTACCGGATGGTTTATTCATTTATCTATGATTTTTTAGTATATATCTACGAAGATGGAGTATAATATTGCAGAATATATGCAAATGTTTAAAGCAAATAAATTGTATTGATTTAATGACTGATGCTGGAATTTACGTTCTAATTTAAAGATGTATTTATTTTTAAGTGAAGAAATCAACTTATAGCGTTTGAAGTGAATGGTGGATTACTTTCATTTATGCAGTGGATTACATGTGCATACTATAAAAAATGTCGGTAATATCAGTGTCGGTTTACATACTACTGGGCGAAAGTAGTTGTCGGTGATTTGGAGTCGGTGACGGTAATGTCGGTAATTCGTACGTTCGGTCTATGAAAGTAGACCCATATATATATATATATATAGTTTTATATGGATCTATTTTTCTTTGTTGAAATTTCATTATTTTGAAAAAGAAAAGTAGAGGACTACTTACGTGAAAGTGCACTTAAACGAACGTGCACGTTCACGAATATTGATTCAACGAACTGATAAAAAACACAAAAAACAGTGTTTTGCAGGGGGCAAGCCACCCTGCACCTCCCACACCCCCGCTACTTAAATATACTAACTCCAAGATTAGTAAACAAGTAAAAGATAAAGCAGCTCCAGGGAAAGAGAGCAAGGTGCAGAGAAAATAAAATAAAATAGAATAAAAACTGCACCAAAAGCTCACACACCAAAGATTTTATTTAAGCAAAAAAGTAAGCGCTTTCTCAACTAACCAAGTTGCTTCATCAGACAGCTAGTAAAATACTATAGAACATTTAAATAAATAAAAGACATGTCAGATGATTAGCACTGCTAAGGTCATTGGTTATAGTTAATTAAAAAATTGTCATGATTAGTTAAATTAAAAACACATGAGTGCTGTGCATTGTATAGCATTACTAAGCTCTTATAAACATAGAGAAAGCATTTCACATAACAATAAAACTGCACATAACAACAAGCTAACCATTTCTGTATATATCATGCTAAAAATTAAAGCTTCCAAGGACAGGTTGCTAGAACTGATATGGCAATAGACATGCTTTGAGAAAAGGTTTAAGGGAAGCAATGCCATTCAAACCTGGGGGGGTTTCAGCATTAAGCTTCAGTATCCATTCTTGCTCAATGCTTTCTGTGTAATTCTCAGTGTCGCCCCCTCTGATGTCAGGATGTATTACTTGTATCACAAAAAAATTAAAAATATGTGTAGGATCTTCACAACTTACATGGTACCAAATGTAGTGGATTCCATTCAGCATCACACTGAAAGGTCATACTGGGCATGCTCACACACTTAAAGAAGCAAACCAAATGTCAGGCAGCAACATACTGAAAGGTCATACTGGGAATGCTCACACACTTAGGCTAAATACGGATGTGATAATTAGGTATCTATGGACAAATGTGGATAGTCATCTCTACTTCCAGAAACACATTCATAAAATGGTTGGAAAATCATGCTATGTGTTCACACAAACTGCCAAGGTCTGTGCACGTAGGTCAAAGGATGGTCCCACAACTCAGCAGTCATCAGACCTGTCAGAGAGTACCACAACACACTTGCGATGAATCCGACTAGGCACATTCAGCAGCTAGAAAGACCAATGAAGTACCTTAACAAGAGGATTACTGGCCTCAAATAGCCACCCCATGTAACAAGACTGAATGTAACCCAATCTGTACTCTGTGGCATACTGTCTACTCAGGAGATCTCTGCCCAACAGACAGGTTCATGTCATGGTTACAGTCAGATCTGTTCCGAGTTACAGCTCAATGGCAGTAAATGTACAGAGCCAAATGATATTGCCAACATCCTGGCAGATAAGATCACTGTTAACTGTACCCCCCTCACACCCATGAAAGAGCACATCTCCATAATGGAAGACTGCAAAGTTGCTGTCATCATGGCTGCACAGGTAATAAACACTCTCCAAAGCCAGTATCACAGCAGTCATGGGACCAGATAACTTCCCAGGCTGTGTAGTATCTACTTCCCTGAAGTAAACATTAATATGGCAGGTCTGTGGCAGCTGAATTTACCAGAGGACTGCAAACCAGGAGCCATAATGGTAAACACAAAATATGTGGACATCCTACAAAAGGGCCTCACTAGGACAGATGGCTGTTGTCAAAGCCATGGGCTCTAGCTCAATGCCAAAAGGGGCATTGTCATCCCCTATGTTAAAAACTCTGTAGCCAAGAACTACAACAGAGGTGGTAGTATACTTCACACTGAAAGTGTGACAAGGGACCTTGGGTCACAGGTGGACAGTGGATACAACTGTGCTAATCACATTCCCACAGTAGTCAGGAAACCCTCCCATGTGGCACACCTCATCACAAAATGCGTCTCATGCAGAATGGAAGAGGACAATGTTCCCCTCCACTCATCACTCACTAGAAGTATAATAGAGTACAGCACCATTGTTGCTATGTACCTCACAAGACAACTACAACAACTGGAAAGCCAGCAGCAATACCACACAAAGAGCATTAGCGGCCTGAAATACATGTCATACACAGACCATCTCAAAATGCTCCATACGTACTCCCTTGCATAATGCCCACTCAGAGGTGCTCACTGCCTAACATACAAAGCAATGTCAAACACAGAGCTGTTGGATATGGTCCACGTAAAACACTCACAATCCCTCTGACCTTTGGACCCAAAACCACGAGTGAAATACAAAAAGAAGGGGTGTACCCATTTACCCTATGGATACGCACACCTTCAGGTTAGTGGCACAGCATGAGGCCTTGGAGACCATGCAAGTGCAAGTAACATTGGCCAAAGCTGCCCATCAGATTGTAGCCTGCTACAGATCACGTACCTTGTCTCAGGAACCTCACTCAGTATTCCGGAGAACAGTGGAAAGTATAAAGGTCCTAGCCAACACCATTATATGAGGAGATTACAACTACCCAAACAGTGAGTGGTGGAATTACTCATGTACAACGTCCTTTGCCCAATGTTTCCTAGAGTTTAAAAACCCTAACACCCTAGAACAGCTGGTCACCATGCCCACTAGAGGTGACAACATACTGGACATGATCATCACCAACATGGGGTACCAGTGTTCCACTACAGAGATAAGCCCCTCGCTGGTAATATCAGATCATGAAGTAATCACACTGGACATCCACATACGGCCCCCCCACACAGTCAATGAAACCACTGTGATGCCATTTGCAAAAGCAAACTGCACACTTCCCAAGACCAAAGTGAAGCGTTCCAAAGCCCTCTTGCTATAGGATAATGGTATACAAACTGCAGAATCATTTACAAGTGCATTCTATGAGCATCTACAGGGATGCATGGATTGAGACATCACAAATAAAACCAAGATGCACACCTCCAAAAATAAGACAACAATCAGGTGGTTGTTGCCCATAAATAAGCTAGACAACAGAAGGAGGAAACAAACACATGATAGAGCCAACTTCACTGAAGGAAACGCATCACTGATCATTATCAGGATGAAACAATGATCGCTCATAAAATAATCCAAGGACAGTTTCTAAAGACAAATAGCCAAGGAATGTAAATATGCTGTCAGCTACTGAAAATAATGAAAGAAATACACCAAACCAACTTTCATTGCCCACATCCAGGGGGACACGTTCAGTGTAAACACCCCCCATCACCCCCAAAAGGGTCTGTGTCCAGCACAGAATGATGCAGAGCCCCAGACGTCATGGACATGCAGGTAAAGACAGCCCTCACCAAAGCTGAGAAGACAGCATCAGTGTGTCTGGATGGTGTCCTAGGCTGTGTCAAACACTAGGCCCATGAGGAACTGGACCCTCACTCACATTCACTGTCCAGACACAAGCATACCACAGGCTATGTACCCAAAGAATGGCATACACAAACAGTCATCCAGCTCCAGAAAGGGGGTGCCACAACAGAACATGGACACCATTGTCCAATATGTCTACTCAGCCTGGTCTACAGAGCTATTGAGCAAATTGTCATGGAACCAATAAACAGAGGCATTGGAGTCCTCCAGACACTGTACTCTCCACAACTTTGCCTTGTTAAAGTCAGATCCTGGCTCCCAAACCTAGTTGACTTATTTCAAACAGTTACCAAGGACATAGATGGAGGTGAAAGTAGTACACACAGCCCACACGGACCTCATGAAGGACTTTCCATGCCATTCCCCACTCTGTCATCATGGACAAGTGTACTAGCTGGAACATTAACAGCTACGTCACAGGATTGGTGGCCAGGTAGCTCACAGATCAAACACACATGTTCAGAGTTGCTGGTGCCATGTCCAACTCTAAGCCAGTCACAGATGGCATCCCACAGGTCTTGGTCCTGGAACCCCACCTGTTCAGTAGATACTGCTCAGAGGTAGAGGCAAGCATGGGAGGTGTATGGCTGAACAGGTCTGCAGATGAATGGTAACTGTGGACCATAACCGACTGCATGGCTAACATAGACATCCTCTAGAAGTGTCTTACAGAGACAGATACCTGGTGTCAAAACAATGGGCTCAAGCTGAATGCCAAAGAATACATAGTCATCCCCTTTAGGTACAACAAAGTGCACACAAATTACCACATAGGTGGTAATCCAGTATGTACTGAGAAAGTCATTATGGCTCTGGGGACACATGTAGATAGTACACACCCTTTGATGATGACATGGCCAAAGTGTGTAGACATTCCTTCAATGTAGCCCACCTAATGTCACCTAATGTAGCCCACTTTGTATAGCCTGATGATGTCACCATCCTACAAATAAACCTGTGGAAAGGATAACCCCCAGTAATGTGTGTAGCGCATCATGTTACTGCGTACTCCTCTAATATCATGAAGTAGTTAGGTAGGGGTTTGAATCTTGCACTTGACACTGTGTGTGTAATCTCCTTGGAGAAGAGCAACCTTTTTGGAGAGTGGTAAAACACCTTAAAAGTGGTATACACATCTTTGTCATGTCTGATGATGTCACCATCTTACAAATATACCTGTGGAAAAGCAAACTCCCAGTAATGTGTATAGCGCGTTGTGCGAATGCATATCCTTCTAGTATCATGAAATAGTTAGGTAGGGGTTTGAATCTTGCACTTGACAACTGTGTTTGTGTGTGATCTCCTTGAAGTGGAGCAACCTTTTTAGAGAGTAGTAAAACACCTTAAAAGTGGTATACAAATCTTTGTCATGTCTGATGATGTCGCCATCCTACAAACATACCTGTGGAAAAGACGTCTCCCAGTAATGTGTATAGCACGTCTTGCTAATGCGTACTCCTTTAGTATCATGATGTAGTTAGGTAGGGGTTTAAATCCTGCACTTGACAACTGTGTTTGTGTGTGGTCTCCTTGGGAAGGAGCAACCTTTTAGGGGAGTAGCAAAACACCTTAAAAGTGGTAAACTACTCTTTGTCAAGTCTGATTATGTCACCATCCTACAAATATACCTGTGGAAAAGATGCTTCCCAGTAATGTGTACAGCACGACTTGTTGATGCATACTCCTCTAGTATCATGAATTAGTTAGGTAGGGGCTTAAATCCTGCACTTGGTGACTGTGTGTGCTCCATGTGCGTGACAGTGTTGGCCAATGTGTTGGGGGTTTTGCTTTTACTACCATATGACATATCAGTAGGAATTGCACATGTGAGGTAGCTATGAGGCAAATACATATACGTACATGTCACCTCAAGTATTGCATGTGTGGGAACCCTGCTTTATCCAAGTACACAGTTGGCATCTTTGCCAAACTGTGCTGCTGCTTTACAGACCTTAGGTCACATCTGTATGCTTGTGACAAGGCCAGCCACTGCAGTGATGCCTGGCCTAGGTCATCTGTGTCACACACACTCATTACAGTTTCTATTGAATTGTGTGTGTGAGGGTTTATAGCCGAGGTATATGTCAGACCTGTTCAAACGCAGCAGAGTCTGTCAATTATGACTACACATTATAGGTGTACAACAACCTTTGTGGATATGCATGCAGACCCCTGATTGCTTATGTGATCCACTGAGGGATTCCAAAATACCTTAGGGAATATGATTATCAAAGGAAAGATGACGTAACACTAGGTTGCATGTACACATCGGTAGCTGTTCATGATGTTGGTGGCTACTCCCTATGTAGCACTGTGGGGATACTTTGTTCCGTAAAGGTGGATGACTACACTTAGTTTCGCCTATAGCTTTACAGCATGGGTTTGACAACAGGTATCTGTCTGTATGATACCCTTGTGGAGGATGTGTGTGTCACCTGGAGAATGCAGTATAGGCCACAGTATGCATTAGCACACGTGGACAGACATATCCCTACTGTGATTGCTTGCACCTAAGAGAGCCATATGCCAAACAGGAGTGGTCTCAGTAATGGGTGCAACTGAATACCACTGGTTACTGGCATAGTATAGTACCTGAAGGATCCAAATGTTGCTGTGTGTCCTACATCTGTGTGTCAGTTGTCAGGACATCAGCTAATGATTGGTTATGGTCAGGCTGTTGCAGTCATGTATACTACCAGAATGCGAAACAATGACAGATAGTAACAGTATCACCAACAGCACAGTGTCAAACCATGTCATACACACATGTGTAGTCAGGTTCCAAAATGTGTGCAGTACAATGCATACTGGCCACCAAGAGAAACTATGGAGTATAAACCAAACTGCAACTCAGCTTCCCGGATCAATGAAGGCAGTCCTCATTATCAAGTGGGTACCACCAATAATTCCACCTTATGGTTTGAAGAATAATAATACCAAAACAGACTCGACACCAAAATGGTTCAAAGCTTTATTACACAAAATAACTTCAGATTTAGCGCTTTCGTCTCCTTACCGGAGACCTCTTCAGAATCAATTAATAACCACTGACATCACATATTTATACCATACTAATCACAGTTAATTGCCTTCAATAAGTCAATTTACGTGAATGAAATCAATTGTCTTAAAAAATCTTTGTATCAAAATCTGTCCCAAAGGTAGAAAATAACTAAGTTAGATAATATAAATATTCTGTATTCCTCCAAAACCGAAATTATTAATGAAAATTAACAAAAATATATAATCAAAAATATTGTGCACATTGTACATATAAATATATATGCATAAATATATGAATGAATGAATGTATAACAATGAATGTATAACAAAAAATATATATAAAAAAATATATATCAAAAAATAACAAAAAACAATACAACCTATCAAAACTCTAGTACCACACAGAATTTTCAACCACAGGTGTATATAAATACTTGTATAAAAAAATATATATATAGTATATAATAATATAATGTGTAAAATTAATAGAAATGTTAAAAAATAATGTAGTATAATATTAAAATAGTAATTAATTAGTAACTATATACACAAAAATGTATGGGTAGATAAATATCCATAAATGAAATATATAAATATATAAATGTATAAATATATAAATATATAAATGTAAAAATATAAAAATATGTATAAAAACTGTGTATGTTTGCTATAAAATACATATTGTTTGGAAATCATGACTCTAATGATAATTTATTAATAACATTATTATTGTGTACTTTTTTAGGGTCTTGCAATAGCAAGTTTAAGGCTGGTGTGATAGATATATGATCGTTAAGACCCTTCCCACTGCATGCATCCAGTTTTAACTGCCAAATTATTTCTCTGTACCCAAGTTTTGTTTCCCAATCCCCTCCTCTATGAAAGACCTCTACTGTCTCCAATACCCAAAATTTAAAATTAGCTTCCAAGCATGTAAGTTAATGTCTATATAAGGCATTATTTTCATTTCTGCGATTAATATCCCTGATGTGTTCATAAATTCGCCTTCTTAGGTGTCTTTCTGTCTTGCCTATATTGAAACTCCAACAAAATTTACAGTAGACTAAATATACAACTCCCTTAGTGTAACAGCTACTATATTTTTTAGCCTTTAAAGTTGATCTTATACTGGGAATTTTTAATTCTTTTTGACCCGCAATAAAAGGACATTGTGGGCATCTTCCACATCGAAACTGGGTATTGGAGACAGTAGAGGTCTTTGATAGAGGAGGGGATTGGGAAACAAAACTTGGGTACAGAGAAATGATTTGGCAGTTAAAACTGGATGCATACAGTGGGAAGGGTCTTAACGATCATATATCTATCACACCAGCCTTAAAACTGCTATCACAAGACCCTAAAAAAGTACACAATAATAATGTTATTAATAAATTATCATTAGAGTCATGATTTCCAAACAATATGTATTTTATAGCAAACATACACAGGTTTTATACATATTTTTATATTTTTACATTTATATATTTATATATTTATACATTTATATATTTATATATTTCATTTATGGATATTTATCTACCCATACATTTTTGTGTATATAGTTACTAATTAATTACTACTTTAATATTATACATTATTTTTTAACATTTCTATTAATTTTACACATTATATTATTATATACTATATATATATATATATATATATATATATATATATATATATATATATATATGTATTATGCAAGTATTTATATACACCTGTGGTTGAAAATTCTGTGCGGTACTAGAGTTTTGATAGGTTGTATTGTTTTTTGTTATTTTTTTATATATATTTTTTGATATATATTTTTTGTTATACATTCATTCATTCATATATTTATGCATATATATTTATATGTACAATGTGCACAATATTTTCGATTATATATTTTTGTTAATTTTCATTAATACTTTCATTTTTGGAGGAATGCAGAATATTTATATTATCTAACTTAGTTATTTTCTACCTTTGGGACAGATTTTGATACAAAGATTTTTTAAGACAATTGATTTAATTTACATAAATTGACTTATTGAAGGCAATTAACTGTGATTAGTATGGTATACATATGTGATGTCAGTGGTTATTAATTGATTCTGAAGAGGTCTCCGGTAAGGAGACAAAAGTGCTAAATCTGAAGTTATTTTGTGTAATAAAGCTTTGAACCATTTTGGTGTCGAGTCCGTTTTGGAATTACTATTCTTCGAACCATAAGGTGGAATTATTGGTGGTACCCACTTTATAAGGAGGACTGCCTTCATTGATCCCGGAAGCTGAGTTGCAGTTTGGTTTATACTACTTGTTTACATTTCTTTTTGGTTCTTGGTTTGTTCAGAGTTCCGGATTCGAGGAGTCTCCATTGGTTGGGCTATATATTGGTTTTACCACCGTTCCTGCATTCAGTGGAGTTCAAATACAGGATTACTTTGTGTCGCTACTGTTGGTAGAATTCTACAAGCGTGTTGGTTTATCCTGACAGTGGGATGGTTTATCCTGACAGTGGGACTTTGTATTATCAAGGTTTTTCTTTATTTTGTTCCTTAAATATGGATAATAGTTCTCTTTTAACTGAATTAATCAAAGTCATTCAAAATTATTTGCAGAACAGTAACACGCCCCTTGAGTCGGGGAACGATATTCCCTGTGCCCAGAGCAGCCCGGGTAATACAGCAGATGTTGTGATGATGTCAGATGCTAGAGATGAAAGCAATATGGTGAGGAGAGGCTTACCACCACCGAGGGAATGTACGCTTGGTTCTCCAAACAATTCCAATAGACTGGGACAAAATGGGTCTGTCCACCATAGGGTGAATAGTTTTTCTAACTACCATAATATGGATTTTCAAACTTGGTTAAATAAATCGTTCAATAATCCTATGAAGGTGATGGAAAATGAACGAAAAAACAACACAACCTATAAAGAGAAATGTAAGACTCTAAAACAATTACTTACGAGATATAAAAGTTTAGTAGTGGAAAACTGGTATTCTAATAAATGTCCCAATGACAATATTGTCCCTAAAGGACTTAGGATTAATAAATTTTCCAGTAACATCAACTATAATGTTGACAATGATCTGTTTAAGAACATAAGTAATGTGTTTAATGAATGTGGTTTGGCTATTATACGAATATTAATAAAGTATAATGAGAATAGAATGGAACTAGATAAGGTAGAAATAGATAAATTGTACAAATAGATTACAGACAATTTACTGTTTTCAGTGGAAGAATTCAAGACTGTGTACTTTAGAACAATACAAGATGTTGATAACACAACATCACATAACTATAATAGGAAATTATTCAAGTTAAAGAGGGATTTAAATGAGTACCGGTCTGGTATAGCATACAGAGCTGATAACAAGAAATCATTTCAAACTAGAGGGTTTTATTTTAAGCCTAATTCAGTTCCGACATATAGTCCAGGCAACTACAGGAGGGAAGAACGAACAGACTCTGCAGAATTTATTAACGCTAACTTTCACCCAGAGGGTGAGTTTGGGGGAAATTATGAGGTACACCAAGATAATATTTACAATGGAGATGACAACATCCCTTTAGGGGAGATGGGGCCCAGGAGATCTGAAAGGATAAAGAACTGAGCCCCCAACAACAATCATATGCTCAGATAGTGGGAGAATATCAACACAATTCCAACAACAGGAGAACATACAAGCAGTAGAAGACCACAATGTTGGTCCTTCTACTAGCTGTTCCCCTGATAACATACAGAATGACATAGTAGCCACTTCTATCATACATTCTTTAGACAATTTTAATATTTTAATTATACTGATAGTGTAATAAACAAGACACTTTTTCAACTGTTTACCAAAGGCTTTACTTTTGTACCACGCAGAATACTTAGTATTGATAGTATTTTATTAGACATTGAAATGTTTACTAGAAAATTAAATTTTACTGCTATTTTAAAGATGGAGGATCCAGTTATGGAAAAGGATCTTTAAAAAGAAGTAGCACATTTAACCTCCCACTGCAGCATGATATTATGAATTTTGAAAATATACTTATGAAACAAATTAGAAGTAATTATTTCCAGAACGTAGGGAGACAAGAAAGCAATTTAACTCAAGATGAAATTAAGCTTATTAGTGAACTTAGATATAACAACAGAATACGGGTGATGAAACCTGACAAGGGTGGAGGCATGGTCCTCATGGACCAGTGGGATTAAACTAGAAAGATGCTTGATATACTCAATAACAGTGCAAGCTATACTTTGGTTTCCAAAAATGAAATTTACATTTCATATCAGAAAATTGATTACATTCTAGACGACAACTTGTTGCAGGGTCTTATTCATTTGGATTTACATGATTTTTTGAAGGTTAAGAAGCCAGTCATTCCTGCAATCTTTGGCATACCCAAAACACATAAATGTGTTTATGACCCGCCCATGAGACCTATTGTGTCATCCCAAGGCTCCAAGACACAATCTCTAGCAATATACATAGATACTAAATTGAAGGGTTACCACACTAAATATCAACATATTTTAGTTGATTCATGGGACTTTTTACAGAAAATCAATAAGGTGACATACAATGATAGAGCTATATTTATTGCTATTGATGTTAAAGATCTATTTACTGTTATACCTCACTCTATAGACATGGATTGGTTTGAAAAGATTTTGATAGAAATTTATTTTTTTACAACCAGATGAATTTAAGATAGTGTTGGAAAATATGGAGTTAGTACTAAGGAACAATTATATTTTCTTCCAAGGTGATTATTATCGCCAAACTGAAGGAGTAGCTATGGGGGCAGCTTGTGCCCCCACTTATGCTAACATGATTTTGTTATATTGGGAAAGGCATTATGTGTTTGTATCAGAGTTCTCCCAACATATTACAATTTATTTCCAATTCTTGGATGACATATTTATCTTATGGGAAGGACCGGAATCTATAATTGAAGAATTTATCGAATTTATTAATGATAGCACCACTTTCCTTAGTTTCACACGAGACTTATATAAATGAAATTCATTACCTTGATGTAAAATTATACAAGGACAAGATAGCAAAAAGATACAAGTCTACTATTTATCGGAAAAATAATTTTTCTAATGCATACCTCCATTTTGATAGTGACCATCCCATCCAGCTAAAAAAGAATGTTGTGAAGGGACAAATGATTCGTGCTGCTAGGATGACAACAGAAAATGAAGTATTTCTAAAGGAATTGGATATTTTGCAAAATATGTTTCATCAAAGAGGTTACCCCTATGAATTAACACAGACTATTAAACAATTTGTGATAGAGAAGGGATACTATATATACACCCCTACTTAGATCTGATTACAACACAGGGGTGAACACGGAAAAGGAAAATAAAGAAAATGTAGGTCATAAAGATATTATTAAATCCAAGACACTGCCTTATTTGACTTTAACCTACTACAAAGGCATTGGATGGCTCAAAAAATGTATTAAAGACACATGGGATATGTTTAGATCCATGCCTACTAGAGTAACGGTTTTCCAGAACTCGTTGACCTACAGTTAAAGAAGGAATGAGAATTTGAAAAATATTCTGGAAAAGAATAAAGAAGGGAAGATGGAAAAAATCCCTAGTAATACTTGTAACAAAAGGGGTACGTTTTGATGTGGAAGATGCCCACAATGTCCCTTTATTGCGGGTCAAAAAGAATTAAAAATTCCCAGTATAAGATCAACTTTAAAGGCTAAAAAATATAGTAGCTGTTACACTAAGGGAGTTGTATATTTAGTCTACTGTAAATTTTGTTGGAGTTTCTATATAGGCAAGAAAGAAAGACACCTAAGAAGGCGAATTTATGAACACATCAGGGATATTAATAGCAGAAATAAAAATAATGCCTTATATAGACATTCACTTACATGCTTGGAAGATAATTTTAAATTTTGGGTATTGGAGACAGTAGAGGTCTTTGATAGAGGAGGGGATTGGGAAACAAAACTTGGGTACAGAGAAATGATTTGGCAGTTAAAACTGGATGCATGCAGTGGGAAGGGTCTTAACGATCATATATCTACCACACCAGCCTTAAAATTGCCATCGCAAGACCCTAAAAAGTACACAATAATAATGTTATTAATAAATTATCATTAGAATCATGATTTCCAAACATGTATTTTATAGCAAACATACACAGTTTTTATACATATTTTTATATTTTTACATTTATATATTTATATATTTATACATTTATATGTTTATATATTTCATTTATGGATATTTATCTACCCATACATTTTTGTGTATATAGTTACTAATTAATTACTATTTTAATATTATACTACTTTATTTTTTAATATTTCTATTAATTTTACACATTATATTATTATATACTATATATATATATGTTTTTATACAAGTATTTATGTACACCTGTGGTTGAAAATTCTGTGTGGTACTAGAGTTTTGATAGGTTGTATTGTTTTTTGTTATTTTTTTATATATATTTTTTTATATATATTTTTTGTTATACATTCATTGTTATACATTAATTCATTCATATATGTATGCGTATATATTTATATGTACAATGTGCACAATATTTTCGATTATATATTTTTGTTAATTTTTATTAATACTTTCGTTTTTGGAGGAATGCAGCATATTTATATTATCTAACTTAGTTATTTTCTACCTTTGGGACAGATTTTGGTACAAAGATTTTTTAAGACAATTGATTTCATTTACATAAATTGACTTATTGAAGGCAATTAACTGTGATTAGTATGGTATAAATATGTGATGTCAGTGGTTATTAATTGATTCTGAAGAGGTCTCCGGTAAGGAGACGAAAGCGCTAAATCTGAAGTTATTTTGTGTAATAAAGCTTTGAACCATTTTGGTGTCGAGTCTGTTTTGGAATTATTATTCTTCGAACCGTAAGGTGGAATTATTGGTGGTAAACACTTGAAAAGGAGGACTGCCTTCATTGATCTGGGAAGCTGAGCTGCAGTTTGGTTTATACTACTTGTTTACATATCTTTTTAGAAACTATGGAGTGTTACTGTGTAATACAGAGCATGTCACCCTGCCCATGTGTCCACTATGCACGTACATGCAGACAGTGCACCTCCACCATTTCCACTACTGCACACCTGCAAATATGTGATACACACATCCCACACATACTCTCCACTCTCTAACACATGCTGCCAGTACTGCACACATCAGCCAAGTGGCATGTGGGCGGACAATATACAATTGGAACTAGCACTGGTATAAACAACACTACAATGACAATCTTAGCTTTAATACATCATGCCTGCTCAGCTGCACTTTCAAGCATATCATTACACTCTACTGCTGACAACTTGCTAACATTGCTATTCTGCTATAAAGACACCCTTTGCATCAGCACCATGGTAGCCTGTTCCTGCATCAATGTTACAGATGACAGGAGGTGGCACAGGTTTCATCATATGCACAGGGTGTGTTGTTGGTCTACCAGAGGCCTACAGTGAGCCATCCAATCAACATGAATGTGTGTGTGTGTGTGTGTGTGTGTGTGTGTGTGTGTGTGTGTGTGTGTGGGGCAAGAATAATGGTATGGGCCAATGTTGATGTAATGTGTGTGTGTATGTGTTAGCCCTAGGTGACTGGATTATGTGTGCGTGTCTGCATGCACACAGTTCCACCATGTGGCTGCCACATACGGGTACTTGTGGGACAGCCACAGACTGTACTTGTGAGGCTTTACAGATCACCATCTCTGGCCATGGATACGGTACCTGTGCCTGGCAGGGGTGCTACTGACACTATCAGGTACCAAGCCAGACTGGGTACTATCCCCAGAGGTAGATGGATGTACACTGGACCCAGGTCCCTGCTGGGACTATCCAGAGCCACGTGCACGTGGTCTTCTAGGATGTTCTATGGACAGCCCACCCCAACATTGCTGGGGCTGGTACTGGCACTACGGGAGCGGCTGTTGCTCGTGGGACGTCCACGATAACTGCCAGCTGCTGATGTTGCTGGCATAAGTCCACGTCGATGACTCAACCATCCCGCACTGTCCTGACACATGGACATGACATTGCGGAGGACATCTAGTGTCTCTCCCCAACGTCTATCAGTGACCTCAGTGTAATTGCGGATGGCACCAGCTAGGTCACGGATACTGTCTATTATGGTGGTGATATGTGCCTTCTTTGCCCTCAGTCCCTGTCTGGTGCACCGTTCCATACGTGCCTGTGCCTCCATGACAGCCTGGAACCTGTGTGAGGTACTTAAACCTGTGGCATGTCTGCCAGTGGCATGATGGGCAGCAGTGCTCCGACAACAATCCCTGGACATCTGCCTATGTGATACCATTCCAGACATCTGGGTATGGCTGCTTTGTCGGGATGCATGTGCCATGGATACCACACTGTCCTGGCCAATGCCAGCTGTACACTGTCTCTCTGCTAAGGGCATTGGTGATGGCTGTATTGGCAGTATGACTGTGTGCATGGATGGGGTGGACACTTGTGTAGTGTCAATTGGTGGCCCAATGATAGACCCTGGCAAACATGCCTGTGCCTCAACACACCTATCATCATTGTCATTATCATGCTCAGTGACATCAGTTTCCCTGCTGCATTGAACCAGCCCAGTATCAGCAACTGTGAGAGGGAGACAGGAAACACACTTTACGACCTGTACATGATGTCAACACACATGCACACATGCACACATGCACACATGTACACATGAACATATGAACACATGCACACATGAACACATGCACACATGCACACATGAACACATGAACACATGCACACATGAACACATGCACATATGCACACATGCACACATGCACACATGTACACATAAACACATGAACACAAGCACACATGCACACATGCACACATGAACACATGAACACATGCACACAAATACACTCCTCACTAATACAGACAGACAGACAGACACACACACACACACACACACACACACCACCAGCAATCCCAAACATAATCAATAGCGTGTGATGTTGGTGTACAGTATCACAAGCCAAACATTTATATCAAACGCGACAGCATGCAGGATGTGTGTTGCTCAGCAGCATGCAGTGTGAGTGCAGACAGCCATTGCTAATAACAGTATACATGGCCTTTATGCATGTGTGTTTTGTTCAGTGAATGGCCTCACCCCGGAAATCAATGTGTACATGGATACAACATTGCTGTGCAGGTATTAAAAGCCCTGCAATGTCCTGTGCACCATCAGTCACAGGTATACGTACCATGTCTGGGTGTGTATCAGTGTGTCACATAGATATCCATTTCTGATTAGAGCATCTGTGTCTTTAGCAGATGATTGTGGACACAGGTGTAGCACATGCATGCTATGTATACACACAGGATGAGTGGTGCATGTATACCTGATGGAATACCATTGCTCAACATAGCCATTGTACAGTGGTTATGGTGAGTGTAGGACATATTGTGGACATGCCAGTGCCACCCATGACATGGCATGCTACCACACAACTACAACATGAAACATCACACATACACAATGTGTGTCATGTGACCTATACACCCTATAGCATTACAAGACATATGTGTGTCACTTTCTACAAATGGGGATTGCTATGCATATTGCGTATATGTACATATGTCTGCACACACACAAAACTTTGAGGTGCATAGCAATTCATGATATGTGTATTACTGTGGCCACTGTAACTGGATGGGGTGTAGTACCATGAGCCATCATCATGCAGCATCATGTGGTCATTCAAGGCTTCTAATGTGTGCTAGACCAGCATATAGCATGCTGTACCAGAACTGCAGTGCCATGGCTACATTCACCATTTCATGGCCAGTTGTTACATGGGTTTGTGAGGTGCCCAGTAGGGGGCATTGCCTAACATGAATGTGTTATGTGTTGAAGAGTGTTGCTCAGCCACATGTGAGGCATCTACCCCTCAGGTATATTAAGTGTGCTGTGTGGATGAGGTTTGGGATACTGTAGTGTGACCTTACAATGGGTGTCTGAATAAGCCATGTGTAGCACGTTAACGTGTACTGCGTATGACAAAGGTGTGTATGTTGTGTGCATGTGCATCGACTCTGCCTATCCGATATCCACTACAGTGTTGCCACAATTGTGTGGGATGCTCTGTGTATTGTATGTGTTTTAGGCAGTTACCCACATTACTAGGATGCTCATAGTCTCACAGCAAACATGCACAGCATGCATTATGCGTAGGTGTGTTATGTGTACATAGCCTACACCTCACCTATGACATGCACATGTAATTAGCAATATGAAAGGTATAACGCACTCACCAGCATGGCTCTGCTGCCTTGCTGTCACACCAGAGGGACCTACAAGGATATCAGATACTTTGCCAGTGGCAACATCTGTGGCATTGCTACTGTGTGTTTGCAATCTTACAGTAGTACAACGGTGGACAGTCACAGGCCTACAGATTATATTCCTAATTATTAGTATTGCACAACACTAGGCACCACATCATCTAACTACACAGTACACATCTCACATAAGCATGCTCTACCAGTAGAGGTAACAGTATTCTACAGCTATGTCATGTTACCTGCACGCTCCATGTCAACTTGCTGGGTGGCTCCGGCCTCCATGATGATACATGTTAATTGTTGTGGTTGGCCAGGAGCCACCTGGCTCAGGAGCAGCTCCTCCACTCTGGTGAGGGGGGGGTGGATTGCTACCCCCCCACCTGTGGCAAGCTGTTGTCTGTGGATAGCAGACGCACGCTGCCAGACATGTCTAATTAAATCACTGCAGTGATGGTGTACCTGCTCATATGTCCGGTTATGCATGCCTATGTCATTTACCCTATGGAAAAGTTCTTGCCGCAGAGCAGCCCGCTCATGCTGGTCCTGGCTGGTTCTGGAGAACAGCAGTGCATAGTGCTGCATCAGGCTTGCTATGATGGCTTCCTCCTCGGCCATGCTATATGCTGGGTTACGATGGTGGGACATTACCCTGGAAGACAATTAAACAATATGTGTGAGCAAGTCATGTGGCACACGTAACATTCTAAAGTACAGATATAAATTAACTGCCATATATAGCAGCCTATTGGCTGTTAGAAGATACACACTTTCAATACCACATATCAGTTCTCAACACACAGATACCTGACAGTGCCTGGCACACTCTATATATCAAACCATGTTTTGTACAGCAACAAAGTTGTACCAGTATGTAAGACTATACAACAGTACATGGCACACTGTATGTGAAACAATGCACCACCTAGTCACAGGAGGTATATATCATGTTAATGCATCATGAAATATGTAATCCATTGCAATGAATGTAAGGTCCACTGACAGTATTACCAGTATACCACACTTGTCGTTAATGGCGGACCCCTGCCTAGCACATGTGCACATTCGTTAATATAGGTGGCATACTGCTGTACTAGACTATACATGTTGCTAGATACGCCGTTACATCCTGTAACACACATATGACCGAGGTCATAGTACAGGCATACCCACACACACAGCAGACATACATAACAGACACAAAGGTATGGCAACCCAGGTGACCTTTATCTGTGTGCCTTACAGTACTGTGTATCAGTAGTTACCAGGCCTTATGCCTGAGGTATGTAATCTGTGAGGACTACAGGGAACACACATAACAGTGGTTCCAATAAATGTGCACGTACACCATACTGTGCTGTTTAGGCATACAGCTTCAGGTAGTACTACAGTTCATACAGGAGTTGGATTCACCAGCAGTAACACCCAATATGCATACATGTACTGATTTAGTCCACGATGGGACACCCCAGTCAACAACAAGGGACTACGTCAGACCGAATGGCATATTGCTTTTTCTGTCTAACAATTGCATACACATCTTTTGCTGGGATCACAGCTAGGACACATAATACCATGACTGAGACAGTTTCCCACTAAGCTATCACACATATACCGAACTCTGACACATTCACCAACACATTCACCATCACACTCAGTCAATCTCACATATCGATTATTGCAACATGTACATGTGGGTGTGTATCTCTTCATAGGTAGGTAAGAGGCTATTGGCCCTAGGGCCTATAGAACTCTAGCCATACACTACCCTGGCCTCTGACACACAGGTATTTAAATTACACGTGGCCCAGTCAAGCAGAGACACTGAGGTGATTGCCTAGGTGAATTCACTATCGCTCATACAATCTCCATGATTATTTATGATGACTGCTAATTAGGAGTTTTGTTTGCTATGGATAGTTGGTTAGTTCCAGAGCATGGGATGTCTCTGAAATAGGAATCTATCCCTCCAGCATGTGCTGTTTATTGTGGTCAAAGGGTTTGGGTCCCTAGACCGTGTAGCTCGTACAGATTGTGATCTGTTTACGTGGAGCATGTTCAACAGATCTGGGTTTGACATAGCTTAGTATGTCAGTCAGAGGTCACCTCTGGGTAGGTGGTATGCAACACAGTCTAGTTGTGGGTTTGTGTGACAGTCTGCATAGGGCATCTGTTTGATGCCGGTATCACTCTTTGTGAGGTATGTCTGTGTCCTTTCCACTTGCTGTAGATGTCTTGTGAGGTACATACCACATGGGGCATTGTACTCTATACCGGGTTTTATGTGTGTGGAGTAGAGGGGAACACTGACCTATTTTTCCCTGGATGACACACCTTTTGTGATGACATGTGCCACTTAGACGGATTACATGACTAGTGTGGCACTGTGACTATCGAAGGGGAGACTACTGTCCACGTGTCCCATGGTCACTTATTACACCTTCGGTGTTGAGTAGACTACCACCCAGGTGGTAGTTCATGGGTACTGAGTCTTTGTAAGGAGGGATGCCAATACAGTGTCAACATTGAGCTTGAGTCCATGGCTTTGTCACCAGGCATCTGTTGCAGTGATTATGACCCTGTCTCTCTCTCTCTCTCTATATATATATATATATATATATATATATACACATATATATATATATATATATATATATATATATATATATATATATATATATATATATATATATACACACACATACATATGAACATTCATTGTTGTACATATAGATGTACATATAGGCACATATACAGTCCACCTGTCATGGTGGGTATATCAAGTATGGGAAGGTTGTGACGTATACAGTTATATCATAACATTGCACAGTGTTGTGCAGAATGCGTTGAAGGTGATCTCAGCCCATGTAGCTTTAGCAGGCCTCACTGGCTGCAACACTGCAAACCTGATGAACCATACCCACAGCATTTAACCACCACATGTCATATACCAGCACTGTATGTTGTCTGGTCTGCCACACACTACAACCTACATAGATATATGCACATAACAACCTTCAACAACATATATATATATATATATATATATATATATATATATATATATATATATATATATATATCCACCTTTCACAAACAGTTGCAGTATGTCCCTTGCTCAATGCACATATACAGATGCTAATATATCTGACACAGACAGATCTCTCCATATGTGTGTGCCATACACACACAAGGACCACACTGTTGTAAGTACATGTGCCTCACGGCTGACCTCTTGGGCCTTGCTGCAACATGAGCAGGTGTCAAATGTGAGCACACAGTAATATTAAAGGGTGTATACATGGCTGCTAATGCTGAATTAGCATACTAGCCTGGTACAGCTGCTGCCAATGCTAAGCTACACATTAATATGACTATCATGCATTTGTTACTCTGTTACATCTATGTTTGCATAACCGTATGGGCTACTACCCCAAACAGACATTGTACACACTACTGAACAGAACACAGATAACATGGATCAAATGTTTGACATTTAATGCTGAACTACATATGTCACCGTCACATCCCACTGCACACAGCAACACACTCATTTCCCCATGCCAGTGGTTATGCAGGGCATCTGTGCATCGATACGTACTGCTGCCACATATGGATGATTCAAACTATATAGAGTACTCTTCATTAACATCTACTACATTCCAGTAAATACATAGCTGTTACATACCTTGCCTTTGTATTTGTTCGTATATGTTGCCGTATATCTTGGTATACTTTTTTTACCAATATACGTTTAGCTTTCAGCATCTCTTTTACTGTTCAAGATTTTTGTTAAATTGATGTATATTTCAGAATATATTGTTTTCAATATATTTTTTTTGCAATACTTTTTTGTCAGGTTTTTTTTTCTATATTTTTTCTTTCAAATTTTTTTCCAATATATTTTATTTCAATGTTTTTTTTCAATATAGTTTCTTTTCAATATATTTTTTCAATATTATTTCTGTTGTCAGTATACTGTTTTTTTTCAATATATTCTTTTTGTTATATTTCTTAACTTTACATCACTTTTTCTTTTCTTTCTCTCTCTCTCTCTCCCTCCTTACCTGCAATGGAATGATTGCATGTGTGGACAGCAAGTACAGACTGCTTTTATAGGTATCTGAACATGTGCATGTGATGGCCTCTGTACCAATTGGTGGCCACCATTTGGCAAATGCATGCAGCCTATTGTGTAGTACTTGCAGTACTCACTGTCATAGCAATCCAGTGGTAGGCATAGCCATTTCAGAATTCCAGAGTGGGGACCATGCCTGTTTGCTGTGGACACCGTTGTGTAACTCAGAAGGTTGGTATACTTCTTCTAACTGTTGCTAAAGGTGTAGCCAGTTATTTGTATGTTGTACTCAGACCTGAATGTTGCCTCTTCCCGTACACAGTTGACAGTGTAGAATTGTACTCACCCCTAGAAATGCTAACACAAGATACATGGGAGTATGGAGTTTATTTACAACATCCACAATTAGCTGCCATACATATGTAGTTATGAACTGTTTGGGAACAACTATACTGTGGATATTAATGTACTCACGTCTGCACTTTGTGCTTTTTATTTTGTTGACATTATCACAGGATGTTCATGAAACTGGACAATTCCAGTACTGAGTATGCCTACCTACATCCTTGCTGTACCTTGAACACACCGGTATTTTGTACATTTGGGTGGGGGTTGTCCTGCTATGATACTGTGTGGGGGTTGTGAAGTGCTGCTGTAACAGTATTTACTGCTAGAATGTCTGGTTCTGTTATAACAGTCATGTAATGCAATTCCACAACAACTGCTGGCAAAGTTCCACAGAACAGGTTTTGTGTTATGGCATTCCTATCTTTCCTTTACATTCATACATTCTGATGCATGATATATATATTTCAGCAACATCCTGCTGTATATCTGCTGTGGCCTAGTGGTACTTCATGCAGTCTAGTGTGTCCGGGGTTCGAGACTGACAGTGGTGTTTTATTTTGCTGCTGAGCAGAACAAGGCCCCTCATATGCAGTGTGACTAAGGCACTTTTAAGCAGTTGTAAGCGGGTTTGCGCAGGTTTGTGCGATGCTTAGCAATACTTAGCTAAGCGCACACATGCACACACTCATTTAAACCCGCTTACTGCTGCTTAAAAGTACTTACTCTCGCTAACTCCGCACTCATTTCTTTGAAAGAAAAGAAAATGGGGAGATAGGAAAGTGGTGAAAAGGGGGCACAAAGAGGGAAAGACAGTAGGGAAAACAGCTCGGGATGTGCAGAACAGGTGTAGGGAAGGTCCATAGCTGCCCATTTCTTTAACAGCAACAGCTGTGCATATACTAGTAATTTGGAGGGAATTTTGAAATCTTCCAACCCTGAGAGAGGGGTGAGGACAACAAAGTATGTTGTACTGCCAATTGAATTTCAGTTTCTGTGTCCAGTGGACATCTATGCAATATGGGCAGCTATGTATGGGGCGTAATTTTTTTGTGGGAGCAGATTGCCCATTTTTTTTCAGGTGGGAGTGGAATGTGGGGTAGGGGAAGTAGGTATGTTTTGGGAGATAGGTTGGGGAGGTAAACAGACAAGACAAACAAGATGCATACAGGGGCGGAATATGACACATGGGGTGGGTGACCACAATTGATGGGGAAGGATGTTTGGAAATCGCAAGCCCATGAGCCCACAGATGGTAACAGTGGAACTGAGATCCCCACCCATGGGCAGTCACCACTGCACCTTCACAGCCCGGAGGGTGGCTGTGCTGGGGGCTGTATAGGAGGAGCAGGCTCACCTATGAGTCACGCCACTCTTGCCTTGAGCTGGCGTAGGGGATCAGCGACTGAACGCTAGGTCTCCCTACGCACCACAGCCTGGACCCTTTGGAGGGTGACAGGTGGCCCTCCTCCGGCCATGCTTGCACGGGGGGGATGAGCCCCATCCCCTGCAGCACTTCCACCCAAAGGTGGCACAGGGCCAATGGAGGAGGAGGTCCCAGGCTGGGCACCGGACCTGCTGGTGCCAGGTGCCATCGCCAGCTGAGGTGGGACAGGTGGGTCTGCTGGGACCGGCCTTCCCATACATTCTGTGTTTACATGAATTTAATGACAATATCACCAACAGCATTCCAAATTAGTTGCAACAGCATGCAGTAATATTCCCATTAACCCAACACACCAGAGTTACAACAGTTGAACAGCAAGCATAACACATGCATATATTGAACGACAGTGGACATTTCAACAGCATGCAGGAATGAATGGTGGCAACAGGCCACCAAGATTGTGGTGTTTGAACAGGGCACATGCATCAAAGTTATGCAGATATTTATAAACCAATAGGACATATGTCCCAACAAATAGTTTGAGATTACACATACCCATTGAGGTGTGGAGTTGCATTGTTTACGCACATACAGTAGGGTGTAAAAAGATACCTCCATTAACAACTTATATGAACTTATATTTTACACTACATTCCTATTGACTGCTGGTATATATCCCCTACATGTATTATTACACTAGGCAATGTCCATTACGTTGTGGGATGTGTTTTGCTAGTTCCTTATGTACTTGACCTGGATCTGTTATATAAACTGTCCAGGATGCAGATGTTACTGCTATGTATTTATATATTTTATTTATATTCATCTGTCTACATATCTGGATGTGTTCAGGTGACATTATCAGTTATATTTTAACAGCCCCCTACATTTCTAGCAGCACACTGACATCTCCAGTGCACACAACTACAAGCTACTCATGTGTCAGATTTACCTATACATGCCAGGCTTGAAACTACAGTGGAGGACTGTGTATAGGCTTAAGAGATACTGGCACTCCCTTCATATTCTTTCTATGGGCCTACCCAAGTGTGGGTTGACAGCGCTTAATACAATACTACTATTTCTATACTGCAAGAGTACATCAACATTTCAAAGAAAGTGACACGGACACACTACAGGTGTTATACCTTTATTAATTACATTACACACTTTTCTAGTGGCTCTGTCATTTATTTGTTATTACAGTGCATGCATACATCTTATTCAGGATGTATTATACCTTCATTTATGGTTTACAACACTCTTTTTCTGGCTCTCTCACTTATTCTATACAACAATACATGCAGAGAGATAATTCAGGACTTATCATACCTTTATTAATGGGTTACAACACTCTTTTTCAGGCTCTCTCACTTATTTTACATAACAGTTCATGCAGACAGGTTATTCAAGCCTTATTATACCTTTATTATTGGGCTGAGACACTTTTAGCCAGGCTCTCTCACTTATTTTGTATAACAGTACATGCAGAAAAATTACTAACCTGCCTGGTGGCACAGCCTTAGCAGCCTATCTGCATAGGCTTGCTGATTTGCAGCACGGACACCTGCAGCTGTGAAGTAAATGAAGTGATATTGAGACATATACCTATCCATACTATTGACTACACTAGCAATCTTTACGTACTTCAGTCCATGGCTACCTACTCAGTAGTGGGGCATTTTGCATCCCACGGGCCACCTGTATCCATTGGTTCAGTAGGTCCTGCTTGCATCTCTTCAGGTCTGCATGGTGATGTCTAACCTGCTCACCAGTCCGAGGGATGCCTATATGGCACTGGTGAGTTCATGTGCGAGACAGTTCCAGGCCTTTGTATTCCGTGCCCTGGAACTGGCCCTGCAGGAGTCTAGCATCATGACGATGGATGAGGAGCCAAACCATCAGTTTTGACTCTTCAATGCCCCACCGTTGCGCTCAGAAGCGAGAGCCCTCTCTTACACCAGACAGTGCTGCCTGCAGATGGGAGCTGCAACCAGTTATGGTGAGTATTCCCACCTATGGAGCTTAAATATGCCTCATTTCCCACACTTATTTGTGATTGGCCAGATTTGAAAGTTCTCAACTGAGTGCACACCTGCTTAGCACTGGGTAAACTTTGATTCATATGTATATGTGTGTTGATAGTCCATGAACATCAAATGCTGCCATGGCTTAGTGGATTAGTACTGTGATTATGGTGCACACTATCCCGGGTTCAAGACCTGTCATTGCTTTTTTATTTTACTACTGGCCTGACCGGTAGGGGGGTGTGGCTGGGTTTAACCGACTTTGCTCAACTTTGCCCAATGTTGCTCGACGTTGCTCTACATTGCTCTACGTTGCCCAACGTTGCCTGACATTGTGCTAGTTAGCGCGGTGTTCACCTCTGCGCAAACATGTTTAGTTTTCGCTGGTTGGCGCGATGCGCAGCTCTGCACAAAGCTATTGCGCTAGTTAAAGCAGTGCTTAGCTATGGGCAATTATTCTTAAATGTGCTTAATACTGGTAAACGTTGCTTAGCAATGCTTCACATTGCTTAAGATAGGTTACTTATGCATTCATTATTATGCATGACCGTTTCACTTTCTTATATATATTTAAAATATCGTTCACTGCTACATAGGCCATTTCGATGCATTTTAATGTTATTTAAAAGGTAAATGTCAGGAATTATTTTTATGCATGGATTTCCTACAGAAAATGGAAAGAGGAGTGGTGGGATTCAAACCGGGAATGCCTCCTCTTTGTGCGAAGGCTCTACCACTACACTATTGCTATTTGGCTTAATTTGCATATAAGTGGTTTATTATCCTCTTCGATGTCTAAACTGCTAACTGTAGCTAAGCAATGGGCACACCTGAGCACACACACGCAAATACGGGCAGATATATGGTGAATAATAAAAAAAATTTTTTTACATTTTATTTCATTTGTACAGGGCGTTTTAATGTGGGGGAGTGCAGTGTTGTGGGTATACACATTTCAGCAGACTTGCTCATATCTGCTGACATTTGCAGAGTTAGGCACTTGCAGGGGCATAGATATTTGGACTGCTCGGCAGTCTGACATGCCCCCTGCACTCCTACATGCTCTGTGTTAGCCTGGGAGTTGAGTCAGCATGCCCTCATCCGTATGCATGACACGCTGACATCTAACTCTTAGACGGCAGTCTCCGAGTAGGACTTTGTTCGTCCGACACGGAGGATTACTGAATCCTCCCCAAAATCTTTGGTGTGTGAGCTTTTGGTACAATTTTTATTCTAACTCCAAGATTACACTACAGTGGGGAAACAGCTAAATTCCCTTTTCCCCACTGTAGTGTGCTTCGGCACCACAGTGTTTCTTAGCAGTTCATTGAACCATTATTCGCGAAAGTGCACTTTTGTTTAAGTGTACTTTCGCGTAAGTGGTCCTTTACTTTTCTTTTTCTAAATAATAAAATTTCAACAAAGAAAAGTAGACCCATATAAATATATCATAGGCTGGATCCTTACCAATTCCGCCCACCAATACCACAGTCCCACCACCTTACCTGATTCCCTCAGTGGTCACCACCATCTTAAGACACTACTCCCATATTCTTAAACCCCACCTTATCAAAGACTGTAGAAAACTATCGACTTTCAATTCATCCCAATTTAACTCCATTCTCCACAACATAGATTGGTCCATCCTAAAACACTTTCCCCAAACGATGCTGTAAGCACTTTCAATAGCATCTGCATGAATACTATAAACTCCTTAGCTCCCTCTAAGAAGATCAGAGTAAAATCAAACCATACTCCCTGGCTCTCCAAAGAGACTAGATCACTTATGAAATAAAGAGATCATGCTTGGAAAACCTGGACTAAAACTAAACAACCACCTTTTCATCAAAAATACAGGCAACTGAGGAACCTTGCAAAAAATCATACAACTAATGGCAAAAAGTTATACTATAGCTCTGCTCAGCTTAACAACAAATCTAGTCCTGGAAAATTTTGATCAACTCTCAACAACATCCTCTATCCTGGAAAGCCCTCTAATCCCTCCCCATACCCTAACTCTTCCTCTCAGGAAACAGCTACCCACTACATCTCTTCCATCCAAAATCTGGTAACCTCTAAGGCAAACTCTACTTCGACACCCACCCTTCCAAGTCCCACTAACACAACTTTGTTTTCTTTTGAGCCAGTTCCCATTACTTACATCAAATCTCTACTACTCAAGCTAAAACCTTGCTCTCTTTCCACTGACAATCTATCTCCTACATTCTTCAAACTTGCTGCTGACTCAATTGCCTTTCCTATATCTATACTAATTAATCAATCTATTCTGGAATCAACTGTCCCCACCCTTTGGAAAACTTTCTTCACTATCCCTCTTCATAAAGGTGGAAACTCCACTGACTCCTCAAACTACCAACCCATTGCCATTCTGTCCCCCCTCTCCAAGATATCAGAAAAGTGTATTCACTCACAGCTTCTCAATCACCTCCTCACACACCACTTACTTACCCCTACCCAACATGGATTTCGTCCTCACCACAGCACCACCACTGCCCTCCTCTCCTTCATTCATATCATTGCAGAGGCCCTAGACAACAATAAACTCATTTCCTGTTTCTTCCTAGATCTCTCCAAAGCCTTCAATACTATCTCTCATCCTCTACTACGATCCAAACTCACAAATCTCCACCTATCCCCCTCCGCACTTGCCTAGTTTAATAGTTACCTATCTGGCAGGGAACAATCTGTCAAATGGCTCTCATCCTCCTCACCTTTCCTTCCCATCTCCACTGGTGTTCCCCAAGGCTCCATCTTGGGACCCCTTTTGTTTAACATCTTCACCAATGATCTTTACACCTCATGCAAAGAATCCTCCCTTATTCAGTATGCCGACAGCTCCACACTTATATCCATCTCAAATAACATTCCTGAACTACACTCCCTTATCCAACAGGCTCTACTATCCACTGAACAATGGCTCTCTCACAACCTATTGATCCTAAATCCCAAAAAGACCAAACTCCTACTTTTCCTTCCTCATTCTCTTTCTCATCACAAAACCTCCTTTTTTTATTACAACTTGTAACAATACAACTATCCAACCTGACACCCACACAAAACTCCTAGGGGTCATTATCGATGATGAACTAAAGTTCAACCTACACATACTCCAATGTATACAAAAAACAAACCAGAAACTAGGTCTGCTATATCGGAACAAAAAATTCCTAACCCCTGACTCTAGACTTACCATGGGACAGGCACTCCTCCTCCCCTCCCTCTTATACGCCGCCCCAGTTCTTACCAATATCCAGGCCTCCACTCTAAACAAACTCCAACACACTTACCATAAAATAGCCAGATTCATTACTAACTCCCCATACAACTCACACCACTGCATTTCTTTAAACTGTCTTCAATGGCTTGAACGTCTCCAATTTCTGCTATCTTATTAATTTCATATGCTGCACTCTATTCTTTATAAACCCTCCTTCTGTCCATCTCTATCTTCCTTAGTCTCCATCCACATCCCATCCCGGACCCTCTGTACTTCTAATCAACAATTACTTGATGTCTACCACCCAAAAAGGTCTGTAGGCAAACTACTCTACAAACACTCCCTTGTCCATGCTTGGAACAAACTTCCCCTTGACTTACGTTCAATCTCCCACACCTCACACTTTAAAAATGAACTAAAAGCTTATTTTCTCAATTCCAGAACCTGCCCTTGTCATGACCCTACCTAGTCTTATTTCCCTTTATGTACCCTCAAAAGGACCATACTTAGTACCTCATTACACCTCTCTCTCCAATGTGTCTACTATGCGTTTGCATAATTTTATACAAACAAAATGTTTTTATTGTTGACCTATTGAACTATATCAATGTAAAATTGTTACTTAGCTTCTTTTTAATGAAACTTTAATTTATGCATGTAACCCAACATATGTGAATCTTTTTGCTATAACTGCTATTATATCAATATTGTTTAAAATTGTACTTGTTTAAAATGTACTACTGGAGCTTTTCTCCTCGGGTCTCCACTGAAAATGGGCCACAAGCCAAGTTGGACAAACCCGGTTAACAAATGTCAATAAATAAATAAATTATATATATATATATATATAGACCACAAAAACTGCAAGCAGATTATTTCCATTAGAAAGCCTATGGAACATTATTATTATTTTCAACAAATGTCTATGTTCTTCTACAACATAACATTTTGAACTATAGTTTTTATATTCAAAGATATACATTGCTGTCGCTTGAACTATGAGACTGAGTGTGTACACCAAAGATCCCAAATGCAATTTACAAAAATTATGGTGAAATGACAGTTAACAATATGAATTGCAGAATGGCACAGAACTGCTTTACTGAAGAGTACCTAAAATGGCTACACTGACAATTATGTGTCAAAATTTCATACAGTTGAAAAGTTACTCTCAGCACAACAATAGAGAATTTAAAATGGGCAAGAATTTTTTAACATTGTTTTCAACAAATGCCAATAACTCTACTAGAATTTCAGTATGCCATCAATGGATCAGAACTTCCTGAACTACGATACTGAGTTTGTGTAACTTTGATCCAAAACACGATGTTCTCTAACTCTGTTGGAAAAGTATGGAATCAACTACCACATGACCTTACATCTCAGACCTCTCTCCCACTTTTTAAAAGGAATCTAAAACTATATCTCAATAACCACTGGTTATGCTCCTGTACCAACCCTGACTAACTTTCATCCTTAACTCTCTTTTTCTGACTACATCCACTACAATCCTCCCTACAATGTCTCTATATAGTATGTTCTGCATATAAATCTATGTTACTTAAATATTATTATTATCACTTTGAGTAGTATAATTATGCACATCTTTTGGAGAAAAAAAAATATTTTTGAGATTTTTGAGTTTTTAATTCATTTTTGAAACAATGGCTACTTTTTTTTGTTACCTTTTTAATTTCTGCATGTTTTCCTGGAGCTTTTCTCCCCAGGCCTCTACTGAAAATGGACATGTATCCAATTAGAATTGCCCGGTCAACAAATGTAAAATAAAAAATAAATAAATAAAAATAAATGATTTTACAAAACTATTGTGAAAAGACATTTATAAATTGAAATTAAATTGCTTAATCATACACAATAAGAGATATGACCCAAAAAATTTTATCATGCACATTTCATAACAAAATTCCACATAGTTAAAAAATATAAAGCTACATAACAATCAATAAAAAATGGGCAACATACTTCTTCAAATTTCATTGTCAACAACTGCCCAAAATGCTGCCCAAACTTAATATTCTGAGTTAAGATTTTTATCTTTCCATGGGTCACCACAACCTGAATTATGACATTGAATTTGTGCAGTTCTGAAACAAAGTAAGATTTATGAAAAAATACATTTACAAATGGAATTATGCAAAGGCACAATGCAGTTAGACAGAAGGGTCCATAAAATGACTGTCATGAAATGTTCATACAAAATTCCATAAGTTAAAAAAATACATCCCTGCACAACAGTTAGTTGTTTGATTGTTAGAACACCTTCACATTAAAATATACTACAAATGATATAAATTGCATGCACAAATTCCTAAACATAGAATTCAACCGACAGAAAAAGAGAAAAAGAAAAAAAAATGGCAATTTTGTAAGTGCAATAAAACAGATATTTCATCTGCTTCACAATATCCTCAGTGTGGAATAATACTTGTAGTATACACACCCCTCACACATCCCAAACCCTTCCCCTCCCCAAATGAAGATGGTATGTGACTTACATCACATTCAGAACCATTATGTCTTCCTCGGGTAATTGCATGCTCCCATGCACCCATAATGATGGCTACCACATATGCAGCTTGGTGTCTAAGTACCTGCCTCAGGGTCATCTTTGCATCAGTAACACTCCTCTGAGGGATTATGGCATTGGACAGCCCCAATCATTCCCCTTATTTGAGTATAGGGATGGCCATCTTCCCTCTTCCAACTCCAATACACCCTCAACTTGCTTATTGAACTGAACCTGGGTTACCTAGATAATAGGTATTAAATTAGGGCATTATTATTCTGCGTCACTAGATCTGAAATCCTAATGCCTTATTGCCTATAGAATGCACTCAGCAGACAGTCAGATGCACACACACATAAATATCCATCCATACACAACCATTGTTTCTCATTTTTCCATATGGGGTGCAGGGTGCTACATAAACAATGACAATCATTTAGAACCAATGTTCATACGAGATATATGTGGGTGTGTGTGTGTGTGTGTGTGTGTGTGTTACTATGACTACAAATTTAAGAGTAGAGGTTTAGAAGGGACAAGATGAATCAAGAGGGCTGAGATTGGGAAATGATGAATGGGAGGGGTAGAGATGCAGTACTGATATTTTGATGCTGTGTAAACACAGCCCATCAGAAAGACAGATGATGAAAATGAAAAAGGCAGCATGAGCCAGACACAGTGGTCAGGAGAACATGATCTTCCTATTGTATTCACAGCACAAATTAATTGTCAGCAGCTCATTAAAAGGCTGGCACAGAAGGGAGAGAAACTTTATGTTTATGTGCATGTATGTTCCACCCTACTTATATTATTGTGAACCTCTTGCAACTTTGGAACTTTGCTATCACTTTGTAATATATGTATCTGACCAATGGAGCTTTTCTGCATGGGCCTCTGCTGAAAATAGGCTTGTAACCAGTCAGACCATCCCAGTATATATATATATATATATATATATATATATATATATATATATATATAATTACATGTTAAATTGTCGAGTGATCAAAACGTCGATCATGGGAATATCGAGACCAAAACGTCGCATGAACAGAATAGTGAAAACCCAGAACATCGGCAGTTATAACGTCGACACTATAGTAACGTACCAACCAACTGGAAGGAGGTGGGACATCCGTAAAAGTTGTCATCCACAAGTGTATGTAAGTGATGTTATAGTTGTAATATTAACATCAGAACTATCTGCTAGCATGGCGTATGGTGCAAACATTGTTCCCTGGGTAATCTGCTGTTCCCTGCTGTAGTGCAATCTCAGAGTTGGTATATTTAAATGGGGGGGGGGTGTGGGGGGTGTAGGGGGGCTTGCCCCCTGCAATGATGTTTATGTGTGTGTTGTTGTTTATTGTGTTATTACTTTACAGTATATATGTTGGGTTTTGGATGTTGGGTACTGTGATGTGTAGAGTCAACGTTATAACTGACAATGTTCTGGGTTTTCGCTATTCATCCGACGTTTTGGTCTCAATATTCCCATGCTCAACGTTTTGATCACTCGACAATTTAACATGTAACCACATATATATATATATATATATATATATATATATATATATATATATATATATATATATATATATATATATATATATATATATATATATATATATATTATATATATATATATATATATATACATATATACATAGATATATATATATATATATATATATAGATAGATATATATACATATATATATATATATATATATATATATATATATATATATATATATATATATATATATATATATATATATATATATATATATATTTTTTTTTTTAATGGAAATATGTATGTTGAAAAATTAATTTGTTTTAGAGAAGATAACTTTAAGAAATACCTTTTTTGATTTGAAGTCATGGAGGCAGGCAGGTTGTACAGACAAGGGAAGCTGCCAAGGCTAAGCTGAGATTCTTCAGGCAGTATTAGAGATTGCATTTGCTCTATGATGCAGAATAGTACTAGTTTATAGGATGGCAAATCAAATTATGCAAGATCTGCATTAAAAGTTAAATGAGAAGTCTGAAATGTCAGTGTACATATGGGAGAGGAAAAGTGAGAAGAGGACAGCAAAACTTTCAAGAAAATCCATTCATTAGGCAAAACAATATCAGATTATGTGAGTAAAGAAGTCCATCCCCATCATTCATATAAACAATGGTCTCAAGCCTGAATGCTTCTTGAGGCATCTGCCTTCAGATGATGCATATTATTGAGATCTGCCTTCACAGTAGTAATGCACACGTGCAACAGGGACATAATCAGTAGCCAACAGCCTCATGATACTTCAGGGACTCAGTATTTATGTGTATAGAAAAATGCCACATAATACATCTACATGTGTGTAGATATGAACATGTGCACATGCATCTACAGACAGACACACACAAACACACACATGTGCACCTATATCTACAGACAGACTCACACTCAAACACACACACCTGCACACACATACATATGTGCATACACACATACACATAAACATGTTATTATTTATTACTTTGTAAACTGAGATTTTTAAGGCAGAGAAGGACAGAGATATGTCAAGGTTGCCAAAATATATTTGAAGTGGATGACTTGTTCTAGGATTTTATGACTCTTGACAGATGTTTATTTATTTTTTTACTAAACTTATTAGTGTACAGTATCATTTTGTACCATTTTATAATTGCTTGTGGATATGATTTGTGAATGTAGATTCATTTGGGAATCAGTTTTCTAAAGTTGACCTTAGAATGGGGAGATCAGTATAATTTTCTAAAGACACAGTACCTTCTGCATTTAAGAAAATATTACAAACACAAACTAAACTGGCCAAATGGAAAGAAAAAAAGAAGAAATGTTTTCCTCTATTGACTTCCTTAGTTCCTTTTACTGTCATGTGGTTTAATGACACATTTGTTAATTTTTCATTTTCTGCTGAAACAAATCTTCCCCAAGATTCAGAAACAAACACAACGTGAAAGTTAAACTGCATGATGAATAGCCACATGTAGGCTGTGGATGATTCAGAAATACACGTACCATGGCTGAGCAAGGCTACTGTGACCAACACGCCATGCAAATGACTGTATAGCATGAAGGAAATGATCAAGAGTATTATAAAAAAGGTGATGGCAAATGATGATAATCGATATGGGGAACAATTCAGAGATATGTGTCATGTCCACCAATATTGTTGTATGCCATAAAATCCAGATGAATAGAGACAGAGAACACTATATAATATTAGGATTAGCAGCAGGTTTAGCAGAAAATGTATCTTTCTCTCTCTCTCTTTATATATATATATATATATATATATATATATATATATATATATATATATATATATATGGGTCTACCTGAGTTAGTCGAAACGCCAGAAGACCGACAAGCGAATCGCGAGGCCCAGAAGATCGACAATTCAGAAGACTGACGCGACGGATGAAAACACCGACGCCGAGGATGCTGATATGGGAAAAGGCTGTGTAAGTATGCAGTAGTGACGCTCGTTTGGGTGCGAGTAAGGTAAGTGTGGATATTGACGGTGTGTGGGGATAGGGGTGGGTTAAGTGAGTTAGGGTTAGGGAGCGGGTCAGGTAAGTGTGCGGTAGTGATTGTGTTTGGGTTAGGGGTGGGTTAAGTGAGTTAGGGTTAGGGAGCGGGTCAGGTAAGTGTGCGGTAGTGATTGTGTTTGGGTTAGGGGTTAAGTGAGTTAGGGTTAGGGCGCAGGTTAGCTGAGTATGCGATAGTGACGGACCTTAGGGTTAGGGTTTGGGTTAGGGTTGTAGATAGTTGTGTATGTGAGGTTTAGTGTGGGTTTGTAGGGATTTTGGTGTGCTTGTGTTGTGTGTGTGGTTTTTGGACAGGGAATGTGTTTTGTTTGTTGATTGTTGTGATTGTGGTGTGTGCAGTGTATGAGGTTTCGTGTTTCTGTACTGTCGGTTATTTCGTTGTCGGGCATGTGGGGTTTCGTGTTTTTGCACTGTCGGTTATGTGGTTTCGGTGATTGCGTTGCCGGTCTTCTTGTGTGTCGATTATGTCAGGTAGAACCATATATATATATATATATATATATATATATATATATATATATATATAAATATATATTTCTGAATGCCAGTCAGGAGGAGAAGGAAACCACACTCACTACAATTCCAGTCTCACATAGACCTACCACGACAGCAAACCAAACACATAAACACACAAAAACATACTCGGAGGCTCTAAATAAAAATCTGCCTAAGCAGCAGAGACCTCCAAAGCAGACACCCAAGCAACCATTACCCCAAAACAAAACACGTGCAACACATAGCTCACAAAGCCAGTGTGCCGAACAGTCACAGCCCTTAAGGCTAAACAACACACCTGATACACTTGTAATAGGTGACTCTATCATCAGGCTCACTGACGTCCCGCTCACCAGGCTAAACAAGGAGAAGGTCACGGTGAGCTGCCTGTCGGGCACTAGCATCCGCCACATAACACAAGCACTCAGGTCACTCCAAGGCAAGTAAAAACAAGAATGATGCCACAATATGAAGACAAGATGATCAATTTCAACAATTGGCTTAAGTATTGGTGTCATTCAAAGGGGATCCAATGCCTGTCAGCCTGGGATGACATGCTCGACAAGCCATGATGCTTCGCTAGGGACGGCTTGCACCTGTCACCCCTGGGCTTTCGGATATTGGCAAAGGCTCTTGCTACCCCCATAGTGCCTATTTTAGGCAAGGCTCAAAAGACAAACCCACCTCCACAGGTATCACAAGGGATAAGAAACTAAGAGTAATGCTACTCAACGCCAGAAGTCTAAACCTCAAGATGCATGCACTCGAAACTCTCCTTAGCATGGAGAACATCGATATCTGTGCAGTAACAGAAACCTGGTTCAAGGCTCCCGGGAGCACCCTAGCACTACCAGGTTATACCTCATACCATGCTTTTTGGCCCCAAAACTTGGACCAAACCACAAAAGGAGGGGGAGTATCAATATTCTTCAAAGATACCCACACCTCCAGGTTGGTGGCACAGCACGAAGCATCAGGGACTATCCATGTGCAACTAACAGTGGGTAAAACTGCCTTCTAGTTTATAGTCTGCTACAGACCACCCTCCCAAACCCAGGAACCCCACTCAGCCTTCCTGAGAACACTGGAAAATATGAAGGTCTCTCCAAACACCATTATATTGGGCGACTTCAACTACCCAAACATAGACTGGGAGCATTACTCTAGCTCCAACACCCTAGCCCAAAGGTTCCTAGAATTAATAAACTCAAATGCTATGGAACAACTTGTTACCACTCCCACAAGAGGGGAAAACATACTGGACCTGATCATCACCAACATGGGGACTCTATGCTCCAGACCAGAAGTGTATCCCTCACTGCTAAGATCAGACCATAAACTAATCTCACTGGATATTCACATCCCGACCCCACCCCCTGCCCAGAAAACCACAGTGAAAAACTTCTCTAAAGCAAATTTCTCACTCCTCAAAACCTAGGTGGAATCCTTCAATGCCCCCGGGCCTGTGAAAAATACGGCCCAGACCACAGAATCCTTTATAAACGCATTCTATGAACACCTTCAGGAATGCATGGATCATGCAATCCCAAATAAAACCAAGACCCAATCCTCCAAAGGCAGATGTCCTGTCTGGTGGACCCCAGCCATAAACAAACTATACAATAGAAGGAGGATGCTACTACATGATAGAGCAAAATCACAAAAAGGGAAGGCATCTCTGATCAGTATTAGCAAAAAACTATGGACACTCATAAAATCGTCTAAGGCCAGCTTCGAGAGAAAAATTGCACAGGACACTAAGGATAATCACAAGGCTTTCTTTAGTTATGTTAGGAACCTGGGTGGGAATTCCCAGATATGCTCAGAATTAGTCCAAAATGACAAAAAATACACCGAACCCACAGACATTGCCAACATCCTAGCTGACAGGTTCAGCACAAACTTCTCCCCCCACCCCCACCAAAAGGGCAAATATCTATCCCAGCAGAGTGCTGCCCCCCTGACATCTCAGATGCTCAGGTAAGAGCTTCCCTCTCCAAAGCAAAAAACACAGCATCAATGGGACCAGATGGTGTCCCGGGCTGCGTCTTACATGAACTCCAAGAAGAGCTAAACCCAAACCTAAAACTACTGTTCAATCTCAGCCTTACTACAGGATATGTACCCAAAGAGTGGTGTACAGCAACAGTGGTCCCTCTCCACAAAGGTGGTGCCTCAACAGATCCTGGCAACTATCGCCCCATAAGCCTGACTAGCTTGGTCTACAAAGCTATGGAAAGGATCATCATGGACCTCATAAATAAAGATTTTGGGAACCTACAGACACTGGATCCTACCCAGTTCGGCTTTGTTAAGGGCAGATCCTACCTCTTAAACCTGGTCAATTTCTTTGAAACAGTCACCAAGGCCATTGACGAGGGGAAGGTGGTCCACACAGCCTACCTGGACCTCGCAAAAGCCTTCGATACAATACCCCACTCGGGCATTATAGATAAGCTCACTAGCTTAAATATAAACCCCTGTGTCACTAGATGGGTTGCAGACTGGCTCAAGGACAGAACCCACATGGTTAGAATTGCTGGAGCCATGTCAGACTCCAAACCAGTTACAAGTGGCATCCCAAAAGGCTCAGTCCTGGGACCTTTCTTGTTCGGTATATATTTCTTGGAGGTACAGGCCAACACGGAAGGACTGTGGCTGACCAAGTTCGCAGATGACTGCAAACTGGGCACCATAATAGACTCTCCAGCCGACACAAGCATCCTCCAAAAGGACCTCATAGAAACAGACAACTGGTGCCAGAGCCATGGCCTCAAGCTAAATGCCAAAAAGTGTATAGTCATCCCCTTTGGCAAAAACAAAGTGCCCACAAATTACCACATAGGTGGTAATCCATTAAGTACAGAAGAAGTAATTAGGGACCTGGGGACCCAAGTTAATAGCAATCTCTCATTTGACAACCACTTGGCCAAAGTGGTTAGAAAAACATTTTATATAGCCCACCTAATCATGAAGGGATTCACATCTAGATCAGGGGAGGGCATCGTGCCTCTTTACTCATCCCTCATCAGGCCCATAATTGAGTACAATGCCCCTTTTGGGATGTACCTTACCAGACACCTGCAACAACTGGAAAGACCCCAAAAGTGCCTCACCAAGAGGATCAAAGGGCTCAAACAGATGCCATATGCTGCCCGGTTAAAGAAACTCCAGCTCTACTCAGTGGCATAGCGCCTGCTCAGAGGTGATCTGTGCCTGACGTATAAAGCCATGTCCAACCCAGAATTAATAGACATGCTGCACCTCAGAAAATCCAAATCCCATCGAGCTACGCGCTCGAGAGACTTGAACTTCAGCACTGAAATAAATAGGACATGCTGGAGGGACAGATTCATAACCCAGAGGCTCCCTTCACTCTGGAATAAAATCCCAGTCCAGGTTAGGCAGAGTCCCTCATTGACTCTCTTCAAGAGGAATCTTGATGAGTGGATGGGAGATCGTAGGTTTACCCCGGGTATCACTTCTGTGTCACTCTTAGACAGAGGCACAGTATACTAACCTCGAAAAAGGGCATAGCAAAATTAATTTGAAATGGGTGGTGAAAGCCAAACACACTCTGGATAGGCTTATAAATGCCCTAGGGCAGATAGCCTAGTATGAACCTATAAACCTATGAACCTATATATATATATATATATATATATATATATATATATATATATATATATATATATATATATATATATAGCTGTCCTCACAGCTAGTAGCCATGAAGGTGCATATTATTGCCTGCTACATCACAGAAAGTTCCGAACATGCTTGCTATTTCATCTCTTCCATGACAAAATAAAAAGAAGACTGCTACCATGTGAATAGAGATATAATGTAGGAGCAGAAATAGATATGCCATCCTCACATGCAGGCTTGTGAGATGTATGGAATACTCATTTGTGCAGACACTTGAGAATCCTGGCTACAGGAACCTACCAGTGACCAACAGTGGATATAGTGGGTGTTTCCCAGGTATCTTCATCATAGACACTAGTTTCTCAGTGCCATGTTACAAAATATGGAGGAGCAAATGTGGTTCTCATGCACCACAGAGGAGAGAAAGAATACCATGTGGGTATTTTATGAAATTACCCATTTCCCTGAGGTACTTAGAGATATCAAATACTTTGTTATCAGGGCTCCACCTTGAACAAAAGAATAATGGTATATCAAACATAAGGGATTGCACTCCATCAACTGCTACATGGACTGCGATGCGAAGGGTATAGTACATATCTGACACACATCTGACTTATATCAGTGATTTAAGCAAGGTGGTTTCCCTCAAGGACATCTTACTGGGTATGTCAAATATGACCTGGAATCATGAATTATGACACTGATAAGATATTCTCTGAGCATGGCAGAGAATAACTACAACACTGCCTTATCAGACCTGAAATCATCAAGCATGTGTTTAGACTTATGAAGTCTAACTTCATCTGTTTAGAAGTCTCCAGTGAAATCCCACAGTATGCCCCAGCAACACACAGCAAAATATTTGTCACGTGTGTAATGTTACACATCATTTTGGTTTGCAAACAAATCCAGCAGGTCATTGGCATTGGGGAGGAAAATGTGTCAGCAGTGGAGACGATGCTTCATGAGGAATTTGAAGAGGGCTCGGCTATGAAGAGGATGACTATCTAAGGTGGAGATGGGTGATGTGCCCTGTGCCACTGGCTAAGAGGTGGCATCTCTTTCACAGCTTTGGAAAGGATTAGATCTAATAAAGAGTAATAATGATGTATGCAACAGTAATACCAGGCTATGTTGTACACTGGCTAGACTGGCCATGCTGTGCACCAGGCACTGCCTTCACAGTTGTCATCATATGCACTAGTTGGGAGGGCCACAGTGACAGGTGCTGACGATGAGCACTCTGTAGGTGAGTCTACTGATATGGGTGTGCATGTGCCATGGCTTGGTGAGTGTGGTAAGCTGGGAAAACAGTTCAGGAAGGGGAAAAGTTGGGGGTGTGTCCAGTGTGATGCACTTGAGTATAGGTGGGTGGTGGTGATGGGAGTGAGGGTATGTGTGAGTTAACACAGCTCCTGCAGAATTAACTGCACTGTGCAGAAGTCTCTGTGACAATTCCAGAGCACTCTCAGGAGGTAGATGCCCATGGAATTTGACCCTTTGAGTATAGTCACTGGCATAATCCACAGATGGCAAGGAGGATGGTGTGCCCTGTGAGTGTGAAGGGAATGCTGTGCTACAGGTGTATTCAGCATGGACACCCCATTTATGTCTTTGCCTATGTTGTCTTCAGAACCCTTAGCACTGGTAATAAGCATGGAGGATGTGGTGCTATGAGACCTAGATGCTCTCTTATCCCATGGCAGGCTTCACTCCAGAAGTGGAAAAGAGTCTTCCATGAGAATACTGATGCCCAGTGTGGGTGGTGGCAATCAGTCACTATGAGGATATAGACTCACAATGGCACTTTTCAAAAATGTTACATTAATGGCCAAGGCTGTGTCTGAGGTCATCACCCAGACCACATACTACACCAATCAGGTCTTTAATGCCTGTGGTGGCATCAGATCTGTCCATGTCTGTGTCATACCCTTACACATCCAATGTGAGGTGGCCAAGGAGACACTATCTTACTTGTGAGGTGGGAACTGACCTACTATCCTCCCCATATTCATGGGTGTTGCCAGCATCTACCAATATCAGCCTCAGGGGAAGAATATGCACCCTGTGATACTGTGTCAACAAATCCCTGTCCTATCACAGTATTTTGAAACTTTTGGGTGGGTTACACAGGCAGTGGATCAGTTTATGTGGTGGGGATATGCCTGCAATTTTACCTATGCCAGACAGTGCCACCATAATGGGAAACTATGCTAGCCATCATTGTCAGGTACAGACATTTCCCTGACATTAAGCATGACAGGAGGACTTGGACACGGAAGCACTTGTTAAAACAGACAGACATGCAAACAATATAGGCTACATACCTTGTTTAGACACTGCAACTGAAAACCTGATATGCCTGCATGAATAAAATAACCATACTCAGTATGGGTCTGGTTTTGTCTCTAATATGTTGCACTTCATTTCATATTTGTAAGAAAAACCCACATGGGACATCACCCATTCTGGAAGCTGAGGTGCTTGGTGACATTCTGCAACAATTTAAAGTCTTCCACTGGGTATGATGGAGTTGTTGTGCTTCCGAGAGAGGATGCTATTAATTCTTGTTATAGACTTTTTGATCATGTCAGTGGGCCTATATCATACTTGACCTCATGTCCAGTAATGTCCAATGTTGCTCGTCTCGCTTTCTCAAACATAGCTGACAAGCAGGTGGGGTATTTCATTTAGATGCATTAATACATAGAAACACATCAGGATGGGTAGCAGCATCATAAAATACAAACAGACTAGTTAACAGACAGACCTTACATGCATTCATCTCAACAGTTTGCTACAAAATGGCAGTCTAGCTTGCACATGCTCAGCATTTATACACTTGTGCAAGCCCTTGGATCTAAGAAGGTAGCTTCTTAAAGGTACACACACACACACATTGAGTTACAGGCATTTTCAATATTTACCTGTACACAACTTCCATAGGCTTGGTTGCTTTTGCCTGTAAGGAGCATCCACCGACCAGAAACAAGCTATCATTCTTTTCTGGGAAAACATCTTCATCCTCTTCTTCTGTTTTGATGTCATCCTGTTCTGTAAATGTGTATATAAATATATGTTAAGTTGTTGGCTTGTGATATCCCACTCATCCACATCACATTACTCCTCCACACAGACCTTAAGACCTCTGACTGCAACACCTGACCCTCAAAAAGGCACAGATGACCTATTACAGTGCACAGCATGTGGCTGTGAAACATGCCATTGCAGTTAGACTTGATGTCTGTAGCATATGTTCTGTACGTATTGGCCCAACAATATTACATCACTGCCAACTCCATGTGTATGCATGGTTGTAACTGTAGTCACCTGTATCCTAGCCATTTCCCTTACTGTTGAATTGCCACATATTTTTTTCTTTGCACCTATATACCTTTTCACATCATCCAATCTGTGACACAGTGTCAGTTGCAAAACAGGTATACTATAGCATGGCCATAGTCTAAAAGCATAAACTCCCTAGCCTTTCTAGGTTTACACCGCATCATTTGGTTGAGGCCTAATGCAAGCTATCACTGAGAATGTCAGTAGCACACTCTAGAATAACACCCCCCAAGTAGAGTGGTACCTGTACATGTCAGTACTCTCCCAGTGCAGAATGCCATGGTGCTGATGTAGTACAATGCATTCCTTATAATCCCCATGGGATTTTACTTTGACATATATGATACCACTTGACTGCCAAATGCTAAGTGCTACCCTCTTTTAGGCCACTGGTTTTGCTAGCACTCTTGTGTCACACTTGCATGATCAGTAAGTTGCCCTGCAACATCTGTACAGTTGGCCATGTTCACTATACCCTTTCTTGTCCCTTTATCATAAGGCATAGTAGTAAGGGACATTCTATGGCCCCTGCTGTCCTTCAATGCACCACCTCAATTGATCTCCCAAATGTACATGACCTGGCTAAAAACTGTCTAATACCCCTTTGTAACCCACTGTCTGAAATTCCACATTACCCTGTAGTTTGCCTGGTAAGACATATCCTCCAAATTGCCATTATATACTTAATAACAGTTTTTTTTCCCCTTGGTACTTTTATGCTTGATAGTCATAAGCAGACTGGCTAATTTTTTCTCTGCTGTGTCTCTCTCTATTGATAGTCATACGCAGACTGGCTAATGCTTTCTCTGATGTATCTCTCTCTTTTCTTTTTATCCTTCTGTTATATTTATTTGATGTTTGTTTTTTTATGTCACTGTATTTTTGTTTCTGTTTTATGCACTGTAAGCCACAGCTGTGCCTATGATGTGGCAGTGGCTGGCACACTGATGATTTGTCCTGTCATATCCTGTTAGTTCTGCAAATCCCTCCAGGCCTACCTCTCAATGGAAGCTTATATTTCCTTCCTTCCTGCTCTACCCTTAGGCACCTGTCATACGCACACACATACACACACACACACACACACACACACACACACACACACACACACACACACACACACAAATAAAATGTTCTATTTCCTCACCTCCATCACAGACTTACCTTCCCCTTGTTTTTGTGTGTGTTCTTCAGTTTGCTGTTCCCCCTTTTTGATTGTCCTATGCATCCATTTCCTCCCCATCTATACAATGTAAATTAAGGACTTTGGAGGACTCAGGTACACAACTATTCACTTGTGGAGACACAAAGGCACAGGCATGCGACATGCACAATACTGAGATTGCCAGGTCATGTGACCTTCATCACAGTATGCCTCTCCTTGTAGTCTGTGCAGTTTTCAACAACAGAGTCCTCAATGAAGCTTCTATTCTTCACATTAATTGCCTCCTGTTGCACAGATAATAATCTTTGGACCTCATTACCGAACTTCAATCCTGGTTGCTAGACATTAATCAGGAGTTGGTCTCCACTCATTTTCACTACACATGCATCTTTAACATGTGGTCATTATTAGGGAGTCACGTGAAATGCACAGATGAAACTATTTAAAGCCATTATGATATGGTAAATATTTTCAAGTAAACACAGCAATAAAGCTGCATTTAATCAACACTGGATGTGGTGTCAAATATTTCTTATTGAGGAAAACAAGTTTTACATCTTATTGCTTTCCGAGGAATTTTTAAATTTTAATCTGGTAATTCTCTATCTCTTGGGTGGGACTTGATTTATGTTTAACCAGAAAGGTATTTTTTTAAGTGAGAACTCCTACTCTGAAGAAAAACAAAAAGACACTGATAAACTTTCTCTTAAAGTATGGACTATGAAGAAATTGTTTCTTAGGCTAAAGTAAATTACCTCACCAGTGTTATAGTAAATGACCTCACCAATGTTATAACTGAAATCATATACAACCTTTCCGCAACAGGTGAGAAGATATCCATGTAGTGCAGCATAATATTTTCTAGAGAATTATTTGAAGGCTAAGACTCCAGACTTTTTCTCTTTCCAGTTTCTTATATGCTTTTAAGTAAAAGCATCAAGCATGCAATATATGTAACAATTGCCAAGTTTCAAAAAGAACTACTACTTGCAGTAAGCCCTAACACAAGTGGGTAAATGCTGGCAGTAACCCCTTTCAGTTCAGAAAGAGGCACATCACAGTGATTCTGCATGGTTGATCAGACTACTACTGTGGGCTATCCTCATGACCTTGTGAATGCTAATGAGGTGTTCTGGGGCATTGGTCCATGCTAATCAGCCATGTGTCCTTCTCCAGAAATGCCTCTGCTTAGCTTGTAAATTAGCATAACCAGCCATGTTAAGGAACATAACCGAAATGGTTTGTTTCCCCTTGTAGTTAATGGGAGAAACAACATAAAAGGTAAGACCAAGTAAATGTCGGCAGAGAGGTAGTGGTGGCGGGGCTGAGGGTTGTGAGTGTATGTGTATGTTTGGAGCAGAGTGTGTATGTGTGTGTGTGTGTGTGTGTGTGTGTGTGTGTGTGTCTCTGTAGAAGTATGAGTCCTCTATATGTGAGTGTGTGAGCATACACAGTAGGGGTGAGGGTAGTTTGGGGATCATTGCAGTAGGTGTGTGTGTGTGTCTGTATAGGAGAATGGGTGAGTGCATCTGTGAATGTGTGTCATATACTGTGTGTGTGTGTTTGTGTGTGTGTGTGTGTGTGTGTGTGTGTGTGTGTGTGTGTGTGTGTCTGTGTATATATAGATATATGTCTGTGTGTTTATATGTGTGTGTGTATGTATGGTGTGTGTGTGTGTGTGTGTGTGTGTGTGTGTGTGTGTGTGTGTGTGTGTGTGTGTGTGTGTGTGTGTGTGTGTGTGTGTGCATGGGCGGGGGAGGGATGCTGCCATATTCTCAATTCCCATAAGATAAATGAGCAAAGTGTGTAATAGCAGGCTGGACACTAGACACCAGGGACACTTTTTAAATCTTACTGTAAGCCACTTACAAAGTTAATAGAGCAACAAGTTTTGTATCTGAACCATAAGAAGTATGAAACTCCAGTCTCCCATTATTTATTGACTTTAGCACTCCATGATCTTTGAGGGACAGGGCAAATATAAGAGGCACAATTAGGGATGTTCTGCAAAATCTGGTACAGCTGAAAGGTATGGGGATGTCCTTCATGGATGCATCTGCAGTCATAACAACAGGGTTGTCCTGTCGTCAGGCAGCCCTGCAGTCGGCCGGATTCCAAAGTCCAGGTCCGGCTTCGGCTGATGTCGCACTTCACCCGACGTCATCTCTGCTGGTCTCCGGGTATAAAGGCATCAGCCGACGCCATTTTCTTCAGTCTTTCTTGCCGCGTGGCGCCCGAAGCAGAAGCTGTTCGCAAGTGCCGGTCGGTCGGATCCAGAGATTTCTACTACCGAATACTACTTCGAAGACTTCTAAAAGCTAAGTACCCCGTTGGGGACTCTTTCTTGCCTCAGCCGATGTCAGAAAAAGTCAATAACTGTTTAACTTGTGGGAAACAAATACCTCATAAAGATTTCCACTCTTACTGTTTGCCTTGTTTAGGCCCAGACCACGACGTAGCAGCCTGTTCGGCCTGTGCTTCCTTCAACCGACGAACGCTTAGGCGTCGGTCGGAGTTTGCTGAACAGTTTTTCGGTTCTGAATTTGCGTACATTATGCCATCGGATCCTCCGACTACCCAAATTGTTAAGAAACGCAAAGAAAAAGACCGACACTCGCGGTCCACGGTTTCGTCCGAAACCATGGTAAAGCAAACCGCGAGTGTCTCGGTTTCGGCCGAAACCGAGAAAACGGTTCAAAGCACAGCTGAATCTTTGACTACTTCTGAGGTTCCTGCTACCTTACCTGAATCGGCCTCTGAAATTTTACCTACTACAGTGGCTTCTAGTGAATTATCAGACACCATCCCTTTGGATGTCTCTACCCCAGCACGTGGTGCTGCTAGGCCTCCTGCAGCCATGTCCATTAAGGCCTTTGCCAGGGCTAAAGCAGCCAAGTCTACTAAAACAGTGCCTGTTAAACCCCCCTCAACCAGGCCTACTTCTAGTTCACAAATGCTTACTCTGGCAGAAGATTTAATATCCTTAATTAGGGGATCTCAATCTCACCCAGACAGGGCCTCTCAGCCCCCTGAGAAGAGACCTAGGGCAGAGCCCCCCGAGCCTGTGTCCTCTGATGATTCTGCGGATGACTCAGATATTACAGACCAGCCAGAGGCTCCTTTCTCCAATTATGAAGACTCAGATGCTGAAGAATCCATTCCAGCTGCTTCTCCACCAGAAGAATTCTCCTTTGGGGAAACCTTACATGCCATGCGAGAACAATTCCAATGGCAGCAACAGGATTTCTCAGACTCCAGAAAAAGACTTAGGACTTTTCTGCACCTTCCTCAACACAGGCCCTTAGCTATACCTCCTGTCCTCCCTGTTGTGGACGATGCTTTTAATGATGTCTGCTCTGCACCAGATTCCTTACCTCCAGCCCCTGCCAAACCAGACAGATTTTACAGGGTACCAGACACGCATCATCACCTATACAAGGCCCCTCTTGCAGACCCGAAACTATATCCCAGGGGCCTAAGGCAGTAGCCTCGACCACAGCAAAAACCCTATTCCTTCTGAAAGGGAAGCCAGGTCTTTAGACAGATGGGGCAAAAGTTTATAGCTCAGCTACTCTCTCAGCTAGAGCTTTAAACTGTCAGTTTCACATGATACAATACCAAGAGTTTATGCTTGATCAGTTAACTAAAAAACTATCCTCTGACGACTCTATAGATAAGAAATATGTATTAGAAATGGTAAATAACATACAACAGGTTAGTAATTATTCCTTAAAATGTGGCTATGATGCACTGGAGGCTTCATTTAGATCAGCCATGACTGGCACAGTGATAAGAAGACATGCATGGCTGAAGGAACAAGTCTTACCGGATCATGTTAAAGCTAAGTTATTAGATGCTCCTATGGATAAGACCAGTTTGTTTGGTACATCTGCACAGCAGGTAATGAAGAAAATGGAAGAAAAGGCAAAATCTGTTCAAACGGTTAAAGATTTCTTGCAGGTTCAGCCCCCAAGGTTTAGCAGGAACTGGCCTGCCAAAAATTGGTCCTTTCCTGACTCCACAAGATCCCAAAGGGGCAGGAATAGACGTTCCAGAGGCAGAAACCAATCCAGAGGAGGTGCCTACAGAGGACGACAGTGGCAAGGTAATAACAGAGGCACAGACTCAGCCACTACCACTACAACAGCACAATCACAGTGACTTAACTCTACATCCGCCTACCAGGGAACAAATAGCAGCTCCATTAGGCGGAAAATTAACCTTATTTTTCAAATACTGGCACTACATCACAAAAGACAAGTGGATTTTGCAAACCATAGACCAAGGTTACCGGTTCCACTTTCACACTCTACCAGTCAAAAGAGGAATGCCAAACCTGCCTCCAAATCAAAAAACAGAAGCTCTACAACAGATAATGCAATTAGTAAAGATGAGAGCTGTGGAAAGAGTGCCAATAACAGAACAAGGCAAAGGATTTTACTCCAGACTATTCCTAGTTCCAAGAAAGGAAAAAAGTTGGAGACCTATTCTCGACCTGTCCACCTTAAATACATACATCATTGTCCCAAAATTCAAAATGCTGACCCTACAGCAACTTCTTCCCATGCTGGGCAAGGAGTGTTGGCTGGTAACTCTAGATCTCAAGGAGGCATACCTGCACGTCCCCATTCGACCCTCAGATTTCTTGCAGGATCAGAGCATTATCAATTCTCAGCATTGCCCTTTGGCTTATCTACTGCGCCCAGAGTATTCACAAAATGCCTGGCATCAGTAATCGCCTACTGCAGACTACAGGGAATCCAAATTTATCCTTACCTGGACGACTGTCTGCTACAAGGGGACAACAAAAGCAAGCTGACAACAGATTTACAAAGGGTCATTTACTTGCTACAAGCACTGGGATACACAGTCAATTTACAAAAGTCAAGGCTGATACCATCCCAAACAAGGACATTCCTGGGCGCGGAATTGGACACTGTAAAACAAATGGCATTCCTAACCGCAGAAAAACAAAAAGAACTCCCTCTCTACTTCTTGGCTCTAACAAAACAGAACAAGTTAACAGCAAGAAAAGTCCTTCAGGCCTTGGGTTACATGGCATCATGCATAATCTTGGTTCCACATGCCAGACTACATATGAGAAAACTACAGTGGTACCTAAGGAATTTATGGTCCCAACACAGGCACAGCCTAGAAGCGGAAATTCCACTAATCCCATGCCTAAAACAGGAGTTCCTATGGTGGGCACAAGCATGCCAGTCAAACCCAGGCCTACCCTTTCACAGCTATCAAGCAAGCCAGACCATCACAACAGACGCCTCAGACCTAGGATGGGGGGCTCACATGCTGGACAAATGTGTACAAGGATTGTGGACGCAGGATCAACTCCACCTGCACATCAACCTAAAAGAAATGCTGGCAGTAAAACTGGCAATCCAAAATTTCAGACCATTTCTCAAAGAGGGCCATTTGATGATAAGGACAGACAACACCACAGTCATGTGGTACATCAACAAGCAGGGAGGCACTCATTCATACCCCCTATGCAGAATGACTTTGGAGCTTTGGAACCTGGCACTCAGCTACAACATCCAGTTACAGGCAATATTTGTACCGGGAAAGGACAATACTCTAGCAGACATATTGAGCAGAACCACATCCGATGCCCACGAATGGATGCTATACCCGGACATCTTCAAGACCATCTCAAAGAAATGGGGGAGCCCACAGATAGATCTATTCGCTTCCCCTCTCAATCACCAGCTCAAAAAATTCTGCACAAGGACATTCCACCCACTTGCATGGAAAGTGGATTCGCTCTCCTTCAGCTGGAAAGGTCTAACAGCATATGCATTTCCACCTCTTCCCTTGATACACAAGGTATTACTAAAAATCAAGGAGGAACGTCCAAGGATAACCCTGATAGCTCCAAACTGGCCAAGACAACACTGGTACCCATTACTGAGGAGCATGTCTCGGGACAACATGTGGCCAATACCCTGATGCCTTTGATGTTAACTCAGAACAACTACAGCATCATGCATCCAAACCTAAAACGTTGCAACTGACTGCATGGCACATCACATAGCAGCAACTAACCCAGAGCTTTCCCAAAGGGTTAAAGACATTATCCTTGAAGCCCGCAGACCTTCAACAAGAAGGAACTATGCAGGAAAATGGAAAAGGTTTGTCATTTGGAGCACTGAAAGAGGAAAAGATGTGTCAATTATAGATATGGCTAACATTTTGGAGTATCTGGCAGAGCTTCTACATACAGGCCTGTCCTATTCCTCCATCAAGATACATGCATCAGCTATTTCAGCAGAATACAGCTTTGATCCACCTGTCTTTTCACATCCTTTACTCAGGCAGTTCCTCAGAGGAATCAAGAATGTAAAACCTCCAAGGAAACCACCATTGCCAGCTTGGGATTTGAACTTTGTGCTAGAAAAATTGACACTCACCTTTTGAACCAGCAGCTACAGCGGACCTACAGCATCTATCTTGGAAAACTGCTTTCCTACTGGCAATAACCTCAGCAAGGAGGGTCTCTGAACTTCAGGCCCTAATGGCGGTACAGCCCTTCCTAATCTTCCACCAAGATAGAGTGTCCATGAGGACTAATCCTACTTTTATGCCTAAGGTGATATCCAGAGTGTCTTTAAACCAGGCAATCCACCTACCTACCTTCTTTCCCAACCCACAAAACAGAGGCGAAAGAATGCTGCATTCCTTGGATGTACATAGACAGTTACGCTACTACCTGGACAGAACAAAACGTAGCAGAAAAACTGACCAGCTTTTTGTAGCCTATGCAACAGGAAGGGAAGGAAAAGCAATTTCCAAACAGACAATCTCCAAATGGATAGGAAATTGCATACGATTCTGTTACTCCTTCCATGGAAAACCAATTCCACAGAACATAAGGCCTCATTCTACAAGGGCAACAGCCACTACCACAGCTTTCCTACGAGGTGTGGCAACCAAGGACATTATTGAGGCGGCTACTTGGACCTCCGTGCATACATTTGCCAGGCATTATAACTTACCTTTGTACTCCAGATCCCGAGCAGGATTTGCCACTGCTGTGCTGCAAGGGATCCTAACCACACCATAATCAAAATTTTTTCCTCCTCCCTTAGTTGGCTATGGTATTCTACCCAGTTGTTATGACTGCAGATGCATCCATGAAGGACATAGTACAGTTTTGTACCTACCATAAATGTAGATGTCCGAACTGGATAGCATCTGCAGTCAGGATTACCCTCCCTCCTTCCCCTCTGTGGTACTCCTAGGGTATTTACCCTCTTAATAGCTAGTTAGTGGGGGGAGTCTCTTATGGTGTATTTGTTTGTATATATGTACATACATGCTTATTTTCTGAGTTTGCCTTCTATCCATTTTGGAAACATTGGCATTTATCCAAAAATTAGCCTTCCAGGAAGGGCAACTGGCATCTGGGGCAAGAAACACTGAAGAAAATGGCGTCGGCTGATGCCTTTATACCCGGGGACCAGCAGAGATGACGTCGGGTGAAGTGCGACATCAGCCGAAGCCGGACCCGGACTTTGGAATCCGGCCGACTGCAGGGCTGCCTGACGACAGGACAACCCTGTTGTTATGACTGCAGATGCTATCCAGTTCGGACATCTACATTTATGGTAGGTACAAAACTGTACTATGTCTCTGCTTGTTTGTGTTTGAATGTACGCACGTGTGTCTGTGCCTGTGCAATGCATGAGCTGACAGTGATAATTACCACAGGAGAGTACTGATTAGCACTAGCTGTAACACCATGTGATTTAGGGACATGCAAATTAGCTGATAATGAGGTCTTTCCTCATTATGGATAATCATGTCTGTGAACTGCATTTTCTGTGTTCACATAAACTGTCTGTTTTAGCTGCAGCAGTTTAAATTATCACAAGCAACACTCTCTGAACCTCCATCACTGTTTCTAAAAACATTTTGACTAAGTGTACTGAAATAAATTCACTGCAACGTGAACATCGCCTGAGTGAGACGATGACCTTTATGAGGGCCAGGGCCTCTTTATACTGCCCACAGATTTAATGCCCACTGTTGCAGTGCATTTGTCAAGAACTTGTCAATCTTCTGCATTCACTTCTAAATTCTATAAATTTCTTTTGGTGTTTGTATGTGTGTGTGTGTGTGTGTGTGTGTGTGTGTGTGTGTGTGTGTGTGTGTGTGTGTGTGTGTATGTCTGTTGTGCTTGCATGCATGTGTGCACATTGCCTAAAAATATGAAGAAAACTTGTGCAAATGAATGCTCACACACATACACACAAACATACGCAGACACACATGCATACACACATGTACACACACACACACACACACACACACACACACACACACACACACACACACACACACACACACACACACACACTCATACACACACACACACATACACAAAATTAGAACTGAAGTTCACATAGTACTGGATTCTCCATGCACTGAGGAACTGTTAAAACATTTAATGCTTTTAATCCTGCACCATTCACTTCAGCAGCTAAAACACTCCTGCCCCCATCTCCTCACATCCATTACACATGCTATTTCTAGCAAGCAACTGTTCTGTTCATTTTTTAATCAGGTAAGTGAACTTGCCCCTTGTGGTCTGTGCAATAAATAGAAACAAATTAGTGTAGCCTGTCAACCATGTTTTTAGAATTTGGGAAAAACTGAAATACCCACAGAAAACCTTCACAGACAATGAATGAACTTGCAGTCTCCACACAGGCATCGACTGGAGGTCAGAAATTAACTCTGAATTCTGGAACTCTGAAGCAGAGATGGTGGGATTTCAGACTGTGATAAAGTTTGATAAAGAAAAAAAATTGTGACGCTATCAAGTAATTGCAGGAAGTCTCACCTCTAGTGGACCATTTCCCTTCAAAGTTCAAATGCTCTGTTGATGTTACGGTTATTTCTTTACCAACCCCTCTTTACTGAAGTTTTCAGTCTTGGCCATCAGAAGATTTAAGCTCAGAAACTTTTTAGCATCATGCAAATCAGAAAGTAGTAGAACAGCAGAAGACAATATAATATGTCCAAATAAAATTATTTTTATTTAACTCCTTACAGAAGAGTGCTCCTCCAGGTGTTTCCACAGTTACCTTCTACTGCGTCTCTAGTTGTCAAGTATTGCTTGTTCATATTTGCATTAATAATCCCAAAACTATGCTGCATACAAGGAATCCGAATATTTTATCTTGAAGCACTCATGATGGCAAACACAATTGTTTGGATATTTGATCTCTGTTAATGAGTGTTTCTTAGAACTGTAAGGTGATAACTTTTTTTAAAGACCCAAGTCGCACCCACTGGGAGTTAAAGGTGCACACTCAAAAGAGGTGTACCAGAGTGAATGAGTTAAGTAACATTCCAGCTATAGATTTATCACATATAAGTTACTGAAATAAAATATAATAATTGAGATGGTCTGAAATAATTTTAAGTAATAAAGCAGTAATTGGTATCTTATTTCTGAAAACCACTAATTTCTGAGTTAATTTGTTTTAAACTATTCTTCATTAGATTTAATTTCTAACTAGCAATCAAATAATGTGGCTTATTCAGTTTTTTGCTGATATATAACCTTAGCTGATATAATTAAAGAAACCACAATGACATGAACAGTTATTTCCCATACCTACTCATAATTTGAAAATTATATCACAAAACTAGAGAGGAAACTCTCTTTATGAATTATTGTTGGATAACACTTATTATCTTTTTGCCTGTCAAAAATATTGTTACTAGTTAGTAGTTACTTTATAGATGATAGATTAGTATTGTATACTCCTATAGCGGTTTCGTCATAGCCTCAGGTCAAACTTTCAGTAAAGTAAATCCTTGATTCTATGACAAGAAATAATTAAATCCTGACTACAGCTCAGAATATCCAGAACTGATTAATGGTTTCAGTGTTGGAAGAGCCATGCAGAGGAGAATGGAAGCCCGTGGCTTATGTGGGCTCACCCTTTTGTGGGAAGAATCATGGTGGTTCAAGCCAGCTGGTTTTACACCTGTAAGCAGAGGCTTGCATATTCTCACAGGCAGTAAGACCAGAGGATGTGGGTTTGGCAATTTGAAGCTGGTAATGGCACTCTCAGGAGGCATGTGCGGCACATGCCATGAGGAGAGTGTAGGACACCACTACATTGATGCTGCTGTTACTCAAGTGAGACAACAGGAGTGGGATTAGAATCATGCAAATAGAAAACTGCAGTGGCTACATGCACAATGGCTATGCAATCGTCTCTCTGTAAGGAGGTGGTGGGGAAAAATATCCTTGGTGAAATGTCAGTGCTTGGTTCTGGCAAACTTAGCAAGACTATCAGATGGTAATCCTATATTACAAAATATTAAGTATATAACCATCTATTTCATTTTGTCTTTCCAGATACTTGGCCCTTATTTCCATGTTTCTCATTTTAAGCTCTCAAAACAAAACAGCTCTTGAGAGTTCTGATTGTGCTTTAAGCCGCTTGACCTTCTTCATTACTCTAGGAGATAGTTCTAGTGTAGGAAATTATAAGATTGTTCCAATCTTAAAAAAATATTGGCATATGCAGGATGGCAGCACCAAAACCAGCATTTTCTAAAGGAGAATCTCCTTGCTAATTGCTGTCATTTTGTTTTTTGGTGTTTCTTTGAAAATCAAGACACTTTAGTACCTTACCATTTCTCCTTCTGATATTGAAGTTGCCCTTTCTTATATTCTCTATACCATTCCACTGATAATAACGGATAGAATTCCACTTTAACTACAACATTAAAAATTAAAATTAAATGCTTATCTTAAAACCGACATATATCCCCCAAATTAAAACTCAACACCACAACACAACACTAATAATGAGACACATAACTCTCCTAAACAGTGTGCCACTCAACCAAAGCCCCTAAGGCAAAACAGCATGCCCAGCACGCTAGTCATAGGTGACTCGATAGTGAGGCACAGTGATGTCCCACTCACTAGGATGAATAAGGAGAAAATAACAGTCAGCTGTCTGTCAGGTGTCAGGATCTGCCACATAATGCACACACTCAGGTCCCTCAACAACAGGTACAAATATGACTCTGTCGTTGCACATGTGGGTGTGAATGACCTGAGACGTACATCCCTGGACTACATGAAAAGAGACATGGAGGAGCTCTCGGATTATGTAGCCCAGGTGGGTATGACCCTAGCCCTGAGCAGTATCCTACCATTACCCAGAATGTTACCACAGTACAAGCAGAAAATGATTGATTTCAACAATTGGCTATGTTTCTGGTGTCATTCTAAGGGGATCCAGTATCTGTCTGCCCGGGATGACATGATTGACAGACCTCAATGCTTTGCCAAAATGACCTGTATCTGTCACCCCTGGGCTTCCGGATACTGCCCAAGGCTCTTGCCACCCCTATAGTGCCTTTTTTTAGGTGGTGTTCCAAAGACCAAATTACCATCATAACAGCTACAAACAAATGCAATCTGAGGGTCATGCTGCTCAAAGCTAGAAGTTTAAATCTCAAAAAGCACTCCTTAAAATAGAAAACATCGACATTTGTGCTTTAACAGAGACCTCGTTCAAGGCAGCAGAAAGCACCCCTGTACTACCAGGCTATAACTCATTCCACACCTTTCAGCCCCAGAACTTGGACCGAAGCTCCAAAGGTGGTGGTGTTTCCATATTAATAAAGGATGTGCACACCTCCAGACTAGTAGCCCAACATAATGCATCAGAGACACTTCAGGTGGAGCTAACCTTGGTTAAGACAGCGATTCAGGTCGTAGCCTGTTACAGGTCCCCAACCATGTCCCAAGACTCACACTCCACATTCCTAAGCACCCTGGAGAATATTAGGGCCCAACCTAACACTCCCTTACTGGGTGACTTCAACTACCCCTCCATTAACTGGGAAAACTACTCATGTACCAATACACTTGCCCAACATTTCCTGGAATTCATTATTCCCAATGCCCTGTACCAGCTTGTTCTTACCCCCACTAGAGGTAGCAACATCCTTGACCTGGTCATTACTAACATGGGCAGCCATTGCTCTACACCAGTAGTCAACTCCTCCCTGGTTAGATCCGACCACAAACTAATCACCTTGGAAAGCCACATCCCCCCCCACATGCAATGGTAACCACCATGAAAAACTTCTCCAAAGCTAACTTTGGGCTCCTAAAAACAGAGGTGGCTAACTTCACGGCACCCATGCAAATGGAGAATAGTTGAATGACTGCTGAATCATACACCAATGCACTGTACGAACACATACAGAAATGCATGGATCTCACCATACCCAATAGAACCAAGATGCTCTCCTCCAAAAAAAGGAAGCCAATCTGGTAGTCCCCTGCAATAAATAAACTCTACAACAGAAGGAGGAAACTGATTCGGAATAAGGTGAAGTCCCAAGACTGGAAAAACTCCCTTATCAGCATCAACAAAAAGTTGAGATCCCTCATCAAATCTTCTAAAGCTAGCTATGAAAACAGAATTGCAGCAGATAGTAAAGACAACCACAAGGTCTTCTGTAGTTATGTAAAGAATCTCCACGGCAATACCCAGATTTTCTCTGAACTACTGCACAATGGTACCTCCTATACCGAGCCAACAGATATTGCCAATATACTAGCCGACAGATTCAGTGCCAACTTTACCCCTCCCCCCCTTAAAGGCCCAATCACAATACCAGTTGATTGCCAGGCACCCAGTATTACTGCTGCACTGATTAAAACAGCACTGTCCAAGGCCAGGAATACAGCTTCTATGGGACCTGACAATATCCCTGGCTGTGTTCTACATGAACTACAGGGAGAATAGGCACCTCATCTGTGTACCATATTCAATCACAGCCTCACCTCAGGCTTTGTCCCTACCGAATGGTGCACTGCTATAGTCATCCCTTTCCACAAAGAAATAGCGACTACAGACCCAGGGAACTATCACCCCATTAGCCTGACAAGTCTGACATGCAAAGATATGGAACACATCATCATGGACCTAATAAACAAGGATATAGGAAATCTCCAAACTCTGGATCCCACACAGTTTGGATTTGTGAAGGGTAGTTCATGCCTGCTCAACTTGGTTGACTTCTCTGAGTCAGTCACCAGTGCTGTGGATGAAGGCAAGTTGGTTTATACAGCCTACCTTAATCTGGCCAAGGCCTTTGATACCATTCCCCACTCAGGAATTATAGAACAACTCACTAAGCTAGGGATCAACCCCTATATCACTAGGTGGGTTGCAAACTGGCTCGCAGATAGAACCCACAGTGTGAAAGTAGCTGACTCCAAGTCAGACTGCTGATGAGTCATGAGTGAAGTCCCACAGGGATCGGTCCTGGGTCCTCTTCTGTTTGATATCTACTTCTCAGTAGTCCAGGCAAACATGAAGGGACTCTGGCTGACAAAGTTCGCAGATGATTGCTAGTTGGGAGCCATTATTAACTCCCCAAGTGATGTAGATATCCTACAGAAAGGCCTCACTGAGACCAACGACTGGTGTCAGAACCATGGCCTTAAGCTCAATGCCAAAAAATGTGTCATCATCCCCTTTGGAAAAAACCTAGTTCCCATGAATTACCACATTGATGGTAGTCCACTGAACATGAAAGGCATTATAAGAGATCTGGGAACACAGGTTGACAGCAACTTCTCTTTGGACCACCACATTACCACTGTGGTCAGAAAGCCCTTCTATGTGGCATATCTCATTACTAAGGGCTTTGCATCCAGGAGAAAAGAGGTCATTGTCTCCCTCTACTCTTCCCTCATTAGGCCAATCATCGAGTACAATGTCCCATTTGGCATGTACCTCACTAGACACCTACAACAACCAGAGAGGCTGCAAAAGTACCTCACAAAGAGGATCCTAGGCCTTAAACACTTGCCCTATATGGACAGACTCAAAAAAATCCAACTATTCTCTGTCTCATATTGCCTACTTAGAGGCAATCTCTGCTCGACTTACAAAGCCATGTTTGACCCAGCTCTGTTAGAAATTTTACATCTAAAGAAATCCCAACCCCTCTGCACCACACGCTCCAGAGACCTCAACCTCATTACCACAATCAACAGAACGTGCTGTAGGGACAGGTTCATAACCCAGAGACTGCCCATGCTATGGAATAGACTTCCCATACATGTCAAACAGAGCACCTCACTGCCCCTCTTCAAGAGCAATGAGTGGATGGGAAATAGAAAATTCACCCCAGGGATCACTCCAGTGGCTCTACTCAACAGAGGCTCTGGGAAGTAAGATCGGGTGGCATGATGCCAGGGTAATCCTATGGGCTAAGTTCTTAAAGACTCCAGGCCATTAGCCTAGTACACACCGATGAACCTGTTGGTGACATCCATCCAAACCCTGTATCAGCTACATCCCCAGAAACATTTAACTCCACAACCACCACACACCACACCCCTCCAATACAACCTAACACTGCTTGTTCTTCCCTTAACATCACATAGAAACATTAAAAGCATCTACAACAAAATACAACAGTTCCATGGCTGACTTAACCTACATGCCCCAGATATAGTAGTGCTAACTGAAACCTACCTGGCTGAAAAAAGAAACAAAAGATAATGAAATTCTACCCCAAAAACTATAATATACTAAGAGCAGACAGAAAAAATTAAAAGGCCAGTTCTCTGTAGCTTCCCCCCTTCACCACTAAGATTTCCACAATTTGATAAAGCAGAAATGCTCATAGCTACCTCTGCAAACCAACCAAAACAAGACATTATCCATTATAGGCGCTCATTTTCCCACCTTGTAATAATTTCTGGGTTTCATCCAAATTCAGACCTGCCAGCTGTCCAGATTTTCACAGAATGTCCAGATTTTTACCTCAAAAGTTGTGTCTGTTCATCAGAAAAGTTTGATTTTCTGGCAAATCATCGGCAAATCATTGAGGATAGAAGTCAGAAAATATGAGGTTGAGAGGTATGTCCAACATCTCCCAAGAAAAATAAATACTGGGTGATTTTTAATATTGACTTACTCTATCGCTCTCCTCTGACTCAAATAACCAGTCAATAAATATATGACCTCTCATGGCTAATCACCACTCCCACGTCCCACCCACTATAATAAAAACAATATTAAGGGAACATTAATTGACTGGATTCTTAAATCTATGCCTCAGAAAATATTTACCTCAGGTACCCTTCCAGATATCCCAAGGGATAAACCCCATTTCAGTATAGCATGTACCCTCACACATTTCAACAAATACTCCTTTATCTCCTGTCTAAAACTATATAACTAGAAAGCTCTAAAATACATTCCACTAGATGATGCAGTGGATCTTCTTAACTCTACTTTTTTGAACCTTCTAAATGAATTTGCCACCGGTTGTCTCAAAACACAAAACACCTTATGAGACTTAGAAACAGAGTTTGGAATATACAGCTATCCAAAAAACACTAACAAATCTCCAAAAATTCAGAGAACTCGGAAACCAAACTAAAACTCAAATTAGGTTAGATTAAAAAAATACTACACTGCCCTGCAATATTAAAACTACAAAAATCCCAAAACATTCTGGTCCTCTATAAAATAGCTGCTCAATCCCAGCCACACCACTCAACCATCCCCACACTTAGCACTAACAACAGCAATACCAACTGTACTGATGCTTTCAACTTTTGTTTCATTCAGTCTCATCACTACTTCTAAATTCCCCCAATACCAACAACCAGACAACAGTGCCACCAACCATTCCTCTTCATAACATCTCCTTCCAACCAGCCCCACTACTTACATAAAAAATAGTTAAGTTAAAACCCACCACCTTAGCCCCAACAACTCACTTGGCTGCAGAAGCAACAGACTACCCCATCTCAATTTTAGTAAATCATTCCATCAGTAAATCATATATCCCTAACCTCTGGAAAAAAGTCACATTCTTCCCCACCACAGAGGAGGGCATTCAACTGAACTCTCAAACTACAGGCCTATTGCCATTCTCTCTCCCTATCAAAAATATCTAAAAATGCATCCATTCACAGCTCTTAGATTACCTCACACAAAATCACCTGCTCTCTTCATCTCAACATGGCTTCTTTCCCCACCACAGTACCTCTACCAGTTTACTTAGTTTCACCAGTACAGTAAACACAAATAGGAATGACAGAAACCTAGTGCCTGACCTCTTCCTTGATTTATCCTCAGTTTCTCATTCTATTATCCCACACAAACTTCATAACCTAGAACTTAATCATGGTTTCATTGTTACCTCCAAACTAGAGCTCAACCTGCCAAGTGGTAAAAAGACATATCATCTGTCCTCCTAATACTAGTTGGTGTACCACAAGGATCAATCTTGGGACCCATTCTTCTTAACATCTTCATCAATGACCAACATAAAGCATGTAAAACTGCATCCCTACTACAGTATGCAGATGATACCACCATTATCTGCATAGCAAAAAAGATCAGCAAACTACAAGCACTTACCCAGGAGTCTTTCACCTTTACAGAAACCTGTTTGACATCTTCCCAATTACTCGTTAATCCAAGTAAATCCTAATTAATATTTACTCCCCAACAGCTTATAATCAGCAAAACCTTCTCAATTACTTTACCTAATAAAACAAAAATTGAACTTGTCACACATACTAAATTATGAGAACCTACAATCTGACACACATCCAAAATACAGTAAAATAAAATACAGCAAAAACTACATTCCCTCCACACAGCCAAACCCTTCCTTTCAGAAACTATAAGAAAAGACATTACCTCTTCTCTTCTCTTGCCTACTCTGATGTATTCCGCACCCATCCTTAGCAAGATCCAAGTGACGTTGCTAAACAAACTTGAGTAATGTTACTACAAAATAACACAATTTGCTGCCAACCTTCCAAACAGAACCAGCCACTGTGCTGCCCTAAGTGAATTGCAGTAGCTAAAATTTTCACATTATCTAACTTACTCAAAACTTCCACAAATCTGTAACACTGTGTATAAACCTAACAACTATCCATCCATTTCCAACCTCATATAAATATATAACCCCTCCAGGCAACTATGTTTTTCAGACAAAAAACTATTATGTGTATCCAAACTCAAATATTCTGCTGGCAAATCACTACTCTCCCACCACCTCATTACATTCTGGAACTCCATCCCACTAGCAGTACAAGAACACTCCCTAAATTCATTCAACTAAATTCCTACCTACTCATTAGCCAGCCTTGTAGATGTGATGGTTCTTGGATGATCTCAAACCCTTACTAACCATCAACACTCTTTTATGTAACTGACCATAATCCAGTAACTTCTTCACAATCTCTAACTACCTGACTATCATCTACCCCTCTCCACTACTACCTCTATCTCCAGCTACCCCTGTCCACTACTATCTCTATCTCCAGCTATCCCTCTCCACTACTATCTCTATCTCTCTTTACCTGGATCTCCTCAATACACCTTCATACTTTGTAAACTCCTTCACCTTAAAATGATTTCACTGTTTCCTACTCATTATCTGTTTACAGCTAATTCCATTTGAAAGTAATCAGACTCTTATGAGCTACATATTAGCTATTTTACTGTATTCTTGTTTTAACTATCAAGGTTTCATTAACTGTCATATCATTACTGTTCTATGTATGTAACTTAATTTACTATTCTATGTATGCACTTCTATTGTTCTATGTATGTACATTTATTATTTTTTGATTAACTGTCATATCATTGCTCGTCTATGTATGTATGAATGTACGTATTCACTTTAGAAGCTCGGAATAATGAAATGTCGAAATTCAGTATTTCGAGCCCATAAAGTGGAATCCTGAAAAGAGTGAAAGCACAGAAGCGCAAAATTCAAAACCTTGAATACCGGAGGTTTTGAGTTTCGCATTTCTGAGGTTCCGCTGTGGTTACGGATTCAGGTAAGTGTGTGCGTGTTAAGGGTTTTGTGTAGGGGCTGTGGTGTGTGTTAGTGTGTTTTGTTGCTGTGATGTGTGTGCAAGCAGAATATAGCTTGTGTGATGGTGTTGTGTGTGTGTTTGTGTGTAGTGCAACCTCAAAGTTAGAATATATAAGTAGAGGTGGTGCGGGGCGCAGCCCTCCACATGGGGGGTGCAGGGGGGCTTGCCCCTCTGCTTTTTAGTAGGAGAGAGCTTGTGTTTGTGTGTGGGGAGGATGGTGTGTGTGTGTGTTTGTGTGTGTGTGTGTGTGTGTGTGTGTGTGTGTGTGTGTGTGTGTGTGTGTGTGTGTGTGTGTGTGTGTGTGTGTGTGTGTGTGTGTGTGTGTGTGCATTAGAAGCGCGAAATTCAAAATCTCTGGTGTGTGAGATTTTGAATTTCGCGGTTCTGTGTTTTCGTGGTTTTAAAATTTTGACTTTATAGCTTCAAAATACTGAATTTCGATATTTCAGTATTTCGAGTATATAAAGTGAATCCATGAATGTACACTTAGATAAATCTTGTATATGCCTTCTACTCATTCTGCAAAATGGAGCATTTCTCTCCAGGCCTCCACTGAAAATGGGACTTGTGCCTAGTCAGACTTTTCTGGTAAAAAAAAAGGAATAAATAAATAAACAGGTTAAAACATCTAACCTTTCTAAGTTTAACCTAGAAATGTACATTACTACCCTATCATCTATTAACTGGAACTTCCTTAAAATCCTCCTCTTAGATGATGCTGTAAAGGAATTCAGCACAACTTTCCTAAATATCCTATATAGCCTTACACCCCCTAGAAGGAACCAATTGTAAACAAATAATGCAATTTGGCTATCCAAAAAGAGTAGAATGCTAATGCAAGATAGAGAAAAAGCATGGAAAGAATGGTGAAAATAAAAAACACCACAATATACTGAAAGCTTCAGAATGCCTTGCAATTGTACTAAAAGACAAATTAATGAAGATAAAAAATACAATATAATGCATTTCAGAATAATAATAAACACAACCCTAAAAAATTCTGGACAGCCATTAAAGAAATCTTGTATCCTGGCCATAAATTCAACCCCAGTCTCTCTCCAAATAACTCATCACTTGAAACTGCAACACAGTTCAACTCTTATTTCATAGATAGTATAGCATCTCTAACCAAGGATTATCCAACATTTAACTTTAACCTTTTCCAGCAGCGATGTATCAACACATCTACTTTGAATTTTAAATCTGTGCCTACCATCCATCCATCCATCCATCCTCAACCCCCTTTCCCATTTTGCACATGGGGTCAGGGTGTCATGTCTGCAGTGACAATTGTCTTAAGCCATGGTTTACACTACTGGGTGGCTAGCCCTGTGAAGGGAGTTCATTTGTGCCACTCAACTCATGCACACCCTCTCACCTATGGCCAGTATAAAGTGTTCACCACCTACTGCATGTCTTTGTAATGTGAGAGGAAACCGGATCACCCAGATATAAAACTAGTCTTAAGCAAACTGAAATTATGCTCTGCTATAGATGATAGTCTTCCAAGAGAGTACATTAAAATAACAGCTGATGACATTGGGTATACTGTCTCAAGTCTTAAGAATAGGTCAGTCTATGAATCGCATATTCCCGCTCTCTAGAAAAAGTCAAACATTATCTCCACACAAAAGAGGAAATTCAGCAGACATGACTAACTTTGGACCTATCGCAATCTTATCCTACTTTCCAAAATATTTGAAAATGTATTCAGAAACAATATCTAAAATATTTCCTGCAGGAAGAACTGCTATCCCCCACACAGCATGGTTTCTGTCCTTCCCACAGTACTAACACTGCACCTCTAACCTATATAGATACTGCCAATAAAGCTAGTGATAATGGTAAACTAGTCTCCTCCTTATTTCTGGACTTGTCTAAAGCCTTCAACACAGTTTGTCACAGCAAACTTCTACTCTAAATATCCTCATTAGGTCTGTCTCAGCCCACCCTTCTATGGTTCAAAAGCTACCTAGCCAATAGGTATCAGTCAGTAAAATGACACTCCACCCTCTTTCCATACCTACCAGTACCCACTGCTGTACCACAAGGCTCTATATTTGGTTCCCTCTTCTTTAACATTCTCACCAACACACTCCAATTATCTACAAAACAGGTTCCCCTAAAACAGTACACAGATGATTCCACACTCATTTGGACATCTGAGAATGTGGCACACCTCCTAAAAATACTCAGAAAGTTTTAACAGCAATGGAAAGATGGCTTTGTAACTTATAACTCATGCCTAACCCTAAATTTGTAACTTAGAACTCATGCTCAACCCTAAAAAAAAAAAAAAAAAAAAAAAAAAACTTCTACTTTTCCCCCCAAATCCCTCTCCCATGAAACAACAAAATTAAAAGTCCTCTCTATTGATAATACAATATAGATAACATAAGGGGATCCATTCTAGGGATAAAGCATTTAGGAGCTGTCTCTGTCCATTAGTAGTACAGGGAACAGCCCTGGGGTAAACCTTTTATTTCCAATTCATAGATCCAAGTATATATAATGTGGTAATCATAAACCTATTATTACAAGCAGTAATCAGAGACTTGTGTGACATCACCCGGACATACAATCTCTTCTCCAGCCTTTTATGACCAACAATGACTGATTTTTTGGAAGACATGCTGCTCACAGGTCTGACAATCTTATAGCAAGTTATTAATGATGGCAATCTTGAATTTTACCTATATATGCAAAATTTCGTAAGAAGAACTGATAAAGAACCTAGGGATGCTTTACACTGCCAAATTATTTCTCACTTATACAACTGTTACACTTGCCACTAGTTATCTCCTCCCCACACTTCTTTATGGAGAACTCAATCAACTGAGAGAGTGGACACAGCACAGTATATTGGATCACTAGACTAGTCCACTCCCAAACACCAGACTCACCTCCATCAGGGAACAAATGAAGGAGGAGGTCTCTCACCTCAGTATAAGATAAAGAGGTCAATTGGGTGCAAGCAGGGATGTCATTGGGCATATCCTCTAGACTACCTCCCCAAAAAGAAATGGGTATAGGCATAATTTTATGAGTGTTTAAACATTCAAAATATTGTTATTACGTAATGTCTTGTATTCTTTTAAAGATGCTCACCTCTGTCCACATGCATCATGCTTGGAGACTATTATTAAATGATAATGGGTTGGTGTAATAATTCTTAAGTGAGAAATGAATTAGTCTGTCTATTGTGCTTTTTGTGAATACTAGAGTAGATTTCTAGTTATATATTGTATACATGGTTGTGTTATTTGTATTTGAGTTTAAGTGTTTTCTTCTGTGCTGACTTGTTTTCAATGAAGTTCAAATTAAAAAAAATGTTAATACTGTGAATATATACAGAACCAAAACCTACATGCAAATTTTAGTGAAGAAGCACCAAAAAACAGTAATTCAAATGCAAAAACCATAAAGCAAAGAAAACACTGAATCAATGCCCAAAAGAAGCAAAAGTGGACTCATTATTCTGTCAGTGAAGACCACATTCTAGGTATTATCTTGGCAGTATGTCTAAATACACACTGTAGGAACAGTCAGTCCAGTCCTATGCAGGGAGTGAGGCATCCAAGATGGGCACAAATTCCTTTCTTTTACTTTGGATACCTAAATAGCAATTTAAAAAGAATTCTGAAATTGCTGGAGTTACAGGGTAAGCGTTATCACAGATAACCTATTCTGTTAGTGTGTAAATTCATCAAACAGTTCATAGGTATATACTAAACTAAAATTTAACTCAGGAACAGTCCAACAAATGAAAAGTGAAAAATGATGAAACTCTGTTCCACTACATTATAGAAAAAACACCAGCACTAGCGACAGTGTAGTCGACCAAAATACGAACCACTCCTTGACTTCTGTGCACAATTTATTGAAAACAAATTAAAACCATTCGGTTAAGTGCTTTCATCAATTCAGACTTCATCAGAACAATACAAATAATTTCTCCAGTTCTTATATATCATCTTGTTAAATCACATGTTGGTCCCAATTACTGCCTTAAAGTGCTAGTGCATACATAAATACAAAATACATCTTATTGTAATATTATTTAACTATAATTTATATTAAATGATAAATTGTTCTAAAATACCTTAATAATTATTCTAAAATGTTTTAAAAATTGTATAATATAATAATCATTATAAAACATTTTGTTAAGTTATCTAATGGCTTCTAAAATAGGCTTAATGGACAGATATTCATTGATTCCTGGGGGGACAGATGCATTTAATTTAACTTGCCATATAATTTCTTTTTCCCCCACTATTTTCTTTATATCACCTCCCCTATGATTAATTTTAACCACTTCCAATATCCCAAAGTGGAAGCCTGAACATCCTTGGTTTTCATTCAGATGTTTCCACAGTGCATTTCTCTCATCTCCCTTTTGTATACTATAAAGATGTTCGTATATTCTGTTTCTCAGGCATCTGGTGGTCTTCCCCACATAAAAGACTGGACATTTTGTACACTTAGCTAAGTACACCAGGTGTCTGGATCTACAGTTACCCTTTTGAAACTATATTTTAGTTCTATTAATGTCCTCTAATATTAGACAAGGGGTAGATATGATGTATTGGCACTGCCTACAAGTCCCACACTTTTGTGTCCCTTTAATGATAACTCCCTTGGGTTTGATTTTCTTTTCTAATCATTTTTTCATGTTACTTCCATTTTTGTAAACACAAACTGGTTTCTCCCCTACAATCTTTGATATATCACTATCTATCTTCATGATGTTCCAGTCTCTATCCAATATTTTCCTAATTTCTCCACTGTGTTTACCAAATTGGAGTATACATGCTCTACCATATTCATTTTCCATGCTCTTATTATCTGAACATCCATCAATATCTGTAGTCGATTGAATGCAATTTACTTGGGTATCCTCATTTCCCAATAACGGTTTATATTTTTTACCCCATTCTCTTAACACATAATTGGTGACATCACTCACCAATTCAGAAGGATACCCCCTATCCAGGAAATAATCACCTATCATTTTTAGTTCATTACCTAAGTCTCTCACTTGGGATGTCATCCTGGCCGCACGAATACATTGACCTTTGACTATGTTTCTTTTTTGTATCGTGGGGTGACTACTGTGATATTCAAGGTACGAATTACTAAAAGTTGATTTCCTATATATATTAGATTTAAATCTCCCATCTTCAAGGGTTATCCTAGTGTCTAGATAGGGTATTGAATTTTGGTCTTCACAAAAAGTAAACTTTATTGCATCACTACAGGTGTTTAAATAGACCTTAAACTTGTCTAATTCTAACTTGTTTCCGTTCCATGTAATAAAAATATCATCTAGAAAGCGAAAATAACATCCCAAATAGGAAGACCACTCAGAATTTAAAATGAATTCTTCTTCCCAACTGGTCAAAAAAAGGTTGGCAAACATTGGGGCACATGCCGCACCCATCGCCACCCCTTTCTTTTGCCTATAGTACTCCCCTTCAAACAATATGTAATTATGGGACGATACTATATCCATGAACTCTATTATTAATAGTGTTCTATCCCAGGTAATATCACTCTTCATCATAATACTATCCTGAAACCTGAACATTCCTTCATCCTTGGGAATACTGGAGAAAAGGTCTACTACATCTATAGTGACTAACCATTCTGCTTTATGTGATATTTCAGGCTTTAATCTTCTCAAAAAATCCCATGAATCAATAATTATTTGTGGAATATTTTTATAAATGGGTTTAAGCCATTTATCTATCACTTTTCCATAAGGAAAAGTTTTAGAATTACTGCCTGATATAATAGGCCTGAATGGGGGGTTATTAACTTCCTTATGAACCTTCGGTATCCTTATGATGGTTCCAATAATAGGGTAATCAACTTTCAAAAACTTATAAAGTTCCCCATCAATCCTGTCCTCTAATAAAAGGTCTTCTAAAATTAAATCCACTTTATGATAACCAATATTGACTTCATTAAGTGAAATAGCCTCATAATTCCCAGACTTGAGTAGAATATTGTTCATCCTATTGATGTATTCAACCTTGTCAAAAAGCACTGCACCCCCTCCCTTGTCAGGTTTCATTATTCTCAGGGTGTGGTCTTCCTGCATTTCCTTTAATATAGTTGCTTCTTCCTTACTTAGGTTAAAAACTAGTTTGTTTGATCTAATTTTTCACCCATATTTGTAGATCTCTTCAGTTACCATTTTCTCATAAGTGGCTAATAGATTGTTCAAAGGGGGTGTAAAGGAACTCTTTTTTGTAAATTCATGGGGCTTATTAGAAATTTTGTCCTTAAAAAATATCTGTAAGTTTAATTTTCTAACATACTTTTTAACCTCTAATACATAATCAACTACATTAAAATTGTCCTCAGGAATAAACTTCATTCCTTTAGATAACAAAGAAAAATGTTCTTTTTTCAATTCCATACCAGCATAATTGTAAATATTAAAATCATTCCATTTACTAACTATATTGTTGATTTTAATTTGTTTTCAATAAATTGTGCTCAGAAGTCAAGGAGTGGTTCGTATTTTGGTCGACTACTCTGTCGCTAGTGCTGGTGTTTTTTCTATAACGTAGTGGAACAGAGTTTCATCATTTTTCACTTTTCATTTGTTGGACTGTTCCTGAGTTAAATTTTATTTTGTGGACACACAATGGATTCATTAGACGAATTGCCGTCTATTTTTTCCCCGAGGCAAGAGGAAATAAGGGGACTGCAGTCCGAGATGGCGATAATGCGTGGTGAATTAACCAGGCTGCTGGAGATGATGTCACAACCCAACACAGGAGCCGGTAGGAAAGACGTGATGACATCAACTCGTACACTCATTCGGAGTGTCGGAAGTGATGGAAATGGTGAGCGTGGGTACAAGGAAGGTCTAACATCTACAGGTTCCCTTAGTAAACGGCGTGTGGGTGACAATGAAGAAGCGCAACGAGCGCTAGGAGCTAGTGTAAATGATTCACTAATGGATTATAACATTTCTGGTGCTAAACCGAGGAGAACTGTCCCTAAAAAGACTTATGCCATTGCGGCAAATGATCTACCAACAGGTACTGTAAAAAGAGTTCTTGATAAGCATATCAGGAAAGAGCGTTATAATCTTAATGAATTTATAACTGATGTTTTTAACTTTGAAGGGGGCCATGTTAATAAGGTTAACCGGAATTACCAGGCAACCGACAAAGGAGAGGAAAAAACTTTGAGGGACATGATATTTGACTTTGGAAAGAAGTTGAAAGTGTTAAAAAGCATACAGCTGGATAATGGTTATTTGAAGAAATGTATTGACGAGGGGATAGTCCCAATGGGTTTGAGATTCTTTAAAATACCCATGGGAATTGTTATAGATGATAATGTGCAAGCAGAATGTACGAAAATGTTTGATCAGTTTGGCTTTACATTTATGAATTTCATTATTAACTGTAATGACAAAAAAATATGTTCCCTTTTGGTAGAATTGGAAGAGTTAAATAATATTATTCAAAGTGACTTGATGTTTGACGAATGTGAACTGTTTTTAGAGTCGCAGTATACATGGGTAGAAGCACAGGTGGCTAAACAACAAGAAAGAAAATGTAAAAAAATGGCAAGGGACCTTGACCAGTATAAAAAAGGTTATGCTTATCGGTGGGAGAAAAAAACTAACAATAATAAGACAAATGGCCAACAATGGAAATATAATAATAGAACTCGACAACCACCATTTAGTGAACAAGTTAGGTATAGGGATGTTGGTTACAATAGAAGTAATGTTAAAGATAATTATGGAGGGGGTGCTGTCCATCAAAACAATATTTTTTTAGGGGAAGAATGGGAATGGGAGGGAGCAGACCAAATAGGGACAGGGAACAGAAGGGAGAGAGTGAACTACAACAATAAAAGATAGTTAGTAGAGTTCAATGCAACAATGAAGATGGTATAGAGAAAATCAACAATATAGTTAGTAAATGGAATGATTTTAATATTTACAATTATGCTGGTATAGAATTGAAAAAAGAACATTTTTCTTTGTTATCTAAAGGAATGAAGTTTATTCCTGAGGACAATTTTAATGTAGTTGATTATGTATTAGAGGTTAAAAAGTATGTTAGAAAATTTTACTTACAGATATTTTTTAAGGACAACATTTCTAATAAGCCCCAAGAATTTACAAAAAAGAGTTCCTTTACACACCCTTTGAACAATTTATTAGCCACTTATGAGAAAATGGTAACTGAAGAGATCTACAAATATGGGCGAAAAAGTAGATCAAACAAACTAGTTTTTAACCTAAGTAAGGAAGAAGCAACTATATTAAAGGAAATGCAGGAAGACCACACCCTGAGAATAATGAAACCTGACAAGGGAGGGGGTGCAGTGCTTTTTGACAAGGTTGAATACATCAATAGGATGAACAATATTCTACTCAAGTCTGGGAATTATGAGGCTATTTCACTTAATGAAGTCAATATTGGTTATCATAAAGTGGATTTAATTTTAGAAGACCTTTTATTAGAGGACAGGATTGATGGGGAACTTTATAAGTTTTTGAAAGTTGATTACCCTATTATTGGAACCATCATAGGGATACCGAAGGTTCATAAGGAAGTTAATAACCCCCCATTCAGGCCTATTATATCAGGCAGTAATTCTAAAACTTTTCCTTATGGAAAAGTGATAGACAAATGGCTTAAACCCATTTATAAGAATATCCCACAAATAATTATTGATTCATGGGATTTTTTGAGAAGATTAAAGCCTGAAATAGCACATAAAGCAGAATGGTTAGTCACTATAGATGTAGTAGACCTTTTCTCCAGTATTCCCAAGGATGAAGGAATGTTAAGGTTTCAGGATAGTATTATGACGAAGAGTGATATTACCTGGGATAGAACACTATTAATAATAGAGTTCATGGATATAGTATTGTCCCATAATTACATATTGTTTGAAGGGGAGTACTATAGGCAAAAGAAAGGGGTGGCGATGGGTGCGGCATGTGCCCCAATGTTTGCCAACCTTTTTTTGACCAGTTGGGAAGAAGAATTCATTTTAAATTCTGAGTGGTCTTCCTATTTGGGGTGTTATTTTCGCTTTCTAGATGATATTTTTATTACATGGAATGGAAACAAGTTAGAATTAGACAAGTTTAAGGTCTATTTAAACACCTGTAGTGATGCAATAAAGTTTACTTTTTGTGAAGACCAAAATTCAATACCCTATCTAGACACTAGGATAACCCTTGAAGATGGGAGATTTAAATCTAATATATATAGGAAATCAACTTTTAGTAATTCGTACCTTGAATATCACAGTAGTCACCCCACGATACAAAAAAGAAATATAGTCAAAGGTCAATGTATTCGTGCGGCCAGGATGACATCCCAAGTGAGAGACTTAGGTAATGAACTAAAAATGATAGGTGATTATTTCCTGGATAGGGGGTATCCTTCTGAATTGGTGAGTGATGTCACCAATTATGTGTTAAGAGAATGGGGTAAAAAATATAAACCGTTATTGGGAAATGAGGATACCCAAGTAAATTGCATTCAATCGACTACAGATATTGATGGATGTTCAGATAATAAGAGCATGGAAAATGAATATGGTAGAGCATGTATACTCCAATTTGGTAAACACAGTGGAGAAATTAGGAAAATATTGGATAGACACTGGAACATCATGAAGATAGATAGTGATATATCAAAGATTGTAGGGGAGAAACCAGTTTGTGTTTACAAAAATGGAAGTAACATGAAAAAATTATTAGAAAAGAAAATCAAACCCAAGGGAGTTATCATTAAAGGGACACAAAAGTGTGGGACATGTAGGCAGTGCCAATACATCATATCTACCCCTTGTCTAATATTAGAGGACATTAATAGAACTAAAATATGGTTTCAAAAGGGTAACTGTAGATCCAGACACCTGGTGTACTTAGCTAAGTGTACAAAATGTCCAGTCTTTTATGTGGGGAAGACCACCAGATGCCTGAGAAACAGAATATACGAACATCTTTATAGTATACAAAAGGGAGACGAGAGAAATGCACTGTGGAAACATCTGAATGAAAACCAAGGATGTTCAGGCTTCCACTTTGGGATATTGGAAGTGGTTAAAATTAATCCTAGGGGAGGTGATATAAAGAAAATAGTGGGGGAAAAAGAAATTATATGGCAAGTTAAATTAAATGCATCTGTCCCCCCAGGCATCAATGAATATTTGTCCATTAAGCCTATTTTAGAAGCCATTAGATAACTTAACAAAATGTTTTATAATGATTATTATATTATACAATTTTTAAAACATTTTAGAATAATTATTAAGGTATTTTAGAACAATTTATCATTTAATATAAATTATAGTTAAATAATATTACAATAAGATGTATTTTGTATTTATGTATGCACTAGCACTTTAAAGGCAGTAATTGGGACCAACATGTGATTTAACAAGATGATATATAAGAACTGGAGAAATTATTTGTATTGTTCTGATGAAGTCTGAATTGATGAAAGCGCTTAACCGAATGGTTTTAATTTGTTTTCGATAAATTGTGCTCAGAAGTCAAGGAGTGGTTCGTATTTTGGTCGACTACACTGTCGCTAGTGCTGGTGTTTTTTCTATAATGTAGTATATACTAAACTAATTACCACTAGGGCACTTATAAGCCTATCTGTGGAACCCAAATTTGATCCACAAATTTGATTTATATAGGGGTGATTTACTGACAAGGGCGCCAGGCAGTGGGGTAAATGTCCGATTATACTTCCCATTGGTCCAAGTTGCACTTAAATAGGGATAGGTTGGAACTTTGCTTCACATGAATAGGCAGCCTATTACAGTGAAGTGGAATTGTCTGAGAAACATATCTGTCTTTCCAACATGTCCTATTTAAGTCACAAGTAAAATTTAGGTCTTTTGATCTGGTAATTCTGATGCTGCTTGTTTTGCAGATGTGCAAAAGGTTCATCAAATCAGGGTTCAGGGATACCTTGTACATCAGGTGAAGATCACCTCTCAGAAATCTGTATGATAATGAGCGAAAAAGTAGGGATTTGAGGAAATCAGCATAGGGCATTGTGTTTACTCAAGGCATTCATTTTGTAACAAATCTTTCTGGGTATTCCAGTTGTTGCAAGTGTCTGGTTAGATACATACCAAAGGAGGCATTATACTCTACTATAGGTCTGATGAGGGATGAGTGCAGTGGTATAATGACCTCTCTGGACCTAGATACCATGGTCTTACTTATAAGTTGAGCAACATATTAGGATTTTCTTACTATTCGACAGTTAGGTTACTATGTACATGAGTTCCAAGATCCCTGTCCATTGAATCAACTTTTAGGGGTAGTTTATTGATGGAATAGTATTCTGGGGTGGCTGACATCCCAAAAGGTACTATAATGCATTTTTTCATACTGAGATTTAAGCCATGGCTTTATCCCCAAGCATTTAACTATGTTATACCTTCCTAAGGGGTGTTCTTGTCTTGAGGGGATTCAATAACTGCATGCATTTTGCAATCATCTGCAAACTTGGTCAGTCAGAGGCCTTTGACATTGACTTTGACCTCTGAGAAGTAGATGCCAAAGAGGAGTGGGTCCAGCACAGAGTCCTGAGGAATCCATTGGTGAGCGGCTTCTTTTTAAAGTTGGTCTCACTGATCCTAACCTTTTGGGTCCTATTTCTGAGCCAACTAGCTATCTAGTGCACTATAGAGGGGTTTATGCCTAGTTCCATAAGTTTTCTGACAATGCCTGAGTGGGGCATTGTATCAAATGCTTTAACCAAATCTGGGTAGGCAGCATGTACCACTTTCTCCTCATCCATTGTCTTAGTGACCTCTTCAATGAAATCCACCAGGTTCAGTAAGCATAGCCTTCCTTTGAGAAAGACAAACTGGAATGGATCCATTGTCTGGAGGTCTTCTATGTCCTTGTTGATAATTTCCATGATAATTCTTCCCATGGCTTTGCATATAAGACTAGCCAAACTAATTGGTCTATAGATTCCAGGATCTGTTGAAGGTCCTCCCTTAGGAAGAGGGATGACTGTTTAGTCCTCAATTATTATGCCACAAAGCCTGTTTTAAGACTATAGTTAAACATTGACTCCAGGGGCAGTGATAAGTCATAGGTTCATAGGTGTGTACTAGGGTAATGGACCTGGAGCCCTTACAAGCCTAGCCCCAAAAACTTGCCCTGGCACCATGCCACCTGGTGTTAGTTCACAGTGCCTCTATCCAATAGGACAACTGGACTGATCCCTAGGGTGAACTTTCTGTTACCCATCCATTTGTCGAGATTTCTCTTGAAGAGGGCCAGCAAGGTGCTCTTCTTGACTTGAATGGGAAGCTTATTCCAGAGTATGGGCAGTCTTTGGGATATGAAACTGTCCCTCCAGCATGCTCTGTTGATTGTGGTAATGAGGTTGTGATCTCTGGAGTGTGTGGCATAGGGGGATTGGGATTTCTTTAGGTATAACATTTCAAGTAGGGCTAGGTCAGACATGGCTTTGTAAGTCAAGCAGAGATCACCTCTAAGTAGGTGATAAGAGACTGACACCAGCTGAGGTTTCTTGAGTCCGTCCATGTAGGGCATGTATTTAAGGCCTAGGATCTTTTTTGTGGGTACTTTTTTGGCCTCTTCAGCTGTTGTAGGTGTCTGGTCAGGTACATACTGAATGGGGCATTATATTCAATGATTGGTCTAATATGGGATGAGCAGAGAGGGATGATGACCTCTTTCTTTCATGTTTGCGAAAACTTTGGTTATAAGATGTGCCATGTAGAAGGAATTTCTGACCACAGTGGCAATGCAGTGGTCGAAGGTGAGGTGGCTGTCGACCTGGGTGCCCAAATCTCTTATGGCCCCTTCAGTCTTTAGTGGGCTCCCATCAACGTGGTAATTCTTGGGAACTGAGTTTTTTCCAAAGGGAATGATAACCCATTTTTTGGCATTAAGCTTAAGGCCATGGTTCCGACACCAGTCACTGGTCTCAGAGAGGCCCTTTTGTATGATGTCTGCATTAGTTGGGGAGTTGATAATGACTCCTGGCTTGCAGTCATCAGCGAACTTAGTCAGCCTGAGTCCCTTTGTGTTGGCCAGGACTTCAGAGAAGTAGATGTCAAACAGGAGAGGGCCCAGGACTGATCCCTGTGGGACTCCACTCGTGACTGGTCGACAGTCTGACTTGGAATCTGCAACTTTCACTCTGTGGGTCCTGTCTGTGAGCCAATTTTTAACCCACCTAGTGATATAAAGATTGATGCCTAGTTTGGAAAGTTTATCAATAATACCAGAGTGGGGAATGGTATCAAAAGCCTTGGCCAGGTTGAGGTAGGGTTAATCTTATTCACAGCCTTGGTGACTGCCTCAGAGAAGTCAACCAGGTTCAGCAGGCAGGATCTCCCCTTGACAAAGCCAAACTGTGTGGGGTCAAGAGTTTGGAGATTACCTATATCTTTGGTAAGCAGGTCCATGATGATGCGCTCCATAGCTTTGCATACCAGACTCGTCAGGCTAATGGGACGATAGTTCCCAGGGTCTGTAGTAGCTCCCCCTTTATGGAGAAGGATGACTGTTTAGTCCTCAATTCTTATGCCACAAAGCCTATTTTAAGTCTATAGTTAAACAGTAACTTCAGGGGTGCTGATAAGTCATAGGTTCATAGGTGTGTATTAGGCTAATGGCCTTGGAGCTCTTACAAGCCTAGCCCCCAATAATTTGCCCTGGCACTGTGCCACCTGGTGTTAGTTCACAGTGCCTTTATCCAGTAGGGCAACTGGACTGATCCCTGGGGTGAACTTTCTGTTACCCATCTACTTGTCGAGATTTCTCTTGAAGAGGGCCAGCAAGGTGCTCTTCTTGACATGAATGGGAAGCTTATTCCGGAGTATGGGCAGTCTTTGAGATATGAGCTTGTCTTTCCAGCATGTTCTGCTGATTGTGGTAATGAGGATGTGATCTCTGGAGTGTGTGGCATGGGGGAATGGGATTTCTTTAGGTATAACATTCAAGTAGGGCTGGATCAGACATGGCTTTGTAAGTTAAGCAGAGATCACCTCTAATTAGGTGATAAGAGACTGAGAACAGCGAAAGTTTCATGAGTTTGTCCATGTAAGGCATGTATTTAAGGCCTAGGATCCTTTTTGTGAGGAACTTTTGTGGCCTCTCCAGCTGTTGTCAGTGTCTGATCAGGTACATACTGAATGGGGCGTTACATTCAATGAGTGGTCTAATGAGGGATGAACAGAGAGGGATGATGACCTCTTTCTTTCATGTTTGCGAAACCTTTGGTTATAAAATGTGCCACGTAGAAGGACTTTCTGACCACAGTGGCAATGCGGTGGTTGAATGTGAGGTGGCTGTTGACCTGGGTGCCCAGATCTCTTATGGCCCCTTCAGTGTTTAGTGGGCTCCCATCGATGTGGTAATTTGTGGGAACTGTTTTTTTTCCAAAGGGAATGATAACGCATTTTTTGGCATTCAGCTTATTCAGTCATTGGTCTCAGAGAGGCCCTTTTGTATGATGTCTGCATTAGTTGGGGAGCTTATAATGACTCCTGTCTTGCAGTCATCAATGAACTTGGTCACCCAGAGTCCCTCTGTGTTGGTCTGGACTTCTGAGAAGTAGGTGTCAAACAGGAGAGGGCCCAGGACTGATCCCTATGGGACTCCACTCTTGGCTGGTCGACAGTCTGACTTGGAATCCACAACTTTCACTCTGTGGGTCCTGTCTGTGAGATAATTTGCAACCCACCTAGTGATATAAGGACTGATGCCTAGTTTGGTAAGTTTATCAATGATACCCGAGTGGGGAATGGTATCAAAGGCCTTGGCCAGGTCGAGGTAGGATGTATGCACTTCCTTACTCTCATTCACAGCCTTGGTGACTGCCTCAAAGAAGTCAACCAGGTTCAGCAGGCAGGATCTCCCCTTGACAAAGCGAAACTGTGTGGGATCAAAAGTTTGGAAATTGCCTATATCTTTGTTAAGCAGGTCCATGATGATACGCTCCATAGTTTTGCATACCAGACTCATCAGGCTAATGGGGCTATACTTCCCAGGGTCTGTAGTTGCTCCCCCTTTATGGAGAGGGGATAACTGTAGCAGTGTGCCATTTGTTAGGGACAAAGCCTGAGGTAAGGCTGTGATTGAACAGGGCAGACTGGTGTGATGCAGGTTCATTTTGTAGCTCATGTAGGACATAGCCCGGGATATTATCAAGTACCATGGATGCTGTATTCTTGGCTTTGGACAATGCAGCTTTTACCTGTGCCATAGAAATGGTGGCTACCAGGCTTTCTTCTGGTATAGTGATAGGGCCTTTGGGGGGTGAGAAGGGTACAGTTGGCAATGAATCTGTCAGCCAGTATGTTGGCTATATCTGTTGGCTCAGTATAGGAGGTACCATTGTGCAATAACTCAGCAAATCTGTGCATTGCCTTGGATGTTCTTGATATAGCTATAGAAGGCTTTGTGGTTGTTTTTGGTGTCAGTTGCAATTCTGCCTTCATAGCTGGCTTTAGAGAATTTAATAAGTGATCTCAAATTTTTGCTGAGGCTGATAAGGAAGTTTTTCCAGTCTTGAGACTTCATTTTTTTCTGCAACAGTATCTTCCTTCTGTTGTAGAGTTTATTGATAGCTGGGGACCACCAGATTGGCCTCCTTTTTTAGAAGGAGAGCGTCTTGCTTCTGTTTGGTATGGCAAGATCCATGCATATTTTAGATAGTTCAGGAGACATCTCAGGATAATATCAGGACTCATTAATGCTGTGATTTTGGCGTTAGTGAGTGCAGCCATAGTTATAGATGGAGGGGATATGTTTAAGGGTATTTCTTGGGAGATGTTTGGGAGTCAGACAGTATAAAGTTGTAACTGAACTTGTCCACTAACAGGTTGCCATATTGCCAGGATCAGTGAATGTGGCACCACTAACCACCAGTACAGTGCATTGCTGTGTGTTACCCTTGAGGTTTCTGACATAGCTGAATAAGTGTTATCTTTCACCTGATATGCTATATTAACCTCACAGTTGGGTTTGTTCGACCTAATTAGCCATTTGAATTGCTTATTTAGTTTGATGAGAAAGCTTTTATCTTTAAGAATTACCCTTCCTGATTTTTTACATATTTTTTAACTTTTGTTGTATATCCCCATTTATTTTGGGATATCACCAGGGTGGTTTGTTTCTGGGGCTAGCTCTGGGTTTACTTCTGGTAGGTACAGCAGCCTCTATGCAGCCATTTACATGGTTGTACAGAGTTTCTGAGAGTTTATGAGGATCTTTGTCTTACCTTGATCACCACAACTAATTTAAATCAAAATAAAATAATAACAAATGGAGTAGCATGTGAGCACCATAGCAGGGCATGCCATGCATTGCACCAACAGCAGAAAGGCAGGGTGAAGTGCCAGGGGAATAACATACAGTAGCAGTAAGGCAGCTGAGGTAGAGGTGGGCACAATGCATAAAAGCACTGACAAACAGGTGGGATGTATGATCTACAAGCATGGACCATAATGCAGGCAATACAGAATAACATGATACATCCATTATCACACTCACACTGTGCATGGCTTTGCATGGATAGGCCATGCAGTGCATCAGACATCCACACACCCACACAGGTTAGGATGTTGTCAGGATACAGTCATCATCATTGCACAGGTGGGGGGAGGATACAGTGAGAAATGACTGCAACTTTAGAATGTGTGTTAGAGTCATGGGAGGTAAATATGGTAGCCTTGTACTCTGGCTGGTTGTGAGGAGTCAGGGATCACATCCACCAGTGTTATCATAATGCTGCCATGATGTGACCATTGTCAGTGTTCACTATGTGATCCCGAGACACTGGAGCTTGATCTGGTCTGTAGCATGAAAGTGGTAGACCCACAGAACCATGTGTGTTCATCCTGGAGAGGAATTTCTGTGTTCAGCTGGATCACTTGGATGACACCACAATCAGTGGTGGCAAGCTGTATGCCAAGAAGAACCAATGATGCCATATCAAAAATGGTTTGTGAAGTCTGAATTAGGGCAGTCTTTGCCTGACCATCTTGCATCTGAACCTTTCCATGAGCACAGACTGCATGATCTGTTGAAACAGACCCAAATACCATTAGAATATGCCACATGGATGCACTTGTGCAGATAATAGTTGTCACAGTGACATCAGTAGAAGTATGTGTTCATTGCTGCTATAATCCAGATCACTATGCATTTTGTGCTCATTCTTCTGCAAGTCAATGAGCACACTGGCAATCTCCAGAATGTTGAGGATAGCAGCTGTCTCCACCTGGATCACTGATCTGCACATGTCCAACTGTCATAGCCACATCAAGAACAGTCCTAGAGTATTTATTTAGTTATTTAAGCTCTACAGACAGGGTAGTCTCACTGGGCCTGTGGCCTCTTTTCAGGGGGGAACCTGGGATGATATTCATACTGACTTTGGGAAAGCTGGCCAGAGCACCAAGGAATTTCCTCTACTTTTTGTGATAAGTGATGAGGGATCTTTAACATTCATCTGAGCTACCATCATCTCAGGCAAATGGACCTCAGTTTAATGTCTTGTCCAAAGGACAGCACATCAGGAGTGCAGCAACTCCATGTTGCACTTTATTGTCAGAATTGGAAATTAATCCAAACATCAGCAGCAATAAAACCTACAGTCTTCTGATCTTCCAGCACCAAAGGCAAGTGCAGTACCTGTTGAGTCACAGACACTGAGTATCTCTACCCTCTCACCAATATGCATACTTTAGAAGTGCTACACATATGACATGACGTTTGGTCTGGGAACATAGCTGGAGCTCGCGTGGGACTCTCAGGTGCAGGATGTCTGCCATTCACTGATGAGATCATGTTGCTCAGTTTGTACACCTGCATGGGCCTTTGTAATGCTGGCTGTGGGTGATCCCCTCACCCTGTAGTATTGTAGGCAGCTTTATTTAGTAGCTAAAATGTGTCTTTTTATATAGTGATATAATCATCAGCCCCAGAAACCCTGCTGTCTTCAGCCCTGTGTTGTCATATTGTGATGGACCCCTACCAGTGGGACCTGTCAAAGCATGAACATGTATGACTCCATTGCCCACAGTCATACACTTCCATAACCTCGTATAGTACGCAAACTGCTACACATGGAAATACCACGACATCTGTTGCATTTGCAAGTCAGAGGTGCCCGGAAGGACAGATACACAGGTGGGCCCATAGTCAGTCTCTCACTTAGATAATTTCATGGTGGTGTTTACTGTAATGTACAATACTAACCTGGTGCTTCTTCTACAGACAAACATTTGCTTGGTGCCAACCATACTCCCAAATCAAATCTTCCCCTAGCTGGCAAATGACACCAAAAACTCCTTGACATTAGTGAGCTGTTTCTGTATTGGTGGCCTGCTCCTGTGATGGACATGTCTTTCCTTGTTTAATTATTACAATGTCTTGTAATTTTTCATTTGCATGAACTATTATATTAACAACAATTTCAATACATCTGTTATACAGAACTATTATTGTTGCCCACAGCATTCACATTCTGCTCCAGTCCATGCCAAACCTGGTCCTGATTATGTCAGATGTGGTCCACATAATGCTTGTCTGCAGCACCTTTTCCCAGAAGGCTCATGCGGTGGGTGCAGTGGGACTCCAGTAGCACTTAATTCTCCTGGTTAGTGAGCGATCCAAAGTGTTGCCTGCCTCAGGTGACCATGTTAGCACCTGTACATCTGAAGACAAAAACTACCATTCAGTGAGTGTGCATGCTATGCTGTGGAATGCACATGAGTATGACCATGGCCTGCCCCCTTAATACACATGGTTAACAGCTGCAGTTAATGCTATGCACAGTCTCATTCCCTCCTTTAGGTACCATACCCATACCTCTACATAATAGCCTTGAAATCCATACTTCTTGTAACAGTTAATCCCCATATTTTTTCCTATGGTGATAGCCTGAACAATACCTCCATCCCTTGCAAACAGTGCTGTGCCAACCTAGTGTCTCTGGGTCTCAGATACACATACACCATGACATTAGCTTCTCTTTCTCTACCATTTACCACTGATCTGTAATTGTTTTTGAGGTGCTTTACCAGCTATAATTCCTTCTTTAACTCTATGAAGATCTGCCTCTACAGAGTTTTAATTAAATTCTTCTATATTATAGTCATACGTTTGTAAGCAGTACTGGACACAATGGGGCCAACATTTTATATTATACTAAGAGGAGGCAGTTGGCATGATGGTTGTGTTAATTAAGCCAAATAGCACCAATGCCTGTGATTTGCTGCCTGTGCGCAATGTACTAACTACATTAGTGCAAGCTGTACATGTCACTATGAGTGGGAAGCATGTGACCTGTTTGCTCACAATGCAGCAAGTTTACACATTTTGCTACACAATACAGCACTGTATTACTCTGCACATGATTCACAAATGTGTATCTTAGTGCATGGTATAGCTCATTGAGTGAACCTACTGAGTAGCCACAGCTATTCAAGTCAGAAAAGCAGGACATGTTGTGCTTGGGAATGCAGACTTATCCTGTTCATCCTGCATCTGTTGATACCTAGATCCTAATTCCTTAACCCATCTCTTATGACTCAACAAATTATACACCCATTGCCCTGTTAAATCTTGATTTAAAATGGTATATTGCAGTACCAGCTAACTAATTAATGTCAGTTGTGACTCATCTAGCTTTTCCCTTCCATTTGGAGTTAACAAATCTAGGTAAATATCTGATCAAACCATCACAATGGATTCTCTCTTGAAGGAAAAGAAATACTATAAAGTTGCTATCTTTTCTTTAGCCCCATGTGTATCAAAGACATTCATCTGGGGTAGTTACTCTTTTCTTTTCCATATACTACTTATACTGAGGTTACCTTCACACTTTATCTGAAGAATTTACATTATTTAGAATATATTCTGATCACTCTTCTTTTAACATATCATCAGTATCAACAAATATATATATATCTATATATATATATATATATATATATATATATATATATATATACATACATATATATATATATATATATATATATATATATATATGGGTTTGCTTGAGTAGACTGAAAGTCCATTAAATTGAATTTCACTTAACTGAGATGACAATACTGAAACCTTAGTTTAATGAATGTTCACATCACTGAGAAAGGAGGCAGTTGGCCAATATGGGGAAATTTGCCCTTTTCCCCACTATAATGTGATCTTAGAGATGGTATATTTAGTTAGAGGGTGTGTGGGGTGTGAAGTCCCCCACTTTTGTGGGTTTGACATGCTTCGGTGTGTTTGTTTTTTATGTTGGCCAACTGCCTCCTTTCCCGGATTAGCATTCTTGTGATATGAATTTTCGTTAAACTAAGGTTTCGGTATTGTTGTCTTGGTTAAGTAAAATTTATTTTAATGGGATTTTAGTCTACTCATGGAGACCCAATGGTAACTGGCATGGGTGTTTCCTTCCTCCATATTTGTTTAATCTTTTTGTAGAATTTTTTATTTGACATAATCTGAATAATGCTTTTATCTCATAACCCCCATAATTGCTGAATGCCATATTCCACACTGAGCTTTTATGAATGATATTAAAGTTTCATTTCACTCTCCAGTAAGTGATCCACAACTTTAGTTTTTGTTGATATTCTTTTAAATTGTCCAGTTATAAGCTCCATCTAAGTAAATTTACTGTGTTCTTACTTTGTTATCGTTATTCCATATTAAATCATTTGGAAGCCTGATTAACAAATGCCAAATGAATGCAATAAAACTTTCAAGTATTAAAATCTCCACCAAGATTAAATTTCACCCAAGCTAATAGAGATTACCTTCTTTGTGGTGTAGAAAATGTTGGAATGCAGTGAAGCGAGATTTAGAAAGATGTGCACCAGCGAAGATCACAGTAATTGGAAAAAACATCTATGGTCAAAATGAATACACATCTTCCTCTGTTCTTTTATATACATTCTATAAGTCAGATTGCTTCCCAGGCCTTGTTAAAGAAGCTGCAGTGAATTAATAAATTTGCCTGGTTACCTAAAGCTTTATGTGTTGCCTGTGAGAGACTACTTGCTCCCAAATGGTCAGGTGGTATAAAGGTATGGCCAGTATTTTATTTTGACTAGTTAGACCAACTAAACATTTGCAAGCAAATGAAAGCACTATAGCCTACAAGGAATTAAGGACTACAAGCCAATTTGATCTCCTATTTATTGAAAATAAAAAAAAATGATTGTTTCTATTTGGCATTCATTGCCTTTTGTGAATAAGAAAACCTTTTGTGAATAAGAAAACACTGTCAGAACTCAAAGCAAATAACATGGGACTGGAATGCAAAACTGAACGCACATAGGATGAAAATAGTCATCTACAGACAAGACAGTGGTTTTGGCAGCACATTTTTAGGACCAGAAAAAGCTTAAAACTGAGAGAAAGTAAACAGTGGAAAAGTGCTTCAAGTGTTAAGGATGTACCATTGTCTGAATGACAAAGCCCAAGTTAGAATCATAGGTGATGCAAGAAATTAGCAAAACAAGTCTCAGAATTAATGTGTGACATAAGAATGCCAAAGAAGAAGACAAAAACTAAGGTGTACAAAACAGTGGTGTGACTGGTGATTCTGTATGACACAGAAACCTGACAGTGAAGGCAGGCCAGTTGTGGAAGCTTAAGGTGATGGAGATGAACAGCCTGTGATAGGTAATAGAGTGTATTCTGTGGATGTATAAAGAAAGACATATAAAGAAATAAAGATATCAGAGCAGAAATGTATAAAGTAGCCCCAGTTTGAGAGAAGGACAAGGAGAAAAGTTTATGGTTGTTGGTCACATATGTGCAAACGAACAGAAGACAATATTCTAAAGCTGATTTGGGAGATACAAAAAGAAGGATAGAGGAGATGAGGAAGTTCATTCCAGGAGATGGATGGATTGTTAGTTTTGAGACAGGCAGGTATGGTTTTAGAAGAAGGTAGGGGAGTGAATCTGAATAGTTAAGTGGTGACAGTTGACATGACACCCTGACTCCATGTATAAATCAGAAAAGGGAGGTTGATGATAATGATGGCTGAAGTCAATATCTATATGGATTTATAGATTTAATATCAGTTTTTAGTAATATTATCAAACTGCTGGATCTCACAAATATTGCTCCTCTATTCAAACTCATAATATATAACTCCAATGGTTTGCATACTATTCAAAGAATTTGTATTTTTTGTTTGTTTCAAAGATAACTGATCATACAATTTAATTTTCATCTGCCAATGAGATTTGTGATCACTAAAAATTGCCAAGAGGCTTTACGGCTATTGTCAACATTATTTAGATCAACATTTTGTTAAAATGTATGATTTTTACTTCAGATAGAACAATCTATGTATAATGCTATATATTGAAACAGTCACTGGTCTCAAATAATCTGGTTACGTACACAAGCACTTCAGTCTTGAAGATCAAATTTAGAAATACATTTTTACAGTCAGAAATTTGGAACAAATCTGACTAATTGCCTGAGCATGATGGTCTATTGAAAATGGATGTATTCATCTAAATATATTCCATTCAGTAAAATATTTAATGCCAAATATATGATTTATCACAATCGTTGCTTTACTCCTTCAAGAAAGCAACTTGTTTCCCTGGACTTTCTCCTAATTGCAATTTTTGTGTGCCCTGTGAAACAGATATTGTTCATATTTTAAGTTTTACATATTCATTCAGATAGTTTGGAAATGTATTAATATTAAGTTAAATAAGTTTAGTACTATCCAGGATGACTTAACTTGACAACAAGCACTGCCAATTCCAGGGAACTTAAACTTCAGTTTTAATAAAGAGAAATGTAACTTAGTTTGCTTTATTTGCTTTGGTCAGAAATAATATTTCTACTTAATGGGCTAATCCAAAGGCAATAAGAAATTATTAATTGTCTTCCAACATTCATAAGTATTTGATGTTTATACATATTTACATAAATTTAAGAAACATTTTTCTGAGCAGCAAAGTTCCTGGAAAGTCTATAGTAATGTTTGTATTGTGGAGGTTATTATTTATTTATTGACATTTCCTTACTGCGAAAGTCTGATTGGGTAGGTGCCCATTTTCAGCAGAGATCTGGGGAGAAAGCTCCAACATATCACAAAAACATTTCAAGAAAAATAAATTTACAATCTACAAATACCAAAACACCTACAGTTTAAATAATTATACCAAATTAGATGTAATATAAAAATGTTGGTTAGATACAATTTATATGAGAATGATTTGATATTTAGAGAAATGTTAGCAAGTTAGAGAAATTAAAGGTTAAGTTAGTATTATACACATAGGAATTGAAATGTGAAGTGAGATTAAAAAAAAAAAAAGGTTATGACATATTGTGAAAAAGAGCCGCAAAAGAAATTGATTGAAGTAAGGAAGATTTTTGTGATGCCTGGAGGTTAGTAAGGATAGAAGAGTCATAAAGTAGTGAAGGGAAGAGGTAAATAGTGATACGTGTAGTTTTAGTTGCATTGGTGCTAATGTTTTTGGCTCTGTAAAGTATCTGTCGTTTTTGGTAATTTTGTATATGCAGGTCAAATGTAAGATTATCATCCACTATCACCCCAAATAATTTGCTATGAGAAGTGACTTTAGTGGTTGGACTATTATTAAGCGAGAGGATTTTAAATGTTATTTTATTATCCATTCAAGATTCTTATAGTCAATGTGTAATGATTTTATCAAATTTTTGACTCTGTGGATTCAAGTGTTTTTGCTAAACCAGTAAACTACATGAAAATTCAATCAGTGTTTAAGAAAGTGAAATGAAAAATAATTAAAATGCCTTAGCTAAGCTTCCATGAGCATTTGATCAATTCAAAAAATTGGTACTTATGCATTATCGCAACCAGATTTTGCGACATGGTATACTTTCTTCTCTTTTACTAAAGCTACAACAAATAAGTGTAATCGGGAAGGGTGAACTGTTAAAAATTCTTCCAGGATATTGGTGGTGGGTTTGTATGATGATTAAGGGTTAACATTTTAGACTTTGCAGGTAGCGTGCTTTAAAGACGTCAAGCAGTGAATTCAGTGAGCAGCTCAATCTTCAGATATTAGTCTCAAGTCTGCACTCCTGCTTTCTGCTGTTGTAAACAACAAATCAGAATGGTAAGTTAACCAGTTTTCCACAGCGTCTCATCACTTTCACTCTGAAACAGAAAACAACACTGAAATCTTCCTCGACGGGATAGCTGTGTGTAAGACTAATGTTAACCTACCATTCAGAGTGCTTTACAGCAGCAGAAAGCAGGATTCCAGATTGGAGGCTAATAATCTGAAGACTGAGCTGCTTAGTCCGCCAAACAGAAAAATGGAAAAGCCACATTGGTGTTCAATGGATGTCAAAGATACTATTAGGAAAGTACCGTACATTTTGTACACTTTCACAAAAAGCCTTAAGAAGGAGCTTGACTTTCCAGATCCTGTTTAAAACACATAGAGGATCACACTCGCCCTGAATCTGTGGTCAGTGTAATAGAGCACATGGTTCTATGCGCTATCTTTAAAAAGAAATGCATGCATGAGGAAATATTTGTCCCTCTCGCAGTTGGCTGCCAAAGTCTGGCTTCTGTTTCTTCTTCCTGCTCATGTTTAACTGGCAAAACCTATCAGTAGGAGTAAACAGACACCTTCTTACTCAAACATTCACTCCTTTCAAGAAAACATTAGGAGTTAGACATCGTTGCAAATCTGGTTGCGATAATACGTAAGTACTGAAAAATCTTATGTTTTAGAATGTGTTGAAACTTGGTTAATATGTAAGGATGTGTAAAATATCCTAGTATGTAGGGAATACATCTAGCAAATGTTTTTAGGTTCTAATAAAAGGCCACGGTTGAAAGATATGGTACATTTTAAACAGTTTAAAATAGGACTCTAAAACATCAGTTCATAGCCTTTACTAGGCGTATAGTCCAGTAGACCATTACGGAGCCTAGTCCAAATTTTTAATTACCACAGAGCACTGTCCAGTTAAAGTGCTTTCCTCAGGGTCAGACAAAAGGCAAAGAGAGGCTGAGGAAATCAAATCCAGGACAGCAGAAAGCGGCTTGTTAACAGGTCATAGCCTAATTCCTCTGTACTGACTGATATGATATATTCATCATTATTAACCTGTATTCTTTACATTATATGTATAGTAGCTATTTTAATGTATATTATGTATCAGTTTATATGATAATAGGATTGGTATTTTATGTATTTAATGCAATTTTAAATGTTATCACCATCAGTCTGAAGAAATTCCCTTGCTGAGTTGAAAGTAAACTGTTCATTGTCAGTGCAATTGCTTTTAATAAATGTTGGCTTTACAATGGTGGAACTTTTGGTGTACCATTTCTGGTACTATAAATCAAACTGTGTAAAAAAATAAACATGCCGCAGTATAAACTCTCCATTTTGTCACAAGAAGTAAATAAAAAGCCAAATAACTAATTATTTTGTAACCGACAAGATCCCTGTTCCTATTAATATATTAACTCTGAGACTTCAAGATCTGACAGCAGTGAAATTTAAGTAAAACTAATTTGTCCTCATTAGCATAATCTCATTACACTTGTACCCAGTTAAAATGGTACTTTGACATTATGCCACATAGTGAAAACATTTTGACAATGTACTGGTACATATACTGTGGTCTTGTGATGTAGTGGATGTGAATGATAAAAAGTAGTTAAAAGCTATGAAAATGTTGTTTTCTTATAAAACTTACTTTTGCAGTAAAAATGTTGTTTTATTGAGAAAATATAATTTTCTTGAGAAAAAATGCTATAAAGTTTGTATTGTGCGTTTTGAATAGATGGTCATGCAACACACAATGTGTATAAACCTTATGATGGTAGTTGAGCAGCGATATTTGTAGGACAGATACTGTTTTGTCTACTTTAAAACTGAACTTTTATTCAGTCTCTAGCACTTCAGCACACTGGGCTTCCAAGGAAGACAACCAGAAATTAAAGCTTTCTCAGCATTCTTGCAAACACAATAATTAACTCATTTACAAACCCATTTTATTCTTAGAGATATAATCCATTACTTATGAAACAACTTGCTAATTAATATCAGCATTCAGACCTTAAGGACTATAGGCCTGATACTTCCAAATTAAATAACTTCCCTTCTTCTGTAATCATTCATTGACATCCATTTTGTAAATGCTAGCATCATCTTTCATTTCTATAAAGTACATAGCCACTGGGTTGCTAAGCTTTGCCTGTATGGTAATAAGTTTTAAAAGGGGAATATCTAGTAGCTTTGTGTACTACTTGGTTACTAGCCAGCTTTGAGGAAGAGCCCTGCGTATTCAGGAATGTCAAAACTATACTGACTAAATAAATACCACATAGAACACGGTGTTGTAAAATAATCTATGAGTGCGTTAATGACTGTGTTTCTTTTGCATTGCTCTTCATTTTTGTGCTCTCCTTGTAAAAAACATCATCACCACCATCCTCAGAATCAGTCCCATTTTCCCATTATCTGCATGGAGTCAGGATGTTCTTTCAACTATTACCATCTTTCTTGATTCAGTGCTACTGTCCTACCTACTTTGACAGTCATACCTGATTGTTACACTTATTCTCTCATGCAATCCACCCATCTCTTTGCTGGATGCCTTTGCTTCCAATTGCCTTCTTCCTGTTTCACCCAAATCTTCTTCAACAGATTGTCTTTTGTCTTCCTCTATATGTGGCTAACCCACTCTAATCTGTTCTCTTTGACGTTCTCTGTAATTGGAGCTACTTGAGCTTCTGTTCTGATGTCCACATTTCTTTGCATGTCCCACAGTGTGCATCCTACTACCCATCTCAGGCACTTCATCTCCAACACCTCAAGCTTCCTCAACTGCTCTGTCTTCACTGCCCAAGATTGTATACCATGCAGTAGTACTGGCAGCACCACTGTTCTGTACACCTTACTTTTCAGTTTCTTTGCATGTTTTTGTCACACACTACCCCTGACAATCTGCTAGTTCTCTGCAGTCCCCTTTATTCCAGATTTGACCTCTGCATTCATACTTCATTTCTCCTCAATCACGCCTCGCAGATATTTGAAGATGTTAACCTGTTTTACTATTTCCCTTGTATCTCAATTTTCTACTTCTTATTATTTCCCCATTTAATGCCATGACAACTTCTTTGCACTCAATTTCGTCCCATGTACCTTCAGTTTTGCATTCCATTCTCCTTACCTTTACTGAAGTTCTTGCTCAGAGTCTACCTGTAATGCCACATCATCTGCATACACCAGCTTTTTATGATCTGCCCCCTCTGACCTGTTTGCGCATATAATCCATCACCAGTATGGACAGCAGTGGGCTCAGTACTGAAACTTGATGTACACTAACCTCACTAAAATCCCTCTGTGAGTTCGAACACTGTTCATACTTGTGTCATCAGGTCCTTGTGCATAGCCTGCACTAATTCTACCAATGTTTCTGGGATTTCAAGCCATTGTAGGTCTTCCCAAATCAGTTTTCTGGGGACCTTGTCAGATACTTTCTCCAAGTCTAAGAATACCATTTGGACTCTTCTCTATCTTTTCCTCGACTATTTCTCTTACTGCAAATACCTGGTCAGTTGTGTTGTACCCTGATTTGAATCTGAACTGCTCATCTCCCATCTTACTCTATACTACTCCTGTGTATTCATTTATCAGTCACCATGGGGCAGATGTTTGATATCTCTGTATTCCTCACAGCTGTAAATGTCTCCTTTTTCTTGTACACTGGTACTACAATGTTTATTTTCGAGTCATCTGAGACACATCCTTCTGCCTGTGCTGTTGTGAGCACCCTCTGGAATCATTTGTCCCCTTACTCACCCAACATATTTACTGTCATCTCATCTGAGCCTGCTGCTTTACCTAACTTCATTTGTCTTAACGCTGTTCTTATTTCTTCTAGGGTAGACTTTTCTTACTCTTTTATTGTAGAATGTCTCTGGGGCAGTACTGTCTCTGTGATATTTTCTTCATCAGAAGCTGCAGTAAGTGCTCCTTCCATCTGCCTTTGATGCCCTATAGGCTGGTGAACATTTCTTTGATGGCTGTCTTCTTTATCTTCCTGTATTTGCCTTCAACCTGGTAGAATTTCTTTGTGCTTTCTTCTGAGTCAATTTCAGAAGCTGATAGAGTACCACTAACAACTTGTTCTTTGTTATCAGGACTGTGCTCTTAGCTTGTTTGTTAGCTAACCAGTATTCCTTCTTAGCTTGGTTCATCTTTTCTATCTCCCACTTTTTCCGGCACTCCTTTTTCTTTTCTTTTGATAATTTCTGACACTTGAACTACCATCTATTAAACTACATGAAAATTCAATCAGCGTTTTGGAAAACACCAAATGCCTTCCATATGTATCTTATTTCCATACCTGGCTAAGCTGCATAGCTGTTCTATATTCTTCCCACATGCTGTTTTGAAAATCTGACATGCTTTTTCCATTGCACCTATTTCCTCTTCTTCCTGAGGTGCTATAGCCCTGAATATTTCCTTGAGTGCTATGTGGGCTACCATCTCCATTCAAGCCAATAGTACTTGAAATACAGACAAAACAATGCTTTTGTTCTCCTGCAACCTAATCGCAGTACTCAATTTGTTGTATTAATTGCTATGAGTAAGCTTATTAAATGAGAGAAAGTGACTTATGCCAAAGAAGAAATGCAAAAATCTGATTTTCTTGTCAATCGAAAATAATTTTCTCACATTTATTTTTTCTTTTTACTCCCAGCTGTAAGCAATTGCTGTCCTGCCTGCTAACAGCCAAGAATATAACACCTAATTTATTGACTGCTAATGACTTCAGCTCTTGAGTAATACTTGCTGCCCTGTTTTTGCTTGTAAAGTGGTTAATCGTATTCATGCTACCTTATGACACAAAGTCCTAACATTCATACCCTATACAAAATATCAGTAACTAACTGGCACCTTGGGAGGTCCCTAAAGTGCACCACCCCTATACAAACCTGAGGACCAGGAAAAAAAAACAAGATGTCAAGGGTCTTCTGGATGAAAAAATATTAACCTCCTAATTGCATTCATTTAAGAAGCCATGATAAATGAATCATGGTTATTTTAACTTTATAAAATGACTAGTTGTATAAGCATTTAAATAAAATTCAGTGAGTGATCCTTTCTGAGAATGTTCAATAGGTTATGCCACATGTGTAATCTGGGCTGAGTTTGTCATGTGGAGATTTATCAGCTCTTCTCTGCATATGCTTAAACAGTGCAGCTAGGGAATTTCTAGGGTAGCCTGTTTTTGATACTGATGTTCTCTGTTTATTGCTTTGACAAATTATATGTTATGGATGTGATTTGTAAAATCTAAATGTGTATTGTCTTGTACGAAACATGTATTTGCCATATATTTACAATGTAAATATCTGTTAGATGGTGCCCCAGTCATGGCTGAAAAGCATTCCCGAGCCACTTTACCCAGCTGATTATGCTTCCTCCAGCTTCACACTTTACTACCAGAGTTAAGTAGCTATTGTTTTTGCTCTTAGCTTCTCTCCTTCTCCTTCTTCTTCTTCTATAGCCAAACAGCAATGCTGTTTGTGGTATCCAGTCAGGTCTATGTCTTTGTAGAGCACATCTGATTGCATAGTTAGATATCTAACTTCTTTAAAACACAGTTACATTGAAAAGAAAAACATTACTTTTTGTGCATATGCTTTAATTTTTTTGTTGTTGTTTTGTGCTTCTGAGTACAAGATTATAAGTACTAACGTCTACCTTTCTTCTAATTGAATGGCTAATGAACACTGCCTTTTTTTCCTGTATTTTCCAATGCTGGATAATAGACCTTCATGCAATTATGTACTGAGTATATCATTTGTTTGGTTTTAAGAGATATTTCTTGCAAGTGGGACAGTGCCAAGGGAACAGCTTCTATACAATGTGCCTTTAAAATCAGTTGTGGAAGCTAACCTTCAATCATCTGTTTGTGCATCATTGCTTTATTCAAATTATTGGAATATTCTAAGTGTAGTACCATTCTCATTAAAATTAATTTTAAAACAAAATATGTCATGATGCAAAAAATGAAAGTGAGGACATTTTTAGTATATTTGTTTTCTCATATAAAAAGGGAATGTGTTTTTGTGTCCAAAGCATTTTGATTAAAACCATCACACAAAAAAGCACAAAAGGGAATCATATGTGGAATGTTTCATATAAGAGTAGACAAAAGTGAAGTGTTGGGTTGTTTTTGTTAGTTTACTGTAGCTTGTTCATTTTATCTATGTCATATGGGCTTGATTTTCATCTGTGCTCTGGTTTTCTACTCTATCATAATGATACACATGTAGGGCAACTGATAGTTCCTCAAAATGCCAGTAAGTGTTGGATTTGATTGATTTCTGCCCCTGTTAAGGACTAGTCCTCAGCCTTAATGACAACAATATTATGCATGTCTAAAAGTAGCCCATATATGGGGTTCTGCTACTGAGTGAAGTAAGTAAAATCTGAAAATCTTGAACATCCCTCCAAAAATACCACAAAAATAAAACAGCAAATGACTATAAGCATTTGTGTTGCGGTAGGCAACCCTACTGTGCTCCTCAAAAGTTTTGAAATTTATATATACCAATTGCATAGCTGTTCAAACATGAAGAAGGTAGAACTCTCTAGAAGTAAAGGCATGACTGCTGTCAGCACACACATAGAAACTGCACTGACAGTGATTTCCAATGGCAAACAGCCGTCTGTGTTGTGATCCTCAGCACCTTGTGCCTCAGGCACCTGAAGCACATAGAAGAGGAACTTGCAATCTGTAGAGAGGCCCTCATGTGGAGGTATTTGGGTAAACCGAATTTTTGTTTTTTTGTCACTCAGAACTGCAGTTATTAATTTCAAATGGTCCCATTATGTTAGTTATAGTCTTATCTTTTCCAGTCTTTAACAAATAAAAAGAAAAAAAATCTGTTCAGGAATTCTGATGGTTTGTACATTAGTAAGTATGTAAGCACATAACATCAAACTCACAAACCCTTTCCATATAAGGAAGTTATTTATTTCCATTTTATGAAAAGCTTCACAAGTTCATATAAAAATAATTATATAGTGAACAAAATATTTGAACCAATATTTTTTTTGTTATTCTTTTGTTGACTAGGTTAGTCTCAATAGGCTAATAGCTTCTTTTCAGGGGAGATACAGAGGAGGTATTTATTCTACTAGGGCAAATTTGGTCAGGGTATCAGGGAACTTTCCATACTTGTCATTGTTGTGAGTGGGATCTATTTTGGAGGAGTGCTTCCTGTTTCCATTCCAAGTGCAGAGGCAGCTTAGAGAAACAGGGAGGCACATAGAGAGAGAAGGAGATGGAGTGGAGAATAAAATGGTGGGGAAAGCAAATATCAAGAATGGAGAATGTGTGCAGGATTCTAAAGAATTGTTTCAAAGAAATCTGATTGATGGAGATGAATCAGCAAATGTTGGATGTACAATTGCAACCCTCCAGTTGGGAGGAATGTGGGATGATTTGCTTAAAGAAATGGTGGTGCAGAATCAGCCAGAAAATGAAGGAGATTATTCCTGGGGGTACATTATGGAAAAATTACAAAAGGAGGATGCAGAGACAATCTTGACGGATAGTGGTGAGACAGAAAAGCAAACATATGCAGAGAAAGTAAAAGAAGGCAAAAGTGGAGTAGCAGAAAAGAAGAAAGAAAAGATAAAAAAACATAACTATGTGGTAAGGATTCAAAGAAGACAAAGGACTATTTAATAGCTCCTTTGGTTGTAAAATCACATGAGATAAGAGCATTTATTCTTATTAACAAAGAAACTTTTGTAACATTATATTTGAGACATTTTTTCAATAGAAGATTTTCTGGGAGATGATAAAAAAAGAAAGACTGTAGCCCATGGAATCTTTATGTGATAAAAGCATTTAACAGTGAAACAAAAAAATACATGTTCAATTTGAACAGAGGTAGAACAAGAGACTTTGAAAGGACATTTGAAAACATTATGTAAAGAAGTACTGGACATTGCAAAAGTTTATGACAAAAGGGGTTTATGGACTGGTGGCTGGTATTGTAATATTGTGTTAAAAATAGAAAGAGAAAAAAATATACATATACCAAGCATGATAAATGTGGAGGGAAACAGATGTGTCGTAAAATACTGCAGACAACCCAAACCATGTTTTTTTTTTTTTTTTTTTTTTTTTTTTTTGGAAAAGAAGGACATTTGATAAGTGATTATTGCAAAAATATAGATATTTATGGAGAAATGGAACATGCAAAGAATGTGAATTGAAATGTTATAAATGTAACAAAAGTGGGCATTTATGAGTGGATTGCAAAAATGAAACAAGAGTAAGGAAAAAGAAAAAGAAGAAAATGAGCAAAGAAAATAAATTTTAGAAATAGAAGAAAAATTAGATGAGAAAAATAATAAAGAGGGCATAGAAGATGGTCCCCGAAATAAATGATGAAGAAGACATAGATTGGGAGATAGTGCAAGAAAAAATAATTCTGTTGGTAAAATGGTAAAGGACAGAAAAAGGAAATTTAAAGGGATACGTACAAAAGAAAAAAAAGAAAGAAAATGGATGAAAAAATGCATACAGTTAACGATTGGGGGATGGTATAATGGTTAAGGTGTTTGGCCAACAGTCACAACATATGGTTTGGAGTGTTGTGTGATACATATGATTTTTAACAAATGAAGAAAGATTGCAAACAGTTAAACTATGGGGAGGAAAGATAATCTAGAATTTAGGAAATGAAGAAATAAAACAACCCTGTCATTTGTGGAGAATATATACATTATCATTCGGATAAAAGGCTTATTTGATACATTCATTACTAATGGAAAAAATAGCATATTTAGCAAGTGTGTTTATTTGCCAACAGTATTTGAAAAGGAATTATTGCAGATATTTGTTTCATTTATACGGGGTTCTAGATTAAACCCAATTAAAAGAAGAGTTTTGTTTGCAAATAAAGAAGGTTTAGGGTTAAATAACCCAGTGGTCTATGCTGCTTTGTTAAATTTGTACAAAGTGTTAAAGTAGATAAATGAAAAAGATGACAGATTAATAGTAAAACTATAAAAATGTAAGTATGATAAATATTAGGGCATGGTAAAAAGTGAGAAAAGTGTGTATAACTGAAGAAATAAAATGTTACCTAGAAAAAATATTTTTGTAGAAGATAAAAATTAATGATATAGAAAAAGATAGAAATGTATCATGCAAGAATGTTATGATAAAACATTACTATGTAAAACATGGGAAAATCTAACAGATGAAAACAATTAAAGCTATGAAAATATGAAGCAATGGGTTTAATCAGAAAGTAGATTTTTGTGGAGATTGGTAATAGATAAGTTGTCAGTAAAAGAAAATATGCCATATAACAAGAAAAGAGATAGAATATGTTTACATTGTCAAGAAGAAGAAACTAAAGAACATGTGTTTTTGAAATGTAAAATAATAAAAATAAGTATGGGGAAAAGTATGTAAAGAAGTGTTGTGAAGATATAAAAGAAGTGGATAAATTAAACTTGTATATGATTAAATATGAATATTATAAAATAGAAATAAAGAATATGTTAAAGAATAGATAAAAAGTTATTTTATATCATATGGGTTATATGGAATTAAAAAATAAATTACATTATGTTTAATGGTAAATGCATTTTAGCAACAATATTAAGTAAAATCAGATGGTTGTGGAAAAATGAGTTAAGGTCTAATAGGGTTGAAAATTTAGTATGATTGTAAAAGAAGTTATGAATGTGTGTAAACAGATTTGTATATTTAATCAACTAAAATGTTTAAACCAAATAACCAAAAATTAAAAATAACAAAACTCGGTGATGAACCAAACTGATATTTTAATACCACAATTCAGTAAGCGCTTTTGTCTTTCCATACACAAGACTTCGTCAGACCGATGAAGTCTGATGAAGTCTTGTGTATGGAAAGACGAAAGCGCTTACTGAATTGTGGTTTTGAAGTATCAGTTTGGTTCACCACCAAGTTTTGTTATTTTTAGATTTGTATATTTATATATTTGTACATATGTAAATATTTGTGAATATGTAAATATTTTCTAAATAAGAGTGATTTTTTCATATAGATAAAGAACCCCTAGTCTTTTTGATAGGTGCCATGGGTTCTCTTTTCAACCACCTGAGTTACCAACAACTCAAGTAGATGAGACCTTAGTTTAACATCTCATCTGAAGGATGATATGCTAAGGAGTGTAGCAGCCCTTTATGCTGCACTCTACTGTTAGCATCTGTCTGATGTGGGAATATAAACCAAAGCTTTCTGCACTAAAGCCAAGCACCTGCTGGGCAACTAACATTGTTAATAACAATAATAATGAAAGTACTCATTTGAAAACATTTCTACCATAAAGGTCAACTCACACTGCTGTCATAATTCATAAATATCCATTCTCAACAATTACTGCTACTTTATTATAATGACAAATAATAACAATTGCAGCTACTTTATTGACTATGTACACATTGCATCTGGTTGTGATACAAATGGCCAGAGTAAAGTATTTCCATTTGATTTACACAAATGCACACTAGTCCTGCAAAGACAGACTAATGACATTTCACCATTATCAGAGCAGCAGGGTCACCCATGTCTCTCCACAGACATGCCCCAAAACCAGCAATTATTGACACAGATAGCACCACGGTGATGTGGTACATAAACAAAGAGGAGGGTGCCTGATCTTATTCCTTTTAGAGAACTTGGCTCTCTTTGACACTTCAGACTTCATATATCCCATCAGGGCAAACCTTATAGCAGGCAGGCTAAGCAGGACCAGAACAGACCCTCATTAATGGAAACTTTACCCTATGGCCTTCCAAGAATTGGCCTAACTGTGGGAAACACCTCATGTAGATTAATCTGCCTTCAATAAAGACAGAAAAAGAAATTCTACTCCAGGATTCTTGCAAATAGTCCTGGAAAACACATGCCTTCTCATTATCATGGTGAAGAATGTTCCTGTATACCTATCCACCTTTTCCACTGATTGCCAGGTTCTTCTAATGACCTAGAAAGAGACCCCAAAGTTGGTGGCACTGACTGCCTTTTAGACCAGGTAACAGTCTCCCTTCTTTTGAAATTGGCCAAGGACACCTACCATAGACTTCTCCACAGAAAGCATTTAGTCAGACAAGACAGGGTTGTTTGAAGCACCTCAGTCTGAAAACTCTTCAATTGACTAACTAGATGACAGAATTTTGCTATCTTTTAGGCACCTTATTTTTCTGAAGATGAACAGCAAGTATTGAAGGTAGCTAAAAAAACTGCCACCTAGATATCATGTATTTTGGAGCTTTTCTCATAAGGCCTCTGCTGAAAATGGATTTCTGATCCAGATGGACTTTCCTGGTCACCAAATGTCAATAACTAAATAAATAAATAAATAATATATGTGTGAATGGTAAACATTTTAGCTACTGCCATTCCAAGAACATCGACCATTTTAAGGGCTAGCTGCCCCTGGTTCTTGAATATTTGTAGTTATTGCCCTCTGGCCTTTCTTATTTCTCTACCAAGGTTGATTTGTCAGTGTTTATGCTTGTCTTCCAACCCCCCTTTCTTCTTATGCCCAAGTTAAGCAGTTTTTGAAAGGGGTTTTACATATTTGCCCACCTAGAAAAGAGGCATCTACACTTTGGGATTTTAACTTTGTGCTTGAAAAGTAAATTCAAAAGTTAGGGCACTCAAACACCAGACAAAAGGAGGCAAAAATTCTTGAAAAGCTTAGTTTTTTTCCATTAGAACCAGCACATCAAGCTGAATTGAGGTTCTTAACATGGGTGACTGGTTTACTCATTGCTCTGACTTCTGATAAAATAGTATTCAAGTTGCAAGTTCTTATGTGGAGTGAGCCCCACCTCACTTTCCATAGGAAAATGTGTCTTTGAAAGCAAATTCTGCTTTTATGCCTAAAGTATTTCCAGAGTTTACCTTGAGCCAGTCTTTTAATCTCCTTGTCTTTTTTCCTGACACAAAAAACAATGAAGAAAAAAATATTCATACTCCGGATGTCCACAGACAGATCAGATAATGTCTTAGGTAGAACTCAGTCCTTCCGGAAAGTGAATCAGCTGTTTGTCTCCTATGAAGGTTTGGGATGGTTGTCTCATGCTATTTCACTTTACAACTCCCACCATAATGAGCCACTTCTGGGCAGACCTAGGGCCTGTTCTACAAGGGCTTTGGTTTCTTTGGTGGTTTTCTGGGAAGGGATGGATCCTAGAAGGATTCTAGAGGCAGCAAATTGGCCCTGAGGCCATACTTTTACAATGCACTATAAACTGGATTCTTTTTCCAGGTCCACAACAGGCTTTGCTAAGATCATTTTCCAGGGGCTTCAGGATTCTTGATTTGTTATCTCCTACCTTCTTAGTTTCAAAGCCATGGTAATCTAATGTTGAACATAGTATAGTTACTTACCATAACAGTAGATTTTCTAATATGATGCAGTAGACATCCCCTATCTCCATCCTCATTTTTATGTGCTCTACTGTCAGTGAGGAATGCAAGTTGGGTTGTAGTAAGAAAATTCCTGGTGGTTGTAGCTATACCATATTTTCCTTAGGAAATAATGCTTCTGTACTTCCAAACACATATTTATTTATTTATTCAGTTATTTATTGACATTTGTTAACTGGGAAAGGCCATTGGGTCAGAAACCCATTTTCAGTGGAGGCCTGTGAGGAGAAAAGCTCCACAAATATGACATACAAATTGAAACATACAGGGCAAATTTAACAAAAAAGACAAATTAAAATCATTAATTAGTACAACATCATAAAGTCGGTAGGTTGCTACATGCATAATAATATATAAGTAACTAATACATATGCTACATATGCTACATTGTCATAATGAGTATATGAGCAATGTATGCCACTATTACTAGCTGACTTGGAAGGAGAATCCAAAGAAGGCAGTATAGTAGGGAAAGATGTAGTACTTGCTTGGAGGTAGAGAAGTGATGATATGAGTAGAAAAAATACGTAGTTTGGTGGTAGAGGTTTGAATGATGAGAGAGATATGGAAGTAGGAGGATAGAGGTATATAAAATAAGGTATGATGACACAGTTATGGTAAGAGGAGGAAGGAGTTACAAAGATAAGAACAGTTATATGTTTTAAATCCATTTTATTTCCTTATTTCTCCAGTCTGACACCATGTAATCTCCAGGCATTGTCAGAAAGTTCAATAAACATCAAAAAAACATGGGAATGAGCATCCAGTAAATTTTAAGCCTGACTACATCTGGAAAGAATATGGTATACAACTCCCTATGGATAGATTTAAAACTATATACTGCGCATGCTACAGCTATCTTAGTGGGGTGAACAGCAGTGACAATGTGCCCTACTACTGGACAAATCAGTGGCTAGCAAGAACTTGTGAGTGGGCTTGCTACTAGCTGATGCAGTTGAGAGTACAGAATATATCCGAATACTGCCCTATAACATATGTGTGTGTGTGTGTATGGGGGGGGGAGGTGAATGGTGGGGTATAAAGTTATAAAGATTATGTCATGCTTATGTTCAAGGTTCAAGGAGTAGAATATTCATTAAGGATATGCACACCTCCAGGCTAGTTGCTCAGCATAATGAATCCGAGGTTATCTAAGTGCAACTAACTCTGGGCAAAACTGCAATCTAAATTGTAGCTTGCTACAGATCCTCCACCATGTCCCAGGATTCCCACTCTTTTCTTGATGCACTGGAAAATATTAGGGTTCAACCAAACACCCTAATAATGGGTGATTTCAACTACCCCACCATTAACTGGGAAAACTACTTGTGGACCAACTCCTTCACACAACGCTTTCTGGAATTCATAAACTCCAATGCCCTGGATCAACTTATCCAGACCCCCACCAGGGGCAACAATATCCTAGACCTAGTTATTACCAACATGAGTGACCAGTGTTCCACACCTGAAGTCAACTCTTCGTTGGTCCGATCCGACCATAAGCTAATCACCCTTAATATCCACATCCCACCCCCACCCCCATTAAGGAAACCACGGTAAAAAAATCCTCCAAAGCCAACTTCATGCTTCTTAAGACAGAAGTGGTGATCTTCATGACACCCATGCAGATGGACAATACAGTTATGACTGCTGAAGCCTACACAAATGCACTCTATAAGCACTTACACGAGTGCATGGATTGTGTTATCCCAAACAGAACCAAGATGCTATCTTCTGAAAAAAGGAAGCTAATCTGGTGGTCTCCTGCCATAAACAAACTGTACAACAGATAAGAAGAAATTGTTGCAAAAGAGTAAAATCCCATGAGTGGAGGAGCTCCCTGGTCAGCCTCACTAACAAGCTGAGATCCCTTATAAGATCCTCCAAAACTAGCTATGAAAACAAAATTACCACTGATTCTAAGTACAACCACAAAGCATTCTATAGCTATATCAAGAATCTCAATGGCAACACCCAGATCTGCTCTGAGTTACAGTACAATGGCATGAAAATTACAGAACCAACTGATATTACCAACATCCTGGTAGATAGGATCAGTGCTAACTTTACCCCCCCACCCCCTAAAGGGCCCATATCTATACAGGAAGAATGCAGAGTCCCTGTAATCACAACTACGCAGGTAAAAGCTAAACTCTCTAAAGCCAAAAACACAGCATCCATGGGACTGAACAACATCCCAGGCTGCATTTTACACAAACTTCATAATGAACAGGCTCCCCACCTAAGCACCATGTTCAATCATAGCCTCACATCAGGCTTTGTGCCCACTGAATGGCGTACAGCAACAGTTATCCCACTCCACAAAGGGGGAGCCACCACTGATCCTGGGAACTATCGCCCTATTAGCCTGATGAGCCTGGTCTGCAAGGCCATGGAACATATCATCATGGAACTCATAAATAAAGACATTGGTAACCTCCAAACTCTGGATCCCACCTAGTTCGGGTTTGTGAAAGGTAGATCATGCCTCCTGAACCTGATTGACTTCTTTGAGGCAGTCACCAAAGCCGTAGATGAGGGTAAGGTGGGTCACACAGCCTATCTTGACCTCGCCAAGGCTTTCAACATCATCCCCCATTCTGGAATTATAGCTAATCTCACTAAACTAGGTATAAATCCCTACATCACAAGATGGGTTGCCAACTGGCTCACTGACAAAACCCACACTGTAAAAGTTGCACACTCCAAATCTGACCTCAAACCAGTGATAAGTGGAGTACCACAGGGTTCAGTCCCGGGACCTCTCCTGTTTGGTATCTACTTCTCTGAAGTACAATCTAACGAAGTTTGCAGATGACTGCAAACTAGGAGTCATAGTCGAGTCCCCAAATGATGTGGAAATCCTACAGAAGGGCCTCGCTGAGACAGATGCCTGGTGTCAAAGCCATGGCCTCAAGCTCAATGCCAAAAAGTGCATGGTCATCCCCTTTGGTAAAAACTCTGTACCCATGAACTACTACATAGACAGCAGTCTACTTAACACCGAATGTGTGATAAGAGACCTTGGGACCCAGGTGGACAGTAGTCTGTCCTTTAATAGTCACATCGCCACAGTAGTCAGGAAGTCCTTCTACGTGGCACACCTTATCATAAAAGGGTTCTCATCCAGGAAAAAAGAGGTCATTGTTCCCCTCTACTCGACACTCATTAGACCCATTATAGAGTACAACACCCCTTATGGAATGTACCTCACAAGACATCTGCAGCAGCTGGAAAGGCCACAGAAGTACCTCACAAGGAGGATTACTGGCCTCAAACAAATGCCCTACACTGACCGTCTCAAATAACTCCAGCTTTACTTCATAGCATATCACCAACTCTGAGGTGATCTCTGCCTAATATATAAAGCTATGTCAATCCCAGAGCTGTTGGACATGCTACACCTAAATAAATCCCAATCCCTCCGAGCTGCATGCTCTAGGGACCTAAACCTTGTCACCATAATAAACAGGACATGCTGGAGGGATAGATTCCTGTCCCAGAGACTTCCCATACTCTGGAACAGGCTGCCCATCTATGTCAAGCAAAGTTCATTAGCACCCTTCAAGAAAAATATTGATGAGTGGATGGGAAATAGGAAATACACCCCGGGGATCACTTTTGTGTCTCTGCTCAACAGTGGCACAGGAAAATAACTTTCTTGGGTGGTGTAAGCCAGGGAACCTTGTTGGCTAGGCTTATGTAGGCCCTCAGGCTGATAGCCTTGTACCTACCTGTGAACCTATGAACCTATGAATAATTTATCCATTAGATAGAAAATGACTGTTTGTCAGTGGCATCTCACGCTTAATGCTCTTATATCTGATCTCTTGTATGTCCGCTTCTCCAACAGAGAAAAATGAAGACTGATGCCTAAATTGGTCACAGAATATATTCATAGCTTAAAATTAGGTCCTTTAAAGCTAAGGCTGTTTGAGTGGTGATGCACTGCCAACTAAAATCATTGAGAAGGGATGGAGCTGAATATTAAGTCTGAAGAAAATCTATTAAGTGGCTCCCCATTTCAATTTAAAGACAAGGAATTACAAATAAAAACAGCAAAATTAAAGAACAGTGATCACTACTCTGCATTAAAGTTAATTTGCCCCTGCATAGCCCCAGTGTGAGATGCTGTACCCAAATGGGGGTTGCATCCCCACAGTCCCAATGCTTTACTTCCCTGATACTTATCTATGCTAACTCTGCGTCTGCCATATCTCAGAAAAAAGAGAATATTCTGAGACATGGTGATCTTATATTTAGTAGATGTAAGTCTCCATTTTTGGATATTTATTCTCTCTATTCTGGGACTGAAATTTATGAGCCTTGGAATTTAAAACTATTGACTTCTTAAACACTAGATAAGAAAGTACTAGGTAAAGAGGACAGAATGAATTCCAGAAAACATGTAGGCACAGTAAACCATATTTAAAATCACATGTCAAAATGCCATGGAAAAGTTTCATGCATTACAGCATAAATGGTTTTCTCAGTGCTGCCTGGTGACTGGGTCTGCAGTGCTTATGCTCTGTCTTTATGGATGGGATATGTGATAAAACTCACCTCAATTGCAAATAATCTTGTGGTTTGAACAGCTCTGTTTGATGCTGACTACCTTGATGAGGTAAGAGGGTAGAAAATGCAATAACATTGCTGCTAAAACCTAGTCTATGTGTTTGCCCTTCATGATTTAGCAGATTTCTGGTAGAGAATGTCATGCATAGATAAAAGGACATGAATGTAACAATCAAAAGTAATGTCACACAGCATATCAGCATGATATGGGATTAACCATGTTAGGGTTCCCCAAGTTGGAGTTTGTTGGTGGTCTGCACTCCTAATCTTGGCCCTAGCTAATATACTCCCAGTCACTGCTGTTCTTAGTGGAAGTGTGCCATTTGCCAGAGAGTCTCCCTTCATTTCTGTGTGGGTAGGATAACATTAGCAGTATCTTTTGCTTTTACCACACAGAAGCATGATAACCACTACTAACTGTTCAGTGAATGAAACGCAACATGGATGGGAGTCTCATGCTCTCCCTACAGAATGTTCTGTATGTTCTCATATCACTACTGGTTATACAGCTCCAGACATGTCTCTAGTATCCTGTTTTCAAAACCACAACAGAGACGTGAGGATATGGCTGTCCCCGGCATTAAGGTAGAGGACTCACTTCACTTCCTTGTTATTTGTGAAAAAATGATAAATAAAAACATTTAAGCATTAAAATATTAAGCAACAGTAGGAAACAGTCCAAACCTTCATATGTTAATTCCTCTTTTACAAAGGTACTGAAGAAACAAACTCAAACGGGCTTAGTCTCTGGAACAAGTCATTTTTAATTCATGATAAGCACTTTCATCTACCAACTGGACTTCATCAGATCAACATTTGAGCGGATTATGATAAGACTGAATCAGCCCGCTGGTGCTATATAATATTTAATTGTGCTAGGCTCCATCCAGTTTTATGTCAGTTCTGGGCACACCTATGGCAGCTCTGCATACCTGCAAATATAGCAAAAGAAAAGTTAGTCCTGTATGGATACTTCCCAGAATTAGGCAGGAATCATATACTATACATTATGCTCACAGCAGAAAAATAAGCTAATACATGCCATTGGAGGCAAGAAAGTCCACCACAGTTTCAAGAATACCTAAGGTGTATTGTAACCAATTTTTCAGGGAGAGGGGCATATAGCCAAAAGAAAGCATATGGGGCAGATATTAGCTGCTAGGTGGGCATTACCGTCTCATCTTCTCAGAGCATCATAGATAAACTGCTCCCCTGTGTACAACTATTATGTTCACCACGTTAGACAAGCATGATATGGGAATCCCATGTAGACTTCTATAGCAAATGGAGACTGAAGGGTACAGATCTCCAAGTGTTCTATATAAGGTATGTAGACAGTATTTTGATTGCTCTAGGTCAATAGTAGTGCTCTGTTACACCAATAGTAGTGCTCTGTTATGCCAGTAGTAGTGATCTCTTACACATTGTGTATTTTATTTTATTTTTTTTCCTTAAGTTTCATAGATTGTAAGTTTAATGTTAAAGATAGATACTGTATTAATTTGTCATATGTATATTTATTTTCACAAGGAATGTTTAACTATTGGATAGTACAGCTGCCACACTAAGTTACAGACTGACATGAATGTTAACTTGAAATGGTATAATTGTTGTGGGATTTAATATTCTTTTAATTGGATCAAGTGCTATCTGTTGGATATTGTTTTGTTAAATCACAATAAATAAATTTAAAAAATGAATAAGAATTTATGATTTCCAAAGTCATTATCACAATTTGGAAAGAAACCAACTTTGCAGTTGTCAGCAGAGTTACTAATCCAATAGTGTCTACTAACTAAATTAAATAGACTTAAAACAGGTCTCTGCAGGAAACCAGGTAAGACTCTAACTGGCTCTGATTTAGTACTTTAAATTCAAACCATCTGAAGTTGATCAGATAACCATATGGATATCCATCTAATTAATGAGACATTAATTTCTAGATCACTTAATACCTCAGCAATCAATGCATGTGATAACAAGTCAAAAGCCTTGGTCAGGTCCAGATAAATTAGTCCAGCACTTAAACCTCAGTCCAAGGTTTTGGTAATTTTATCGTCAATACTCACCAAATTAATTAACATAGAGAGTCCTTTAATAAAGTTATGCCTGAAAATGTCCTGTTTCCTAAAATTAACCTCACTATCCTAAACTGAAATAAGACATTTTTCAAAACATTTCTCTATAATGGATATCAAACTAACAGGTCAATCATTTTTAATCTCCAGTTTATCTTTTTTGTAAATTGGAACCACTACAGATTGCTTCCAAAGTATGAGGAATAATTTCATACTGCAAACATTTATTAAACATAATATGCTGTTTAGGTTCAATAGACTTTAATGAGCTAACAAATAAAATTGCAAGGACTTTGTCTGGACCCATTATCGTTGACTTGTTTATCTTATGTAGTGCAGCTCTGATAGTATCCAATGTAATCAAAGGACAAGACGACTTGTGGCCAACCTCCAGTTTAGTGTCCATGTTTATATTTTAATACAGCTATTAGAAAAATACTAATTAAACATATAAAGAATAAGTTTATGATTCCTAATAATGTTTCTTTGCACTGCAGTAGTTCTTAATGGTGGATCATTATTACTATTATAATTCAAATATTTAAAGATGTCTTCTGATGACCCGAGTCTTTCTTTATACTGTTCTCATAATTAAAATTTTAATTTCAAAATTTGAAATTCCAGTGATCTTGTTTAAGTATTGACTTTACTTTTAATTGTCCTACTGGGATGCTTCTTATAAAGAGCTAATAACCTATTTTTCCTTTTATACAACTTTTGGTGACTAAAGTGCCATCCAAAGGGAAAACATTACATTACTGTATTTTACATTTTTATAAGAAACGTATTTTCCACAATTTGTCTTAAATTATCCTCAAAATATCATATCCAAAATGATTTTGGTATGAAATTGTATACCAGTCCATTCCATTTCAAAATGTATTTATTTTTTAGAATCAACATGAACATAGTTCAATCTCTTAGTAGTCAAGTTATAGTTGGATATTCAACTTAAGTTTAATACAACAGAAGCATGGTCAGAGGACCCTAAGTGTCAGGAAACACAAATATTATTAACTATATCTAGTATATCAGTTGGTATAATATTTAATATATTTCCCACTGTTGTTCTCCAAATTTAATTGACTCAGTCAATGAAATGAAACAAGAAAATATTTACAAAGTCCTTACATAACATTTATTTAATGCCATATCATCCTGGTCAATATATAAAGAAACTGTATTCACTGGTCAACCAGTAAACAGATGCAAGCCACAATTCTCCATTCTTCTTGCATTGGAGGAGCATGAGTATTTAAAACCCCAAAGCTCCCCTGTGACAGGTGCAAACATCTGTTAATCAGTATACCACTCCCAAAGCACCGGAGTCAACAAAATAAAATAAAATAAAAACTGTCTCCCCATTATCCATATGGCTTGGTTAATTGGTAGAACAGAAATAATAAAATAAAAGGAACAGACTTCTCTCCACAATACAGCACCAAAACATACTAATACATGGCTGTTCCACTGCTTTATATGGCTGGCTCCACTTACTAAACCTTACACAGTATCCAGTCTGATTTCCTCAAGTAATGTAAAAATACGTGTAAATCCAGCCATGAAATTTTAATATATATGCGTGCCACTTATACTGAATAGTGAAATGCATTTTTTGCTATATGGCCTACTGCAATATATCCTAACATTGAGGTTTTGGTGTATTACTGAACTTACAAGTTTGTGTCAGTACTATGGCAATATATGACGTTTTGACCAACAGTGTTATGCTCCTGCCATCAAATCATTACAAGCACCAACAGTAATGCAGTAATAATTTAATGAAATTACAAGCATAGTTTACTATGGTACTCAGAGAAGTACAAAGAGAAAAACACCTGAACAAGCAGTAGAAAATTAATAGATGCCACAACAGATGAACCATAAAGGAAAGAAGATGTAAATCATATATGTGGCACACATCATTAAATTTCTTCAACAGCCTTCATTTTAAGCAGTCAAATGAAGAGCAGTGCAATCAGTCAATCAATCAATCAGTCAATCAATCTATCATTCAGTCAATCAATCAGTTGAGTTCCAGGGAAGGCGCAGGTTGCCAGGCTAAAACTGTCACTGGCCATCTAATATGACAAGGAAGTTCCTGAAATATATGTCAAACAAAAGTATAGAAAAGATGAATACCTACAGTTGCCAAAGAATGAATGGGTGAAATACTAGGAAGAAAAGAGCTGCTACCTGATTTTCAATGATTGATAAGGTTTAAAGGGTATCACTTTCTAGTTTCTAATGAGTCTTATTTGAAACTAGGAAGAATGCTGAATGGCTGAAGCAGTATCAGAACTTAATGTACCTCCAGCATTACCGGCGGCACTCTTTTCCTCTCTTCACTGCACTACTGTCACTTGAGTTATCCTCTGCCTTTCTGCTACCTCACTGTATGCATTCATAAGTACATTTACCATATCTTGTACACCACACAGTCTGTATATATGTGTATATATGTATATATATATATATATATATATATATATATATATATATATAGGAGAGCTACAGAATCCTGAAAGCCCAAAATCCTGGGACCAAAATCCTGAAAACTCAAAATCCTGAAAACACACAGGATACCGACACTTACTACATTCCAGCACAAGTTCATACAGAAACAAATAAAACACAAACCATTACTCTTCTCCAGGTATAAGCAGGAGGCCAAGCCTCCCTGCACCCCCTACTACTTAAATATATCAACTTTGAGATTGCACTTAGTGTACTAAAGTGCAGTCTCAGAGTTGTTATATTTAAGTAGCAGGGGGTGTGCAGGGGGGCTTGCTCCCCTGTGTATAGTTGAAGGGTAATATGTTTCTGTATGTAATAAAAATAAAAATAAAAAGTCCCAACACAAACGTGGGTTCACCGATTTAATAGCACAAAACACAAAGATCCCAATGACTAGTCATTGGGATCTTTGTGTTTTGTGCTATTAAATCGGTGAAACCACATTTGTGTTGGAACTTTTTTATTTTTATTTCATTGTTTTTTGCTTTGTTGGAAGACTTGGTGTTTTTGTGAATGTTTCTGTATGTACTTGTGCTGGAATATAGTAAGTGTTGGTATCCTGTGTGTTTTCAGGATTTTGAGTTTTCAGGATTTTGGGCTTTCATGATTCTGTAGCGGTTTTATATATATATATATATATATATATATATATATATATATCGGGTTACAATCAGAAGGTCAAAGTGGGTTTGAGCGAACCCACTTCAGTCAACGTCTGGTGGCTGAACGGTGACAATGTTGAACCCGATATTGTTGAAGTACGAATCTCGCCCCATCTTTACCCATGTTAAAGCCCATTCCGAGGTTTACAGCGAGTCGTATTTTGGCAATGTCAGAATTTGTCGGTTTCGCAGAAGTAGGTTGATGATCCCATCACCCCATGGTTATGATCACTATATAAATAAATCTCTTCTAGAATGCAGGTAAAATCCTGCTTTAAACGCACACAGGTAGTAATATGTTGGTGTTATACAACATTTTCTCTTTTACCCTGTCATATTATGTGCATTCTGTTCCACTTTTGTTAATTAATTATGTTTCAGCACTTTTATTATACTTTTTTTGATTAATGCTGTGAAGTTTAATCAAGTACATGGCTAGTATGACCTTTACCTGGCAAAGAACAAAAACAGTATGTACAATATTTCAGTTACTGCAGCTTCCCTTCCAGAATTGAATAGGATTCCATAATTTGAGATCCAAATATTCCATCCAGGCAAGGGTGCTTTGTATTGCTTAGCAGTGCTAAGACTTGCTGCTTCCTGTAAAGCCAGTGAAGCATGGAAACAAAGCATTCACTCAACCCAAAGGCATAAACAGGAATTTAATAACAAAGAGTGTTTTAGTAAGTGAAAAAAATGTGACTCGTTATTTTGGCTTTAAGAAATGTTACCTAAATAGGCCTTTTCAGGTTATTATTTCCTTGATAACTCCAGTAGATATTGCTTTTGCAGTCACGGTAGGGTTACTCATAGCAACTGCTGAGGAGACCCAGAAAAAGAACAATCCAAAATCTAACCTCCATGATGGTTCACTTAAAGAATAAGGGAACATTTTGCAGAATAAAGATGCCAAGGTCTGCATATGAGCAATGATGGAGGGTGGTGTTTGCCAGCAAACTCTCAGTAGTTGAATGACCCATATAACCTGGTTAGGTACAGCATGAAGCCACTGCATAGGTTCGCACTTCAAAGCAACAGGTGGAGGCAAGGGGGGGGGGTAGCCGAGTAGGCAGGTAAGATAGCCTGAAGTCTAGACCCTGTCAGTAAAAAATTGCTCTTCAGACCTGGAACGTCATCTCATTGCTACAGAAGGAGCCAGCGTTTGTGTCTGAGGTTACTAGTAAGTTACTTTTTTCTTCTTGCAGCTGACTATCAGCTGCCACCAGTTTTTCTCTACATTCACTCATTCTGAGGACCTGCTTTAGCCTGCACCAGGCTTATTCTGAACCATGTTAAGGCCATTGAGGAGATCAAGGATGTTGGTGCAGCACAATACTGCTGCCAGGGTGTGTGCTCTAACTCCCATAGACTTTGTAACAGCCTGGCAGTCACTGCTGCCAGAGTGTTTATGTTTTATGTTTGTTTTATGTTTTTTCATACTAGGCTATCTGCCCTAGGGCATTTATAAGCCTAGCCAGAGTGTGTTTGGCTTTCGCCACCCATTTTAAATTAATTTTGCTATGCCCTTTTTCGAGGTTAGTATACTGTGCCTCTGTCTAACAGTGACACAGAAGTACCAAAGAAATAAATGTCCTGTGACAACTAAACAACTCAAAAAATGCACGAAGCACCAAATAACAGGACAGCTGGAATCCAAGCAGTAGTTTCCTTTATTTCTCAACCAAACGAAGATGTAAAAAGAGGTTTAGCGCTTCCATCTAGATAACTAGACTTCCTCAGAACATACATACTAAATTTTCTCCCCATTATATACCCAAAAGCCCGCCATTTACTTCAATCATTCAATTTCATATGCAGATGTCTATCCAATTAAAAATAAATATATATAATATATTTATGTCTATCATTTTATCCTTAGAAAACACATGTTCTTAAAAACTAACAATATGCAATAAAACTTGCAATTATTGTCATTATTGTCATATGTTTATGTATTAAAAGTTAAAACTAAACTGTAAATGCTTCTAACAAGACAGATTCCTATAGAATGCAATAATGTTAAAAAATTCAAACTGTCCTATATGAAACACTTTTGTAAAATCTCTTATGCAATGTTAACCTTCCCTATGCAAACATAAAAACATGTAAGTATTTGTATATTATTGTTGTTTACATAACACTTTAACCTATATTTTACAAAGATAGCAGCAATCAATACAAAAGTTCAGTATTACTACATATTGTTCCACCCATTGCTTATTATATATACTAATAATCAAGCAACACATTCACTATCTTGCAAGCTTATGAATTATGCAATATATATGGCCTATATCTATATAAGTATAGACAATATTGTATAAATTTTATTTTTATGTCCTTACTAAAGGTTTAGTAGGAATAACTTCATTTAATCCAGGGGGTGTAGCTACATCTAGTCGAAGCTGCCATTTAATCTCCCTTTCACTGACTAGTGCTTTAATGTTGCCTCCCCTAGGGTTAGGTGTTATAACCTCAAGTATAGCAAACTTAAATCCTTTACATTCATGGCTGTGAATAATATGGCGTGACAAAGCATTATTAATATCATGTTTATTGATACAATATATGTGGTCATAAATTCTATTTTTGAAAAAACGATCCGTCTTCCCCACATAATAGCTTTGACAGGTTTCACAGATAGCCAAGTAAATCAAATGTTTCGTCAAACAATTGCCATGTCTGAATGTAATTTTTGTGCGTGTAACATTTTTTAGAATAATATTACTATCTTCAAATATGTATCTGCAATAATTGCAGTGACCACATTTCTTGGTGCCTACTTTTTTCACATTATCTAATTTATTATAGTTGTATTTTGTTTCTATAATTCTTTTCAGGCTGTTGCCTGCTTTGTAGACAAATTGTGGCCTATTCGGTATCCTTTCTTTTATTGCTAAATCACTTGTTAGTATATTCCAATTTTTAGTGATTATGCCTTGGATTTCCTTAGTGTATTTTCCATATTTGAATATACATGCTTTCTTATATTCATCACTCCTGACCATTCTGTCCTTCTTATTCATTATACCTGTTCCAATGAGCGATGTGTATTTTTTACCCCATTCTTGTGATACATATGTTGTAATATCCCTGACCATAGCAACTGGGTATCCCTTTTCTATAAATAAATCTCCTATGAAGGACAATTCCTTATCCATATTTTCCCTTACTGATGTCATTCTTGCCGCCCTTATGCACTGGCCTTTGACTATATTACGTTTAACTTGATATGAATGTGCACTATCAAAATGTAGGTACCCATTGCTGTAGGTATCCTTTCTATGGATTTTAGATTGAAATGTTTGTCCATCATTATATATGTATACATCAAGAAAATTAATGCCTCTATGGTCAAACTGGTATGTAAACTTGAGATAACTAGTTGTACTATTAATAAAATCAATGAACCTTGTCAATTCTTCGACATTTCCAACCCATAATAGGAAAATGTCGTCTAGGTAACGGACGTATGTCTTGATGTTGTTCATCCATATGGAATTGTGTATATATTGTCCCTCCCAATCCAAGAGTACTAAATTGGCGTACATGGGGGCGCAAGCTGCGCCCATCACCACACCATTACTCTGTCTGTAGTATTCTCCTTCAAAATAGATATAGTTGTTATCCAATATTATATCCATAAATGAAGTGAGCAGAGTAATTTCCTCTTGGTCTAATCCACTATACTTGCATATACTGTTAATAAAGCTGTTAAGTCCTTCATGTTTGGGAATGCATGAAAATAGGTCCTGTATGTCAATCGTGACAAATATAACCTCTGGACTCCATAACTCAGTCTTAAATATTCCCAAAAATGCCCAAGAATCTTTCATAATATGTTGTACTGTATTGTATATATGCTTTAATCTGTTATCCACAACTTTACCAAATTTAAAGGTTTTACTCGAACTCCCCGATATAATAGGTCTAAACGGGGGGTCAAGTGGATTTTTATGTACTTTGGGAATTCCATTTATAGTTGCTAATATGGGGAATTCCACCTTAAGGTACTTATATAGTTCTTCATCTATCCTATTGTCTAGCAGAAATTCTTCCAAGTAAGAGTCAATTCTACTGTGTGCTATATTTACTTGGTTCAAGGAGGACACTTCATATTGCGCACTATTGTTTAATATTTCAAACATCTTATTGCTGTATTTCTCTTGATCATACAATATTATGCCTCCCCCTTTGTCTGCTGTCATGATCCTAATTTTATTTTCACAAAGTTTCTCTAGGATAGTATGTACCTGTTGTAATGCCAAGTAATCACATCTTTTATATTTATACTTGTTGTATAGTTTATAAATTTCTTTATAAATCACATTTTCATAAGCTTCTATTGTTTTGGCCATAGGTGGAGTAAAAGCACTTTTTTTCCTCAATGTACCTGTGTGCACTACTTGTGGTCTACTTTCGTGAAAAAATACCCCCAGATTTATTTTTCTCAGGAATAATTTCACCTCTACTAAGGTATCCAATAAATCCAAAGATTTATCCGGTATATACTTCATACCTTTAGTAAATATATACAAATGTTCAGGCTGAACCTCGTGTGAAGTGTAGTTGTATATTTTCACCTCTCCTGCAGTAGGGTTGAAATTGTGTGTGGTCGCCTCACCACCACAATAACCATCCATTACCCATACATCATTTACTATAGCGTTATCCAAGGGTATGCATGTCGAGTTCCCTACCATTTCCTGTACCTGTTCTTTTTGTATTGTTCCTTTCCCTTCCACTTCACCACTTTTCCTCTGTTGTTCTCTCCTTCCTCTAAAAAAATCTCTTCACTTTTGTCATGATAAACTGCTTCATAATTTTCATTGTTTGTACTATGCCTTATATTTCCTGCATATTTGCATATTGTTAGTTTTTAAGAACATGTGTTTTCTAAGGATAAAATGATAGACATAAATATATTATATATATTTATTTTTAATTGGATAGACATCTGCATATGAAATTGAATGATTGAAGTAAATGGCGGGCTTTTGGGTATATAATGGGGAGAAAATTTAGTATGAATGTTCTGAGGAAGTCTAGTTATCTAGATGAAAGCGCTAAACCTCTTTTTACATCTTTGTTTGGTTGAGAAATAAAGGAAACTACTGCTTGGATTCCAGCTGTCCTGTTATTTGGTGCTTCGTGCATTTTTTGAGTTGTTTAGTGACACAGAAGTGATACCCGGGGTAAACCTACGATCCCCCATCCACTCATCAAGATTCCTCTTGAAGAGAGTCAATGAGGGACTCTGCCTAACCTGGACTGGGATTTTATTCCAGAGTGAAAGGAGCCGCTGGGTTATGAATCTGTCCCTCCAGCATGTCCTATTTATTTCAGTGCTGAGGTTCAAGTCTCTCGAGCACGTAGCTTGATGGGATTTGGATTTTCTGAGGTGCAGCATGTCCATTAATTGCGGGTTGGACATGGCTTTATACATCAGGCACAGATCGCCTCTGAGCAGGAGTTATGCCACTGAGTAGAGCTGGAGTTTCTTTAACCGGGCAGCATGTGGCATCTGTTTGAGCCATTTGATCCTCTTGGTGAGGTACTTTTGGGGCCTTTCCAGTTGCTGCAGGTGTCTGGTAAGGTACATCCCAAAAGGAGCATTGTACTCAATTATGGGCCTGATGAGGGATGAGTAAAGAGGCACGATGACCTCCGCTGATCTAGATGTGAATCCCTTCATGATTAGGTGGGCTATATAAAATGTTTTTCTAACCACTTTTGCCACGTGGTTGTCAAATGAGAGATTGCTATCAACTTGGGTCCCCAGGTCCCTAATTACGTCTTCCATACTTAATGGATTACCACTTATGTGGTAATTTGTGGGCACTTTGTTTTTGCTAAAGGGGATGACTATACACTTTTTGGCATTTAGCTTGAGGCCATGGCTCTGGCACCAGTTGTCTGTTTCTATGAGGCCCTTTTGGAGGATGCTTGTGTCGGCTGGAGAGTCGATTATGGTGCCCAGTTTGCAGTCATCTGCGAACTTGGTCAGACACAGTCCTTCCGTGTTGGCCTGTACCTCTGAGAAATATATACCGAACAAGAGAGGTCCCAGGACTGAGCCTTGTGGAATGCCACTTGTAACTGGTTTGGAGTCTGACATGGCTCCAGCAATTCTAACCATGTGGGTTCTGTCCTTGAGCCAGTTTGCAACCCATCTAGTGACATAGGGGTTTATATTTAAGCTGGTGAGCTTATTTATAATGCCCGAGTGGTGTATTGTATCGAAGGCTTTTGCGAGGTCCAGGTAGGCTGTGAGGACCACCTTCCTCTCGTCAATGGCCTTGGTGACTGTTTCAAAGAAATCAACCAGTTTAAGAGGCAGGATCTGCCCTTAACAAAGCCGAACTGGGTAGGATCCAGTGTCTGTAGGTCCCCAATAACTTTATTTATAAGGTCCATGATGATCATTTCCATAGCTTTGCAGACCAAGCTAGTCAGGCTTATGGCGCGATAGTTTCCAGGATCCGTTGAGGCACCACCTTTGTGGAGAGGGACCACCGTTGCTGTACACCACTCTTTGGGTACATATCCTGTAGTAAGGTTGAGATTGAACAGTAGTTTTATGTTTGGGTTTAGCTCTTCTTGGAGTTCATGTAGGACACAGCCTGGGACACCGTCTGGTCCCACTGATGCTGTGTTTTTTGCTTTGGAGAAGGCGGCTCTTACCTGAGCATTTGAGATGTCAGGGGGCAGCACTCTGCTGGGATAGATATTTGCCCTTTTGGTGGGGGGGGGTTTGCGCTGAACCTGTCAGCTAGGATGTTGGCAATGTCTGTGGGTTCAGTGTATTCTTTGTCATTTTGGACTAATTCTGAGCATATCTGGGAATTCCCACCCAGGTTCCTAACATAACTAAAGAAAGCCTTGTGATTATCCTTAGTGTCCTGTGCAATTTTTCTCTCGAAGCTGGCCTTAGACGATTTTATGAGTGCCCATAGTTTTTTGCTAATACTGATCAGAGATGCCTTCCCTTTTTGGGATTTTGCTCTATCATGTAGTAGCTTCCTCCTTCTATTGTATAGTTTGTTTATGGCTGTGGTCCACCAGACAGGATGTCTGCCTTTGGAGGATTGGGTCTTGGTTTTATTTGGGATTGCATGATCCAGGCATTCCTGAAGGTGTTCATAGAATGCGTTTATAAAGGATTCTGCAGTCTGGGCCGTATTTTCCACAGGCCCGGGGGCTTTGAAGGATTCCACCTCTGTTTTGAGGATTGTGAAATTTGCTTTAGAGAAGTTTTTCACTGTGGTTTTCTGGGCAGGAGGTGGGGTCGGGATGTGAATATCCAGTGAGATTAGTTTATGGTCTGATCTTACCAGTGAGGGATACACTTCTGGTCTGGAGCATAGAGTCCCCATGTTGGTGATGATCAGGTCCAGTATGTTTTCCCCTCTTGTGGGAGTGGTAACAAGTTGCTCCATAGCATTTGAGTTTATAAATTCTAGGAACCTTTGGACTAGGGTGTTGGAGCTAGAGTAATGCTCCCAGTCTATGTTTGGGTAGTTGAAGTCACCCAATATAATGGTGTTTGGAGAGACCTTCATATTTTCCAGTGTTCTCAAGAAGGCCGAGTGGAGTTCCTGGGTTTGGGAGGGTGGTCTGTAGCAGGCTATAAACTGGAAGGCAGTTTTACCCACTGTTAGTTGCACATGGATAGTCTCTGATGCTTCGTGCTGTGCCACCAACCTGGAGGTGTGGGTATATTTGATGAATATTGATACTCCCCCTCCTTTTGTGGTTCAGTCCAAGTTTTGGGGCCAAAAAGCATGGTATGAGGTATAACCTGGTAGTGCTGGGGTGCTCTCAGGAGCCTTGAACCAGGTTTCTATTACTGCACAGATATCGATGTTCTCCATGCTAAGGAGAGTTTCGAGTGCATGCATCTTGAGGTTTAGATTTCTGGCGTTAAGTAGCACTACTCTTAGTTTCTTATCCCTTGTGATACCTATGGAGGTGGGTTTGTCTATTGAGCCTTGCCTAAAAAAGTCACTATGGGGGTAGCAAGAGCCTTTGCCAATATCTGAAAGCACAGGGGTGATAGGTGCAAGCCATCCCTAGCGAAGCATCGTGGCTTGTCGAGCATGTCATCCCAGGCTGACAGGCATTGGATGCCTACATGTCCCCTTTGAATGACACAAATACTTAAGCCAATTGTTGAAATTGATCATCTTGTCTTCATATTGTGGCATCATTCTTGGTGAGGGTAAGATGCTACTCAAGGTCAGGGTCATACCGGCCTGGGCTACATGCTCAGAGGGCTCCTCTATGTCTCTTTTCATGTAGTCCAGGGAGGTACGTCTCAGGTCATTCACACCAGCATGGACAATGACTGAGTCATATTTGTACTTGCCTTGGAGTGACCCGAGTGCTTGTGTTATGTGGCGGATCCTAGCGCCCGACAGGCAGCTCATCATGACCTTCTCCTTGTTCAGCCTTGTGAGTGGGACGTCAGTGTGCCTGACGATAGAGTCACTTATTACAAGTGTATCAGGTGTGTTGTTTAGCCTTAAGGGCTGTGACTGTTTGGCACACTGGCTTTGTGAGATATGCGTTACATGTGTTTTGTTTTGGGGTAGCGGTTGCTTGGGTGTCTGCTTTGGAGGTCTCACTGCTTAGGCAAATTTTTATTTAGAGCCTCTGAGTATGTTTTTGTGTGTTTATGTGTTTGGTTTGCTGTCGTGGTAGGTCTATATGAGACTGGAATTGTAGTGAGTGTGGTTTCCTTTTCCTCCTGACTGGTTACGCCAGTACTGAGTTGAGAGAGCTTAGCCTCCAGTTTGGTTATATGGTTGCATCTCTCACATGTGTTGAAATTTGTTGGGAGGAGGAGAGGGTTGTCTGTGTACATGAGGCAGTTGTAACATTGCCTCAATATTCCCAGATTCACCAGCTGGACCGGAGAGGAGATTGACAACTGACCTTTGGACATGCTAGAATAGTATTGGGAATTCCTTTATAATTAAAAAAAGGGCCAATGGGGAACAAGGTACTCAAGAGGAGTTTATGAGGGTGTAGTGCTTTTAATTTTTTAGTGCTGACTTATATAATTGCTTTAGTGAGCAAGTGCCAGGTAACTTAAATGCAATGTGCTATAGGTAACTTAAATGCAAAAATGACAATCAGTAACTTCCATTAAAGTGAAACAAGGAAATAAGTACAGTAAGCAATGCAGATATCACTAGGGATCCACAGAAGCGCTGAAAAGCCACGTTTTAGGTGGAATTAGCATTTCATGGAAATAACAAGCAAACAAACAAGCATACAAACAAAGCTAAATTCAGCAGGCCTGGATCTAGTCTATGCTACAGCAAACAAGGTGTACCAATTTCAGTAAGAAACAGTTCAAATATGCAGGCACTATAAGCCTTTAACCAGAAATTCCTAGCTCAGAAGGGCAGAGTCCAGCCTCTCCTCCCACAAGAGTGCAGACCACGAACCTTCTTAATGTAAAATAACTGGCCTGAAGCCCAAGTGCTTAAACCAGAACTAATACACTTTTAGAATAACAGACACTGAGCCCTCAATCAGCAGTTTCCAACTTAGAAGGATGTAAGCAGCCTGTCCTGCCACCACAGTGCAGGCCACACACCTTCCTAATGTAAAACAACTGGTCTGAAGCCCAAGTGCTTAATCCAAAAGACTTAGAATGATAGCTACACTTTAATCAAGTTACTACCAAGCAGTAATAAATACAATTGGATACTTTAAAGAATGCCTGGAATAATGCTCAAGTTATACAAACAAAGCTAGATTCAGCAGGCCTGGATGTAGTCTATGCTACAGCAAACAAGGTGTACCAGTCTGTGTCCTAACTCCTATCGACATTGTAACAGCCTTGCTGGTAGTGCTGCCAGGGCATGTGCCATAACTCCCATCAGTTTTGTAACAGCCATGCGGGCACTGCTGCCAGGGTGTGTGCTGTAACTCCCATCAACTTTGTAACAGCCTTGCTGGCACTGCTGCCAAGGTGTATGCCCTAACTCCCTTTGAATTTGTAACAGCCTTGCTGGCACTGCTGCCAGAGCATGTGCCCTAACTCCCATTGACTTTGTAACACCCTTGTGGGCACTGCTGCCAGGGTGTGTGCCCTAACTCCCATTGACTTTGTAACAGCCTTGCTGGCATGCTGCCAGGGAGTGTGCCCTAACTCCCATCAACTTTGTAACAGCCTCACTGGCACTGCTGCCAGGGCATGTGCCATAACTCCCATCAACTTTGTAACAGCCTTGCGGGCACTGCTGCCAGGGTGTGTGCCCTAATTCCCATCAACTTTGTAACAGCCTTCCTGGCACTGCTGCCAGGGTGTGTGCCCTAAATCCCATTGACTTTGTAACAGCCTTGACGGCACTGCTGCTAGGGTGTGTGCTCTAACTCTCATCGACTTTGCAACAGCCTTGCTGGCACTGCTGCCAGGGCATGTGCCCTAACTCCCATTGACTTTGTAACAGCCTTGTGGGCATTACTGCCAGGCCATGTGCCCTAACTCCCATCAACTTTGTAACAGCCTTGCTGGCACTGCCGCCAGGGCATGTGCCCTAACTCCCATCAGCTTTGCAACAGCCTTGCTGTCTCTGTGATTGCTGCCCTTGGGAGCATACCTTTCAATCTCTTAGCATAAGTAATCTAGACAAAACCATAAATAATAACAATGGGAGGTGGTGGTCACAGACCCAAAAATAGGGAATATTTTTAAATATTGCTCATACAAACTTAGAAAGACAATAGAATAATGGCTTTTGCATTAACATGAATTCTCTGAAGGCTATGAATTCTGAAACTCAAATGTCTGGCATTATTTTCTGTCTTCAGTTTTAAATGATTTGTCATAAAATAAAAAAAAAATTTTGAGGAACAGACCAAAAATATTAAGCAAAAATCTGGACATTCTCCAAAAATCTGGACAGTCAAGATGCATACTTGAGAGATGTGTGTGCACTTCAACTTGTGCAGTCTCAGGACTAAGTGGCTCATCGCTAATGCACCATGGACCTGGCCAGGCTAGTACACTGCTTATTACAGTGAGCCTAGGCTGCCTCCTTCCCCCTGCATGGGCTGATCACTTACATTCTCCTCCTATGCACACTCCAGCGCCTGTGCCACTAGTCAAATATAGGTCCTCTGGAGTGCAGAAACAGCTTTATCCATTTGTACCATGGGGCCCACACCAACTAGATATTGTGTTTTTTACCTATACTCAAGCATTTATTCTAGAGGTAGACATATTGAGCTGGGTGATCTCTCACCTGCTCTGCAACTGGTTCTCAAGCGAGGTCTTGGGTGGATGTGAGGATAGACAAAAGCTGCCAGGAAAGTACAGACCAGTTGAAGTTTGTGCCATTAAATGAATGTGTCACCCTAATATGAGGAAAGAATGAAAATACCTGGAGGTTGAGTACTAGGATGACTAACTTACCTGATCTGTACTGGAGTGCTAAAGTTATTACACATATATGGTGCTCACTGAATGTCTATAATGACCATCTTGTTAGGACAACAGGCTGCTCTTAAATGAATTTCATGCAAGTGCACCTTGATTAGTGTTCAACTTTGTACTAGCGTAATCAGATCTGAAGTTTTACTGTTCCCCAATACTTATGTCAGCAAATGTATTACTTGTCATCTGATCATCATTTGGCAACAACTTTATTTAGACAGCCAGAGTGGTGGTTGGACAGATGTGAAGTGGTCCAAGTTGTAGTGAGTGTCTTGGGAATACTTAACAGATGCTCATGAGTGGGAAGAGTTTAGCTCCCACCTGCAAAAAAGCTTTTCCCATATGCAGAAGTGAGTCATAGGTGTAGAGTATAATTGAACTCTGTTCAAGACTTCCCAAGATAAGACAGCAACAAAGAGCTGTAGCTGAAATGTAGTCTGTGCTTACCATGACAGTCATCCCAGAACCCACTGGTAGATACCATTTGTGAGGGGGGAAATAATCATGTTAAAAAAAAGACATCTTCCGTTTAATACTTACAGATTAGTCTTCAGATCTGACTGTAAGTACTGACAAGCCAGGATGGCAGACAATATCTCAATCAAGGACAAAGTGATGAAAGGAGAATAATTTTAGTTAGCCTCAAAACAATTCAAGTAAACTATTAAAATAGTAATGTCAGGACCCTCTAAAGTGAGTTAGGAAACATGGAGACTGAATGGCTGAAAAAACAAACTTACATACATCGGCCCAAATAGCCAGTTCCTGGAATGTTCCCTTTTTTCTAAGTCACTTCCTGGACTATTCCCTTTTTTTTAAGGTATGGCAATGTCAGAATTGGTAAATATAAGTCCAGGGGGAATGGGGGGTTGTACCCCCCACATCATGGGTGTAGTAGGGCTTGCCCTCCACATCAGTGGGTACATGGGGGTGGTTTGCCCCACTGCAAAAATAGAAGTCTAAAGGTGAAGAGTGCTGTTTGAGATTTAGTCATCACCTGGATTTTCAATTTTTTGTTGGCGTCTGAGCACTCAGCATTTCAAGTGGCAACATTCCAAGAGGGAGCATATTATGACACTCTTGGTGGGATATTACACAGGCTGCTCTCATCAGATGAGGACACTGACAGAAGGTGATAGGAATATTTTAAGGAATTCCTGAAGACAGAGGACATGTCCTCTTTTGAGGAGCCAGTAACAGAAGCAACTAGTAGAACTGGCATGTCTGCAAATGAGGCCACTGCAACAATTAAACAGTTATACTGTGCAAAGGATGCATATAAGGATACGACCTGACTACAAATGCTAAAGGAGTTGAACATTTCTGAGTGTTATGCTTAATGAACTTTTTCAAAGTTGTGGGGAAAATGTGGACAGTAGCTCTATATAGTAGCATATCCCCTTGTCTCTTTTTCCTCTTGTCTCCATATTTTATTCAAAAAAGGGTACAACAGAGTGTTCTGCAGTTGCAGAAGGATCATACTTCTTGGCCTTGTTGGGAAAGCCTATATCAGGGTGATAGAAAGAACATCTCAGAAGAGTAATGTGGATTCTGTCTTGTCCATGGATGAATGACGTAATCCTCATTCCTTTTTTTTGAACTTGCACTTATAGTTTGAACGCATTTGTCTGTGTGTGGTCAGTGATCCTGAAGAAAGCATAGGGCACTCTACTGCAGAAGTAGAATCAATTCAATGCAAAAACAAAAATCTCAAATGGACAATATTACTGCAGTAGAATCCTGAACTTAAAGAAGTTGGAAACAGTGGTCATTATAAAATGGAACACATGGCAACCAAATGGCTTTATTGAAGAAGTAGATAGGAACTGGTGATGTTAGACTGAGCCCAACGTTTCCAAGTGTGCCAAATAGTCCAAATAGTTTAAAAAGCTATTGTTTTTTTTAAGAGGAGTTAGAACCTTGTTAGATAAGACACTGGCTGGGATTCAGAAACATGACTTGCATGACTGCAGATTGCCTCATATAGGTACATGCTATAGCCCAATGCAACCTAAAGCTCATTACCAATTAAAAATATGAAAATTCACAGATTTGATCACAGTTAATTAGTAAACCTGCTTGCACGAGGAAGAAGACCTGTGGTTTAAGAGGACAACATGCAGCTGTGGCTAGGATTCAGACAAGAAATATTGATGACAAGAGGGGAAGCATTGGCCTTAGTGCATGCAAAAAAAGATGAAAGCAGATGGGAAAGCAGTTTGCTACTTTAAAGGGGCCACTGCAATGATGAAATCTGTTTTTGACCTTTAAAAAGGAGTAGAAATGGGAATACAGGGTGGTAGAGAAATGGGGCAGTAAGTAGAGGATAATACACAAGGGAGGGTAAGGATGGGTGTGTGGTAGAGAATGGGAGAGTAATCACTTTTTTTGTGGGACATGGGCCCATGTTTTAAGAAGGTAAGTTGGGAAATGATTTAAGGGGAAACTGACATTAAGGTAAAATGTTGACATGTTTAGTGGTGAGGGAAAGTAGTTTAAGAAGTGCACAAGCTGATGAAAATGGTTTACATGCTTTATTATCTAGGTGTTTATTTTATGTCATCATACTGTTCAAGTCTGATCAGAAAGAAGCAGACATGAGTATTGAGGTTGTTTGTGGAGGTATTTTCATTTTCTTCACCAAGTGCAGATTTTCTGTTTGTTTATTGAAAAAGTAACATGCTGTTGATGTTGTTATGCTCTTTAGTGATGTGTTCAGGCCTTTACCACCAAACACCATAAGCATAACATATTTCTCCTATTTTTCCTTCAGTCCTGATTGTTGTATGAGATATTTTGCAGTCACTGTAATGTTAACAGCATCAAGTTGCTTTATAAGTCTATAAAAAGGATCAACCATGTTATGTCCACAGCATGTGACATTTGGCTTTAAAGTCTGGAATGCATTATTAAAGATTTTAAAAATAAAAAGTAAAAAAGCCAGTAGGCATTTATAAGCCTTAAGAGTTGGAACATCTGAATGTTTTTAAGGGTTCATCTGCATTATATTTTAAGGGCCTCCTTCAAAGAAGGTTTGTGGCATTACACGGGGAAGACTCTACTTACAGCATTTCGAGCTTCATTGGGGAAGGACAATGCCAGCCAGTAACATTGCTTGTGTGACACTGAATAGTGCTTAGAAAAATGAGCATATTAAATATATCTTCATAGAAAACCTAGCACTGAACTATTGTGCAATAAAGTTTGTTTAAATAGCATGTGGAGATGTGATTCATGCCCGGTATTATTTCTTCCTGTTTTCCATCCTGTGAATATCTGTTCTGCTTTCTTCTTATTACACCATTTCCACCATTTCTTTTTCTGGGTCTCCAAAGCTATGCTTTAACAATTCTGCCTGTACACTCCTGTCCCTTACTGTAGGATTTCTTTATATCTATAACACCTTAGACACACTTTGCATTCTTCACCTTCTCTGCTATTTGCTCACTGTTTTTCTCTTTGTAATAAATGTGCCTTTTTATGCCTTTATTTGCTCTAAATTAATGCATTTGGCTTCTCCCTTTGCTAAGGGTATATCAGATCATAACTGTCTTTGTGACATTTAAAACACAGATCCTTCCTCATCCACCCTACCTAATCCTGACTTAAAAGGTTGTAATATCAACTTCCTAATCCTGTATATGACTTTAATGATATACTCAGCTTTACTCTGGTCATATTCCACAGTCCTCAGCAATACTGCCTTCATTTTATAGGTTATCACTAAGCCTACATCTGAAGGAGACCATTGAGAAGCTGGCTCACATCACCCAATATTCATAGGAGAGTAACAATGTCAGCTATTAATTAGCCTTTCTCCACATATACCCTGGTGAAAATTTGTAATCACTCATTCAGTCATCCATAGCGATTTCAAAAGTTCTAAGGAAGTACAAGACTTAAAAATAAAACAAAAAGATTGAATAAACAAAACCATATCAAAGAAATCTTTTCTCTAAGGAAAAAGAAGAATGTTTCTAGTATACCAGAAATACTGGATGAATTTAGAAATCACTTTCACAAGATAAACCATAACAACATTAACATGGAACCTAAAGATAAAATAAAGGAGTTTATAACCACAAACATGAATAAAAAGCTTAATAAACAACAGATTAAACTATTGGACAAGAGTATTTCATATACAGAAGTTATTACACAAATAAATAAGCTTAAATCAAACAAAGCACCGGGTAATGATGGTATTATACCAGAGATACATAAAATCCTTTCTAAAACTACATATTCATTAATACATAAGGTTTTTATTCTGGCCCAAACTGAGTTAATAACCCCCCCCATCTTGGCAATATACATTTATTTCACCAATTTTAAAACCTAATAAAGATCCAACTAGATGTTCTTCATATCGACCTATCTCATTACTTAATGTTGATTATAAAATGTTTATGAGTATTTTTGCTGATAGATTGAAGACAATTATCCCCGGCATTATAGACATAGATCAGACGGGCTTCATTGTAAATAGAAATACTTTTGATAATATAAGAAGAACTTTAACATTACTTGATTTTGCAAATAGGAAAAAGAAAGATTTAACACTTATTAGTCTTGATATAGGTTCAGCATTTGATTCAGTAAGTTGGGACTATCTGTTTACCTTACTGAAATGCACAAGTTTCTCTGATGCATTTGTAAATTTAATTGAGCATTTATACAAAGGAACGCTGGCTTATATTAAGGTAGGAACATATGTTTCACAAAAAATACCCATTCTTAAAGGTACAAAGCAAGGATGTCCACTTTCTCCACTATTATTCACTTTAGTAATGGAGCCTTGGGCTAATTTGATTAGAAACAGTACTGACATAGAGGGTTTTGAAATAGAAGAAAATACAACATCAAAATTCAACTTTTTGCAGATGATGTTCTAATTACATCAGCAGGATCTAATTCTTCTATGCAGTCTTTATTTGATAAAATGATGAATTTTAAAAGTATTTCTGGTTTAATATTCAATGAAGAAAAACTAAAATACTACCTATATATACACGAAAAATACTCTCATTAGTGATTTTACTAAATATGTACCCAACTCAGGTCAGATAACTTATTTAGGTATAATACTATCTAAAGATATTAAATCTATTATATATAATAACTATAATACCTGTTTTCTTAATATACAAAATCTTTTAATACCTGGAATAATATGTTTTTACTATGGAGGAGAGACTTACAATTATTAAAATGATAATATTCCCCAAGATTTTATACTTAATACAATCAATAATACTTTCACCTACAAAAATAACTATCAAGAAACTGAATACACTAATGTTAAATTTCTTATGGGCACCTAATAGACCTAGGATTGCATTAAAGAAACATACTAATAGCTGGTCTCAAGGGGTATTTCTTTTCCAGACTTTAATTTATATATTATCTCTTCTATTATAAAAGTTATTACTTTATTAATAGATCGGTCATATGTCAAAATGGAAAGATTATTGGGAGCTAATTAGTATGCACTTCATGAAAATCTCCTTAACACATAAAAATATGATTATAAATAACTCCATGTTGTGGTTGCTAAAGGAATTTTGTACTTCACCTATTACACCTAAACATATGGTCTGTTACCCATTAAATATTATTATTAGTTATCGTAACTTTATATTCATGCACCCTAAGTATAGGGAATGGAATTTTATTGTATTCCCTATAATTTATACTCAGGGTATGCTTATGTCATCTACTTCTGAAGGAGCTCATTTAGCTATAGATAATAATCTAAAGTACTGGTATCAGCTGATATCTGATAATAAAGTTAAAAATCTAGATTTCTTAAAACAAGAATTTGATCTAAGAGAAACTTGCTGGTTAGAGGTTCAGATCTTTAGACAACATCTCATTGATAGAATAGATCTAATGTCTATAACAGTTAAAGAATCTATTCCAAAACTGATTGATTACTTGATAATAAATTTACAGCATAAAGTTTCTGATAAAGGTAAACTTTCATATATACATAAAATTATCAGACAAGAAACCTTTTACAATGTAGATTCATACTGGAATTATTTCACCTCTATTAATGGGGACCCACCAACTCAACAAGATAAACAATATATATTGGAATCTGCTTATAGAACTACATCTTCCATTGTCTGGAGACTTTATACATGGAAATTTTACATAGATCTTTTTATACACCTTTGATGATGAATAAAATTAATAATAAAGATAATCTATGTAAGAGATGTAATGTAAAAATTAATGCTGACTGGGCTCATATGTTTTATGACTGTATGAAGTTGAAAGAATACTGGAAGTCAATTAATGAATTTTTGCAGGCTCTTTTTACAGATAATTTCATTATTTCTAAGTCTCTTATATTATTCAACACACCAGTACCTCAATGTGTTAAAAAGATTAAGCTTCCCTTGTTATGGTCTATCCTAGCAGTGGCTAGGAAAATAATAACTAGAAATTGGATTTCAGATACACCACCTTCGTTCAATGAATTTAAAAATGTTATGAATATAATGTGTCATATGGAAATAAGCACAATTAGAATGAGAACAACTAGAAAAACATCACATTTTATTGTATGGGATAATTTACAAAATTTGTTAAAACAATTCTAATTTCAATAGCACAAGTATTTTAGTTTAATTAATTGATCTGATTGTAGTGGATGTCTTTGTAAATACTTTAGTTGTTTTGTTGAATATTATAATAATACCTATTTTTAATTATTTGTATAAAATTGCTATGATATTTCTCTTATATGTTAAAACAATAAACTTGTTTTGAAAAAAAAAAGTTCTAAGGAAGTGCTCTATTTAATATGTAAGGCAAACCTGTTCCACAAATGGGGGATACACTAGGGCAGATATCTGTCATAACAGATGGTGTTGTTGATGTGATAGTATAGGTTTAGGTCTCTACAAAAAGCTATTTGTTTTACTTCTGGTTATTGAAAGAGTTATAACAGTGCTAGGTTGTTCATAGGACAGAAGGTTAAGCAGATATCACCTCTCAGGAGTCTGTATGATAATGAGTAGAAGGACAGGGCTTTTTGTTTACCAGAATAACTAAGGTTATTGAGACCTGACTTCTTGTTGGTGAGGAAACATTGAGGTGACTCAAACTTGATTTGCATGTTTAGTGAGGTACATGCCAAGGGGTACATTATATTAAATAATGGGCCTAATAAGGGAAGAATGGAATCAGAGTATAACTACTTTTGACCTTGAGGAGATACCAGGAAGGATAAGTTGTAGGAGATAGTAGGATTTTCTGGTCACCACAGAAATGTGGTGGTCAAAGGAGAGTGTGCTATCAATATACGTACCAAACTCCCAGATGACCATGTCACATTTAAGAGGAATGTTATCTATATTGTAAATAATAGTGATACTAGATTTGTCAAACACTGTTGCATTTATTTATGTTTAGGCAAACCCATGATAAATACCAAAAGCATTTATCTGGCCCAGCCTTTGCTGTAGAATTTGAGTATCAGAATGGGCTTTGATAGCTGCCCCCAGTTTGCAATCATTACCAAGAGTGGTTAGCCATATTCCTTTGATATTGGATTTTATGTCAAAGGAAATATATACCAAAGAGAAGGGAACCAAAGACAGACTCCTGTGGGATACCACTAGTGACATTCTTCTGCTAGAGTAAATACCGCTGATCCTAAAGGTATGGGTTCTCTCAGACAGTAAATTACTAATTTATTGAGCTATGTATGGGTTAATTTTAAGTTGGGAAAGTTTGTCAAAAATCCCAGCATGGCACACAGTGCCAAAGGCCTTGGCAAAATCCAGATAACCATTGTGGACTATATGTTACTGGCCTCTGTTACTCTTTCAAAGAAGTCAACTAGGTTGAGAAAGCATTGTGTGACTTTTACAAAGCTGAACTGTGAGTGTTCAGGAAAATAAAGGCCATTTATATCATTGTTTATTAGATCACCTAGAGTAAGTTCCATGACTTTGCAAATTATGTTAATTGGCCTGTAATTCCCAGGGTCAGTAGAGAGACAATCTTTATAAAATGGCATGACAACTGCCATTCTCCATCCCTTAGGGACTTAACCAGTAGAGAAACATAGGCTGAAGAATTGCTGGAGGGGTTTACTATGTGGGGCTTTATGCTTCTCAGCAGACATCCAAGGATATTTTCAGGACCATGGAAGTCATGTTTATAATTTGGAAAACTTCCAGAAGGACTTGTTCCAAACTGAACTCATGAGGGTGGTGAGGATGAATGGAGTAGACAGAGGTGAGGGTGGGTGGAGTAAAGCTGGAAGATAATTCATCCACAAGAATATTGTCAATGTCCTTGGGGTCAGAGAATGAGGTACCACTGGGGCTAAGTTTAGTATAGCACTGTAGGTTACTTATAATTTTCCTAAAATAACTAAAGAAGGCTTTTTGTCTGCTTTTTTAATTAGATGCAATCCTAATCTCATAGGCAGCTTTCCATTTCCTAATGGTAAGTATGAGAAACTTACTTACCATCTTAAATCCCTTTTATAAATGATCAGGAACTTTTTATTTTTATTATATAGTTTATCGATCTTTTAGTTTCACCATATGGGTTTAGTTTTAAATTTGCCATTTTGCTTACTATAGATTGGTATGGATATCTCAGTGCATCTATCAAAGAGTGAGTGAAATTCAGAGCTGTAGGGAGCAGCCTTGGGTGAAAGGTTAGCTGAAGAGCTATAACATTTGATATTAATCAGTAAGATCAGTAAATAGTAAATAACTGGTTTGGCAGTAATATCTGAATGTAACAGGAATTATTAAGTGGCATAAAGCAGTTTTTTTCATAGAGAAGTTCACAGCAAGATGATAAGATTTGACTAGGGTGGGGTATGAAGTGGAGTAGTGCGATTAGGAGAAATGCTTGTGAGGACAAGATCAAGAAGATTAACACCTTTGATGGGGAGGGGGATGATTTAGTTAAGTGTATTGGCATTTACAAAAATCAAGACATCTGAGAGCATATCTGTTGCTGGTATTAAATGTTTGTTGATTTATATGCAGATAGTTGAAATAACCCATAAGAAAGGTACCTGGTTTGATTGCTAATATTTGTAACTGGTTAAGGTATTCTGCAAACTCTGAAGGGGTCATAGATAGGGATTTGTATTATTTACTAAGTAATGTATTTGTCTATTTATTTACTCTTTGACAATCAAGTAGGTGGACTGGTCTGTTGGCAATTTTTTGCTATGACCAGAACTCAGTGAGCAGCAAATAAAATACTTTTACAGCATAAAATCAGTACATGGTTTGTCAAGATTTATACTCCATAAAGGGGGCATTGTACACCATACAATTACAATATGCTGGGAAGGCCTAACTTATAACACAAAACAAAAACAAAAAAATAACAAATACAGAAATATGAGTCTATGGGCGGCCACGGTGGTGCAGCGGTTAGCGTTGTCGCCTCACAGCAAGAGGCTCTCTGGTTTGATCCTCAGCTGGGGTGCCTTCTGTGTGGAGTCTGCATGTCCTCCCTGAGGTTGCGTGGGTTTCCTCCGGGTACTCCAGTTTCCTCCCACACCCCAAAAGACATGCTGTAGGTGGATTAGACACTCTAAATTGGCCCTAGGTGTGAGTGTGTGTGTATGTGTGCCTTCTGCTGAAGGTTGGGCGCCAGGCTGGCAACTCCACACCATAAAACTCCACTGCCAATCATGAGTGGACAGGTGTTTCACTATGCCGACCCCTAACTGGGAAAAGCCAGAAGAAGAAGGCAGAAATATGAGTCTATATCACCACATCGAATGGTGATAAGTTCGAACGCCCTTTGTACAAACCGAAAAGTCCAAAAGCCCTAAATAGCGAAGTTACAGAACATCGATTTTTTCCCAGGGAACAAAATCGGTGGGCTGTCTTTGGGGCTTTGCTATTTCCTCCACTATAGTGCGATCTTGGAGTTGGTATATTTAAGTAGGGGGGTGTTGGGGGCACAGGCCCTCACATTTGGGGGTGTGAGGGGCGAAGCCCCCCACTTTAGTTTGTTTTAAAGTTGTGATTTTTTTTTTCATGGCGCAGCAAATTTTTTTCCTGGGAAAAAAATTGCTGCTCTGTGAGTTCACTGTTTAGGGTTTTCAGACTTTTCAGTTCGAACAAAGGGTGTTTGAACTTATCACCATTCAATGTGTTGATATAGACCCCAGAAATATTACTTAGTAAGATGACAGTACAGCACAAGATGATAATAATAGAATTTATTTTTATTTTGCCACTGGGTACTGAGAAAGTCTGACTGGGCGAAAGCTGCCCCTTTTCAGTATAGGCCCAGGTTGAAAAGCTCCATACAGAAAAAATATTGCAATATAGGATAGGAGTACACATAATTGCAGTCAAAATAAAATATTTAGCAGTACATGTTTTATATAAATACATATAAGTAATGCAACACCAAGAGATATTAAAGAATGAAGGAATAAGATGGAATTAAGTATCAGTTGTTGCACAGATGTGGAATACTAAGGACTACGTTTATACAAGGTGTCATTCTTGAGATGATTGTGATGAAAAGAGAGAGAGAGACAGAGAAAAACTATAAGAAACATTGTTGCTCCATAAGGGAAGAGAAGGGAAAAGTAATAGCATGGGAGAAAAAGAGGCATAGGTAGTTGAAGAAAGGGATGAATGAAAAGATGGGTAAAATGAGCAGAAATGAGAGAGTGTTAAAAAGGTGTATCAGGCATGGAGATTTGAATTCTTGTGAGATTAACCTTGACTAGAGCATGAGCATAACCAGGATGTGACTAGAGTTTAACCTGGACTAGAGTATGAGCAGAACCAGGATGTGACTAGAGAGATTAACCTGGACTAGAGTATGAGCAGAACCAGGATGTGACTAGAGATTAACCTGGACTAGAGTATGAGCAGAACCAGGATGTGACTAGAGAGATTAACCTGGACTAGAGCATGAGCATAACCAGGATGTGACTAGATATTAACATGGACTAGAGCGTGAGCATAACCTAGATGTGACTAGAGATTAACCTGGACTAGAGCATGAGCAGAACCAGGATGTGACTAGAGAGATTAACCTGGACTAGAGTATGAGCAGAACCAGGATGTGACTAGAGATTAACCTGGACTAGAGCATGAGCATAACCTAGATGTGACTAGAGATTAACCTGGACTAGAGCATGAGCAGAACCAGGATGTGACTAGAGAGATTAACCTGGACTAGAGTATGAGCAGAACCAGGATGTGACTAGAGATTTACCTGGACTAGAGCATGAGCATAACCTAGATGTGACTAGAGATTAACCTAGCCTAGAGCATGAGCATAACCAGGATGTGGCTAGAGATTAACCTGGACTAGAGCATGAGCATAACCTAGATGTGACTAGAGATTAACCTGGACTAGAGCATGAGCTTAAGCAAGATGTAACTAGATATTAACCTGGACTAGACCGTGAGCATAACCATGATGTGACTAGAGATTAACCTGGACTAGAGCATGAGCATAACCAG